>NC_041710.1:11833372-12164206 GCF_900700375.1 Denticeps clupeoides | reverse complement strand
AAGCACATGTTCAGCAGATCTGTTGCAAAGTGGCCAAATTCCAGTTTTCTCCATGCGAAATGCTAACAAAAAGCATATTCTGATCACTAGACGCACTAAAACAACTGGACCGATAAACAAGTCCCTTTCCCTTTCATTAGATTTAGGAGTTTTAAGAAAGTATAGGCTCTTGCCCCAGGGATTTTTTATTTGCTCAGTTGATCCCTTTTGAAAGTGTGTTCTATTTATTTTACAAATGTTTTTGGCCCTTCTCTGTAAAACCATATCTGCGAATTTGTCTTCTACTACGTTTTCAAATATGTGCACTTCTATAGACTTTTAAAGTTTAAATTTTTTTGGAGATTCACTCCTATCCAGTGCATGATGACACTAGTGTTCACAAAGCAGAGTTGGACTGCCTGAGCTGTGACTTTCACCCACAACGTTAATGCTGGCTGGAGCAGTGGAGTGCAGGGAGGGTGACATCACTCACAGAACTGATGAGATCACTGGTGATTGAATCATTGCATGAAACTTGGCCTAAAATTTAATTTTGTCCATTCAGGAATATCAAATTACAGAATTTTGGTTCATTAATTAAACATTGAAGTGACCTCTCATGGCATCCACATATACAGTGCATATGGAAAGTAGTCACATCGCTTTTTCTACATTGTTATATTGCATCCTTATTCCAAAATTGATCAAATGCATTTCCCCCTCAGAATTCTACATACAACACCCCATAATGAGAACGGGAAAAAACTGTTTTCTATTGCTGGCATTCGCACCGAGGAGTTCACTCCTTCAGGTGCCTTTTGGCAAACTCCAGGCGGGCTGTCTTGTTCCTTGTACTAAGGAGTGGCTTCCGCCATTCTACCATACAGGCCTGACTGGTGGATTGCTGCAGAGATGGTTGTCCCACTAGAAGGTTCTCCTCTGTCCACAGAGGACCATCAGGGTCTTGGTCACCTCCCAGACTAAGCTGGTCGACCAGCTCTAGGAAGAGTCTTGGTGGTTTTGAACTTCTTCCACTAATGGATAATGGAGACCACTGTGCTTATTGGGACCTTCAAAATGGCAGAAATTGTTCTGTAACCTTCTGTATCAATCCTGTCTCTGAGGTCTACAGATAATTCCTTTGAACTCATGCTTGGTTTGTGCTCTGAAATGTGGAACATTATATAGAAGGCGTGTACCTTTCAAAAACAGGTCCAATCAACTGTTTTTTCCACAGGTCAACTCCAATTAAGCTGCAGAAACATCTCAAGGATGATCAGGGGAAACAGGAGGCACCTCAGCTCAGTTTTGAACTTCATGGCAAAGGCTGTGAATACATGTGATGTGCATGGGATTTCTCAGATTTTTTATTTTTAATAAGTTTCCCAAAACCTCAGGTGAACGCATTCAATCAATTTTGAAATAATAACATATCAAAAAAATTGGGAAAGTGATGCATTGTGAATACTTTCCAGATGTAGTTTATTCGAAAACCAGTTTTGGCCTTTAATTGTATAACCGTCGACATTACATGTTTACATATTTTTACACATATTGTATTTTTCGTTGTATTTTTTTTGTTGTTTAGTTCAACAGCTTTCATCTCACTGCTGACCTGCGTGATTCTGCGTCGCAGCCGCCAGATGGCGCCGCAGAAGCGTCCCGATCGTCAGCGACACCTTCCAACTCCGCACCCCGCAATCCAGCTCACAGACACCACATCTATGGAATCTTTCCTTGGAATATTGCTGATTGCCTTTTCCCTTCAGATCCCAGAAGGCACCGCCAAGGTGCCACTGAGGCGGCAAAGTGGCCCACACTGCTCCCTGGGCGCCTGTCACGGCTGCCCACTGCTCACCAAGGTTTCGTTGTGCGCACCGTATGCTGTGCTTGCTGTGCATCGCAACGATCGCCTGTAATGGTTTTTGGAGTGGGTGACGTGTGAGGAAAATGACGCACGCTTCCTGCACGTGTACCCGAGCGCGGGGCCTGTTTTCTGCATTTACCCTCCACACACCACCGGCTCTGCGATCTGCATCATGCTCCGATTACCCTTTAATATGGCGTCTGCCTATAGCTTCAAAATAGATCGGCTTTTAAACGCTCCTGTAAGGGACAAGGGCTTGTGTGTGTGTGTGTGTGTGTGTTGTGTACCAGTGAGTGTTTGCTGTGTGTGCATATCACTGCATTCTGATGTGTGTGTGTCTGTGTGTGTGAGACTCTGAAACATACGGTTTCCATTACCAGACTCAGGCCTTAATGAGCGCCAGACCACAAACCTCCCGTCTCCAGTTCACTCCACCCTGCCCAGACCCCCTCCTCCCCACACACACGCACAGACACACACACACGCACGCCGCATCTCATTACCGCATTACACTACCTTCAATACACATCTGAGACGTAATCCAGAAACGGTAGGTATAAAAGAATGAAAACAGCAGCAGAATTCTGTCAAGCTGATTCTAGCCCCAACTACAAGAGATTATTATAACGAGAAGAACACAGGGCCAGGAGAATGAGAAACAACCGAAAGAAACAAGATGAAAGTAAAGATTAAAATTAAAAACACACAAAAATGTGTGTGAGGGAAGCACAAAGGTGAGAACAGTCCATACAGGCCTGAGATCAGGTTCGGGTCTCATCCAGACAGCAGTTAAGCAGTTAAAGCCTCATTCATTCATATCATGCTCGGAGAGGGAGAAGTGAAATGGTATTGTTTCAGTTTGATTGATCCTTTACAACAACAACAACAACATTTATTTCTTATATAGCCCAAAATCACATACAGTATGTCTCAATGGGCTTTGACAGGCCCAACAGTTGACACCCCCACACTTGACCCTTCTGCACACAAGGAAAAACTCCACACAAAAAAACTCTAGGAGAGAGAAAAAAGAAAGGAAGAAACCTTGGGAAGGAATGATACAGAGAGGGACCCCCTTCCAGGGTAGAGTGAGTCTGCAAATGGTGTCAGTGCAGGGTTGGGGATGATATAATAATAAGTCCTACAGTTGTAGGGTTGGAGAAGTCCAGAATGTAGTCCAGTGTCATGGTCTAGATTATGTGTCCATAATGATGTTACTGGTCCACTTGAAGATCCCTGAAGCTGTAGTTGTAACGGTGGTGGTGGCTGTGGTGACCCTCTGGTTCGTTTCGTGCTGAGTTATCGTTTAGCAGTTGTTAGGAACCAGGATTTATCTCTTCACTGGGGTCTGCCAGTAGTCTGGGTGCTTGATTCCGTGTCTCGGAGAAAACAAACAGAAGCAGCAGGGATGTGGCGGTTCTTAAAGAACTAAAGTTCACTCAGGTACTGCGGGGTGAGACCATTTAGAGCTTTATAGGTCAAAAGTAGGATTTTGTAGTCAATCCTAAATTTGATGGGTAACCAGTGCAGTGATTGTAAGACTGATGTGATGTGGTCAAATTTCCTAGTTCTAGTTAGAACTCTGGCTGCAGCATTCTGTACTAGCTGGAGTTTACTCATGCACCTACTGAGCATCCAGGCAGTAATGCATTGCAGTAATCTAACCTTGATGTAATAAATGCATGGACCAACTTTTCTGCATCATGCATTGAAATGATATTTCTTGTTTTCGCAATATTTCTAAGGTGAAAGAATGCTATATTTATTTTTACATTAATCTGGTTAAATACTTCACCAAGTATTGAAGTAAAGGATCTAGGTGTCATCATTGATGCAGGTCTCTCATTCAATTCGGATGTAAATAATGTCACTACACTGTAAAAAATAAACCGTAAATTTTACGGTAAAAAACCGGCAGCTGTGGTTGCCAGAACTTTACCGTGAAAAATACGGTAGCAACGTTATTGGTTTTACAGGATTGCACTAACTGTACTGTATATTTTACGGATTTTAATTGTTTTTTTTACGGTTTATAACCGTCTAATTAACATTTATTTTGCTATAAAAAAAAATTAGACCCGTCAAATTCCAGGGTTTACATTGTAATATTTACGGTTCATGGCCATGTTTTTTACAGTTCAGAACTGTCTAATTTAAAGGTTTTTGTTGTAATAATTACGGCTTGTTACCATATTTTTTACAGCTCAGAACTGTCTAAATTATAGGTTTATGTTGTAATAAATACGTTAAAACCTATAATTATTTCACAAAGCAGACAGAAAACTATTTAAACTAAGGAAAAAACATTAAATATGTAAATGCTGTTGAATTATTTTTAATATAAATAAACTGAACATAAGTGAATTCATTCAGCAATTCTATGAAAGCACCATTTTATCACATTAGCTGGGAGCAAGAAGAGATAAAGGTAAAATAGCAATGTAACTTGTAAGTCAAATCATCAAAACCCATCAAAATCTAATAAAAACTTACACATCAGTGTGGTCCCAAGTATTTTTAATAAAGACTGGCAGGCATTTAAACATTAGTGTTTTTTTTCTGTTCTTGTGTTTTATCATAAGTATACAATGGCTTAAGATCAGTCTTAAAATCAGACAAGAAATCGGTCAAGACTATGCATTTAAAATTTAGATTCCGCTATCTAACTGACACTTTAGTTAGATAGGTAAAGTTTAAGTTGAACATTTACATTAATAACTACTAAAGCAGAACAAGGAACAACACAAGTTGCTGGGCACCTTTGCAGGCCATTTACAATGTCTCTCGCCACTTGTAATCCGAAAGGTCAGAGATTAAGGTGAAGACTCTTGGGTTCACTGGGAGTTGTTTTTTGTTCTTCTTTTCCACCACCTTTGTGCCCTTTTCAGGATTGATGATGAAAAAACACCTTGAAAAGAAAAAACAACATTGAAAACCTCTGTAAATGGAGCCACATACACAGTCTCACAAAAGTGAGTACACCCCTCACATTTCAGCAATTATTTTAGTATATTTTCTTAAGGGACAATACTATAGAAATGAAATATGGATATATTTTTAGAGCGGTCAATGTGCTGTTTGTATAGCAGTATAGATTTCCTGCCCTCTGAAAATAACTTAACATACAGCCATTATTGTCAAAATAGCTGGCAACAAAAGTGAGTACACCTTATGTTTTACCAGATGTATGTTGTTTAACCATGCAAAGCCACATGTCCTATTCGTCATGTCTTTGCCTGCTTGACAGGACCATACAAATTTGTGTATCTTGTATTAGAGCAGTTAAAATTTGGTTATTTGAGTCCAATTATCTCATACCAACCACTGGATGTTAAACATGGCACCTTAGAGCAAAGAACTCTTTGATGATTTGAGAATTACAATTGTTGCTCTCCACAAAGATGAGCAAGGCTATAGGCTATAATATTGGTAACAATCTGACACCGATTTACAGTACAGTTGTCAGGGTCATACAGAGGTTTTGCAAGGTGGGTTACACTCGGAAGCCTGAAAATAATCTCACAGCCTAGGCCATCTTTGTGGAGAACAACAATTTTAATTCTCAAATCCTCAGAGAGTTCTTTGCTATAAGGTGCCATGTTGAACATTCAATGGTATGAGAAAATCGTACTAAAAGCACCAAATTTTAACTGCTCCAAAACAAGATACACAAACTTGTATGGTCCTGTCAAGCAGACAAAAACATGAACATGATAAAGAGGACATGTGGCTTTGCATGGTTAAACAACATAAATCTGGTAAAACATAAGGTGTACTCACTTTTGTTGCCAGCTATTTTGATATTAATGTATGTATGTAAAGTTATTTTCAGTGGACCGAACATATATACTGCAATACAAACACCACACTGACTACTCTAAAATATACCCATATTTTATTTCTACAGTATTGTCCCTTAAGAAGATAAAATAATGAAATGTAAGGAATGTACTCACTTTTGTGAGGTACTATAAAGTGAACCTACCCTCCTAGGTGTCTCTACATACCTTTGCAAAAATTCAAGCACTGATGCCAATTCAGTAGGGTAGTGAATGTTGAAACAGTAATAACTGCCGAACATTAGGCTAACAGCAGCGATGAATGTAGTGATGTCATCATTCACAATCTTGCGGTCCACACTGAGCATGAATCGATCAGCAGCATATCAGGAGGGTCCTGTGGATACATTTCAATGCAATGAAGTTATGTACATGTAGCAAGGTAATAGAGTATTTGCAAATATGACTGTTAGACAAATTGCAGTTTATTTTGTACTGCACTGAAAAACTATTTCACATAGGGTTCATGATAAAATTGACACTTGTGTTTGCTAGATACTCACTTAATATTATTGTGAAATCAGAGTTGAGGGTTAAGCAGGTGTCTTTCCAGAAGAGGAGGCACAGACCACCACTGGTAAAATATATAAACTCAACTTTATAGATAAACATTTAATCATTAAAGCTTTGAGGGTGTTACTGTATATGAATAAAACTTAAACTTACCACAGACAATGATGCAAGGGGTCACAGGCAAGTTTCCCAACTCTTCATCCTTTTCAAGGCTTGTCTCTTCTACATAATGAAGAAGGAGCGCCTCTTTCTCATCAAAATAGGAGAGAAGTAGAAGAATCAAGTCAAGAATTTTGAGAAGTAGAAGAATCAACCATTTGTCTGTCCTCTCAAAACTTGAAGTTTTGTGACAGCCCGTAAGACACGCTTGTTCCTGGTTGCACAAACATTCCTCATGAAGTTCAACAGCCTGTTTCCCTTTGTGTCAATGCTGTTTAGGAAGATCTCTTTAAGTGATATCCCTGTGAGGTCTTTAAAGTGCACTTCCATTCCACTTTCCTGAAACAAAAATGGACACTCTTTAGTAAGGGTTTTCATGTCTGTTCCTTTGTTGATATCTTTTCGTTGACTGTAGTATGTAGATTTCATGAGAACCTTCACTTCCTCTTTCAGAAATTTGTGCTGTAAAAAAAAAAAAAGACATAGGTACGTACTTAGTTGGACCAGGAATAGTTTGTTGCCCTATTGTTATTCAAAACCAGGTGTTCATTTAGAATGACAAGATAGTAAGTAAATTACAGACAAACTTTTTACAGTTGTACAGTTACTTTAACGGACATACTAATATTTTGCCTCACTGTTAAAATAAAATGTATTAAACAGAACAAATAACCAAAAATAACAACAAAAAAACAAAACTGCTACTTTTAGGTAACAAAAGTAATAATTATGTCTGACCATTACAGGGATAGTTCACCCAAAAATGAAAATTCTGTCATCCTTTCTCACTCCCAGATTGTTCCAAACATGTATGCATTTATTTGTTCTGCTAAACACAAAGGAAGATATTTGTAAGAAAGCCAGTAACCAAACAGGCAGTAAATGGGAATGAGATCTGCTTGGTTACTGACATTCTTCCAAATATCTTCCTTTGTGTTTAGCAGAACAAAGAAATGTATACACATTTTGGAACAATCAGAATTTTCATTTTAATATTAAACCATCCCTTTTTTGTAATGGAAACAAATACTTGGACTTACTGGTCTCCTTTAGAACAGAAATAAATTTCCTGGCTTGAATCTTCTGGGGACTCCACTCCAAGTGACTTTAAGGTGTCCTCAAGAGATTTTTTAGTTGCGATTGAGAGTTCAGGTAATACAGCATCAATGGCATTGCTGATGTTTAAAGTGTTTAGCTCTGAATCACCCATTTCTGAAAGACAACCAAAATAATAATTCACATAAATTATAAATTAACCAAAAAATGTTTTGTATAACATACCCCAGTACATTACTTCTGCTGGGACGTTGGTATTCTCTGTAAATCCAAACTGCCTTACTGCATCTTTAACAGAATCACCATACAGCTCTGGGTAAAATGCAGTGCTGTTTTTTTCCCTCAAACTTAGATCACACGTTGACCCTTCTGACAGATAGGCCTGGTACATTTGATGCCTTTCAGAGAGAGTGGAGCACAGGTTTTTGAAATTCTTTAAGTTCCTAGCACATCTTTTAAAGTAACTGTGCTTACTTTCAAAGCGCATTGTCCACAACCTGATCAAAGGACCAAACTTTAAAATCAGTGCAGGGTAATGTCGCAAGTAGTGATGCTTAGGCTTTAACCTATGTCCTGGAAAGAAAGAAAATCTACAAGCAAGATATTCTTGGATAAGAACGTCAAGGTACGCAACCTCTGGCAATGAAATTTTCTGTGCACAAATGAGCTCCACAATGTCTTTTAGCTGAAGGGTCAACTGCCAAACATCATCTGTGGGCTCTTTCACCTTGTCACACATGATCACAGGAAGAAGTCTTAGAAAATTCCAGTTCTGAATAGCCTGACCAGAAAGCTTTACTCCATTGGAGTTTACTGCACATAGCTTACTCAACGCATCAGAGCCACTGTACTTAAATTTCTTAATGAGTCTATTCAGAATTGAATAAGTGAACCACTTTTTCTACTTTATGAAGTACTTCAGGTAAAGGCCTAAATCATAGGAAAGGATACCCTCAAAAATGTCATGGCCTAAACAAGGTGGCAGGCCAGGCACACAAACATTGAAGTAATTTAATGAATTAAAAATTGAGTCAGATATTATACCTTCAACGTTTTGTTGTTCTTCAGACTGTAAAATGTCTACTGCAGATTTGGAGTTTTCAGGAGTGCGCTGAGGTCCACATGCATTTGGATCTGTTTGAAAATCTGTTCGTGTTATCCGGCAATACCTGCAGAAATATTCAGAAAAACTGAAATTTTCTGTGAATCCACCGATATTATGAGACCCCAAATTGTCCCCTGCAATGCACAAAAGAGTCCCTTTAACTTAACAACCTAAATGCTGTTTCACATCGTGCTTGCAAATTTTACATGCGCTGCGAAGATATATTCATGCGCCACAAACAGGGTACATGCTACTCGTGTTTAAAACCACACACTTCTTCAAACGATTTAATTCAACTTACCAATTTGCCCAGACACATTTATATTACTTCACATTCCCACCAGTTTGTAGTTCTGCTCAGTCAAAGCAATAATCGTTCGCCACTTGTCCACTGCCGACGTGCTGAAACGCAAACGCTCCGCGCCAATGAGAGCTCAGCCAATCAAATTCTTTGGCCAAGGCGCAATTTTATCATGATTGGACGATGCTTAACGGTTATCTTTCAAATACTTTCAACTAATTCCTGAGAGCAGAGACAAAACAGAGCGTAGAATTTCAGATTTCGTTTCACACACCCTTAAAAAGTAAAACCACTGCTAATTACAGCAAAACAATACACTGGACACAGACAGGACATACCTATCAAAACACACAATTTACAGTACCACACAAAACACAACGGAACAGTACGCGTGATGTCACGTTTTTGCGACGTTCCAAAACCAACATGGCGGGGAAAGGGAAAGGTGCAATGTTTGTTGGAAATTTGGGCAGATTAGAGCATACAACAACAGGTGGACAAAACGCATAAAAACTCCGATATGTTTTGCAAAATACGGGATTATCTTCTTCATCGGGGATACCAAAGAACCACCGAGCAGTGCCGAGACAAGGTTAAAAAACTGCAGGCACAGTATTTAAAGGTGTGGGATGCACCTTAAATCTGGCAGCTCTGCAGATGAAAAAGATAAATTCCAATGGTATTACGCTGTCGACGGCATCAAACCATCTAGCCAACCGAATGCGATCAGCGAGAGCGCCGCTCTTCCTGTTTCTCCTGAAACCCCGCCCACCATAATGACGTAAGCGTGCTGAAAGCATATGTGAGTGCAGGCCAGACTCGTACTCGGCAACCGTGCCTAGTGTGAGTACACCCTAAGAACGTTTCCAGTCCAGAGGAGTGGTTCTTTAAAACACTACAATACAATATTTTATGATAACAACTACTATAGAAATCTATTGAAATCGAACGAGAATTGCTGGTGTCTTCCTCTTGTAAGTCGCTTTGGATAAAAGCGTCTGCTAAATAAAGTAAAGTAAAGTAAAGTAACTACTTATACATTTCCAATGTGTACAGATTACAAAAAACTCAAGGCATGAATATGACATTTTTTAGAGAGCATTGACTGAAATCAACACAAGCAGGTTTAATAACATCATGTTATCTCATGGGTTTTCACATGTGATGCCATGGGTTTCACACAAGAATGTTCCAAAAACACATTTTTGCACATGTAAAAAACATGAAATTCATGTCTTTTCTGTAATGGATAATACAGTATATTGTTAATTTTCCTGCAATAAACCGTATTTTCGTATGTTTTTAACTGTTAAATGTAAGGTCTTACTCTGTAAAACTGATTACGGTTTTGCACTGTAAATTCTACGGTTATCCCATGTTTTCAGGAATACGGTTGTATCCTGTAGCATTTATACGGTATTTTACTGTTAAATTTACGGACATTTTTTACAGTGTACTATGGCAAAGTCACCTAAGGAGCACTGTGTGACAACAGAGATGCACAGGGGACACACTAACTCCGGGTAAAGGATGGTGATTGTAACAATGCTCCCCGGCTCCCCATTGTGCACCCCGTACCTTTGAAGCTGCACCCACTCTGTCAGAGGGCCCCCAAGAGCCATTACTGCTAAGTGAGGTCCCCGCTTCTCACCGTCACATTATTCTGTGTAATCGTCTCCAGACTCACTGATCCCATCACGCCACCTCCCCCTTCCAGCCTCCCGCTCTGCTGCTTGCTGCTCGCTCCTCTCCTCCCCTGATGCTCTTCTGTACTTTTTTTTTTACTCTCTTGTGGTGATTCCTGCAGTGTCCATCCTCCCTGAATACAAATTCATGATGTTTCTCACACTCAAACATGCACAACGAAAACGGCGAAGAGCCCCGCTGGCAAGGAACACAAGCTCCTCGTGGAAGATTCTGCCCACAGGGAAATTGGGAAAACAGGTGAGCGTTCGAACCACGTGCAGACTGAACAAGGTGAACAATGACCACTCTGATGCTCCATGTTTTATTTTTCCTTCTCATCCCATCTCTCTGTGTGCGACTTTCCTTCTGAAACCATCAAGACTGCGCTTCATCCTGACTGTCTGAATCTCATGTTGCAACTTCCTGCACCCCAACCTGTGTCCAAATATCAATTATGATGCTTTTTAATTCTGGGAGTGTCTCAATACTAAGCTTAATCCTGGATCTGCTCTGCAGCCAGTAGTTGTCCGAGTCTCGGTGAAGAGCGTCCGCTGAGGTCTGCAGCAGCCTGCCCTGGCACAACAAAAGTAATGAGGGGTACAGTTTCAACGTAAAAGAAGCCCACATTCTAAAGAACAGTGAAATGCTGGAGAGGGTTTTATTGCTCTCAGACATCAACATTAGATTTTTTTTAAGGCCACAGAAGATTTCGATTATGAATTATTGATATTGATAGTAAAAAAATGTTGGCATTTAGCTGAGCGACTTCAGTAGTACTACAGTACTATCAGTAGTTAGACAGTAGCCTAGTGGGTAAGACACCCACCTATGAACCAGAAGTGTCTCCAGGGAGACTGTCCCTGTGACTGCTGGTTCTAAAGTCACTCTGCATAAGGGCATATGCTAAATGCCATAAATGTAAACATAACTAATTTAAAGAACCATGTTGGCTGTCAGAAAATAAAAGGTCAAAATTTTACTCAAAGTAAAATTAATATTACAGATTTCTTTTTGTCTGAATCGTTTTGTCTGGTTAATAAACTTTACTGCAGTAAAGTTTAGGGCAGCAGAGTCAAGATTGTTACACAACTGTGTAATAATACATTTATTAAATTCATCTGTGTAAAAGGTGCGTGTGTGTGTGTGGTAACATGCGATCTTGTTCCTAAATTGTGCCCAGTTGTAAGGATGCAGAAATAGGGGTCCCCCAAGTTGATTCCTTAGGGGACCCCTATGGCTATCAGTGTATCACCTGTGGCTATTTGAGGGCCTTAAGGTACATATATGGACCCTAAACATAAATACATGCAGGGGCATTGTACCTTGGATAAATTATCAGACACATCAAGCACACAAGGACATACAGGAGAATATTGGTGGCATTACATGTAACGCACACATATTATTACCCAATGAATATGCAAACTGCCGCCCTGTTCCCTCCTTACTCATATACATTAGAGTACAAAAGCCTTGAGCCACACCTCATTTCTTTCTATTTTACAAGAAACATTAGACAGCAGGTGCAGTGATCTATTTCAACATGCAAACATACATGCAAAAATTGAACACAAAAGAGCCTTTGTATAGTTCTAATGGGCTTTAGAGTCATTATTGCAAGCTGGATCAGAATCTGACTCTACTTTCTACCAGTTTTAAACTGATCCCCAACACCCAAGCTGTCTCAGAGCCTGCACCGTGTTTCGTAGATGACAGATGACACTCATTGTTGTCAGCTATGTTCAGTTCGATTCATGTGCCTCCTGGAAAGCCACATATGAGGTACTTTTGTTCCGTACGTCCCTTTAACGCTTCTGTGAGCCACCCCAGCCAGGGTAGGTGACATGATGGGTGGACGGCGCCTGTCATTTACCTGCCGCTGTGTGGTTTCATGCAGATACACTTCTGACACTGGCATCTGGGACTCAACGACTCTTTATTCAAACATCTGCTTCACGTTAACAGCAATCAGGCTCTTACCAATCCCGCCCCGTATTAATGAAGCGTTGCAATCCCAAGCACAGCACTGGTGTGGCAGCAAGGCAGAGATCACGTCAGCCCTGTTCAGAAATCCCCACACAATGTCTGAATTAAGCACAAATTTTGATGGCAACGGAAGAACCGTCAGAACCTCATATTCAGGCCTTCTGACTGCCCCTTTAACAATAAAGTAATCTCTAACAAGGTAAAGGTAAAGAAGGCGCTGTGTTGGTTTTGCTGACTGAGAGGTTACTGAATGCTTGTGGGATGCCCGCATGGCACGGCAATGTCGGGTCCACTGATTCTTCCTGACTCACGGTGAGTTCAGATGCGTGTACCACTGTGTAGGTGAAATAGCCCCAATCTCATGTTCTAAACGGGGAGGGTGTCGGGCGATATCTCTTTCAGATCAGGCACTTCCTGAGTGGAAAGTACACTCGCACACAGACAAGGTTGCGTTTGAGCTGCTATCTAGGTGCTGAGAGGTTTTTGAGGGTCAGTGATAAATCACAGTTTGGTTGATGACAGGAAGGCAGGAAACACTTGAGATCACAGGCGTGTTTTCATATGAAGGTGTGTTGCGAGTGTGGGCGTGTGGGTGTGTGCGTGCGTTTGTACGTGCTTTAATGTGTGTGCACACACAACTGATGTGTGTGAGAGAGGGATTGACTGGAGAGGGGAGGTGGGAAAATTCAGATTGGGTGCATGTGGCCAAAACTAATATTTTCTCTGTTCTGTTTGTGGGTGATCCATCAGAGCGCAGTGTAAAGCTGTCTGTGAGACTGGTCATATATTAACATTAAACACACGCTCCACATCCTCCTCAATAGGCCCACCTTATCTTCAAACAAACCCCACAGCCCACAGGAATGTGCTGTGTGTGTGTGTGTGTGTGTGTGTGTGTGTGTGTGCGGTTGTGTGTGTGTGTGTTCTTTGTCCCAACAGACCAATCGCTGAGAGCTTAAAATTGTAATCAGGGAGCATTTAATAATAAATAATAGATTATATATATGTATATTTGCAAGAGACACATTGAGTGGGGTGGGAGTAGCCTAAATGAATATACAGCATATATTAACCTTATTAACCATGTAGTTATTAAAAAAACATTTGTATGAGAACACGATTTAAACAGCTAATTATTTTTGATGAGCTTTCTTTTAAAACACACGTTTTTTCTTTTACTCATTCCCCTGACCAACTGGCTCACACACATAAACACACACACATTTACACTCCCATTCTGGACATGCCTCTGAGGTGTGTTTGGGTGCTGGTCATGTACACCTGCTGGTCTGTAATACGGCAGCTCCACAAACATGGAGAATCAGAGGTGGAGGATAAAGGATTTAATGAACAAATCAGACAGTGAAATCTGTGTTGTAGTTTTATATTCATACACTTTTATGGCTCAGATGTGAGCGCCCACTCAGACACCAGACCACAGCCTGCCAGGCCAATGCAGTAAAGTAACTGCAGTAAAACATGTAGATGCGTTCATCTCCAGTGTCTCTCTGATCACACGCTGTCCTGAAGCACGAAGCTAATTTCCAGTAGCTTCCACCATTTTACCACACAGTTGCTGTCAATTGTACTTTTAAGAGTCGAGTATTTTTAAGCCAGTCCTTTTTAAAAAGGCACACCTTATGTATTCTGCTTAGAGAGAACATCTGATAAAAAACATTATTTATGCTCAAACTCTCCAGAATCATGAATCCTGTAAACATTCGCTGACCTACTGAAGACACTCTTAAATAAAGAGTAAATTTGTTCATCCATAAACGGACTGTGATCATTTTTCTTCTTACTTCACTTACTTTTATGTAAAAGGATGAGCCAAAGCAGACAGGGGCCAAATGAACACATTTCAATTTACAGAAAAGATCCAATTATTTTGCTAAGAAGAGATAAAAGTAATTATCAGTAAATTTGTTTGTCCCAAATCTCACTGCAACACAATACGAATAGTGACGTTACAATGTCACAAAATAACAATTAAATACATTTGTGATGTATTTATTTTATAATACATTTATAAATATTATTTATTTTATATACCTATATGTCTTAGCTATATACTTTATTTGTAGGTTACAGTTATTATTATAATTAACATGTGGTTTAATCCTGAGTTTACACTGCATGTACTGTGTCAGTCATCTGTCCTTAATGTCACGATCTGTGCTTTTCATGAGTTTGTGTCCTGATCTGATTGGTCTGTGTTTGGTCAAAAATGTCTGACACAGATGTACACGATTAACTCGGCTGCTCCAGCTTTAGGAGCTTTTGAAGTTCAAGTTCCGGCCTTTTTTTTTGTGTGTGACATTTACTTTTAAGTGTCCATTGATGCCCTGTAACCCGAGACCGTAGGGTGGGGGCTGGTTGTGGGGAGGGTTGCACTGTGCTGGGTGGTCTGTCCGGTGGGAGGAATTCTGGACGGCTGCCCTGAAGCTCGCTCGGCAGTGCCGCTGTCATAGGGTGATCTGATAAACGAGCGAATAGCCTGGAGCACACTTTCTTCATCACTGAGACTTTAATTAAACATACATTACTCACTAACTAGTCAAATATCAACCATTTCAGACAGAGTTTTAGCTAATTAGTTAATAGGTGAAGAATGTGAAGCATAATTATTTGTGACATGTTATACTTAAAATATACTTGATGTAATGATTTAAGTACGCAACTTTAAGTATATTATATATACTAAATCAGCTACTTACATAATTACCTGTGGAGGGGTGGAGTCTATGTGATTTTTAAACTGCATAATAATAACTCATTTTACACACTGATTAAATGAAACACTAGCAGCTTTTATTCAACACAGGTACACTCGCTGTGTAAGAAATATTTCAATATCAGATCTATCAATGCGTTATAAACATACATTGCTACTAGTAAGCAATTACTATATTATTCAGATATAATGTTATATTATTATATTAACATGCAGCGATGAGATACACCAGTAGGTCAAAAAAAGGCCTCTTTTTCACATACTAGACATTTTCACCAGACATTTGTCTGATATCCTGCCTTTTTTGTGTAGTGACCTCTTGCTGCGGATGAATGGAGGTACAGAGTAAAAAGTCTCTCTCTCTTTTTTTTATCTTTCCCTCCCTCCTCTCTCTTGCCGTATCTCTCTCACCAAGTAGGGTCACCGGCCTGGAGCTCCAAGTACAGGGTGCTCTGTTGTCCCAGTAAACAATGGGCCATTTGTATGTGGAACAGCCACCTGACACACACACACACTCACACAAACACACACATTCCACATTCTCAAACGCACTGTGCACTGCGGGGTAACAAAATATTAGTATGCATAATTAAACACTATTAAACTCTAAAACTCGGCGTGCAGCCGCGCACACGCCTCTTTTATTTGATTTCCACCATGCAGGGCTGGGGATCTCACAGCGCATTTTTCCTGGGTGTGCCCGGCGCAGGGTGTGCTTCTGGCGTGATGCGCTAACTCCATCACTCTCCCCTCCTCTGCTGACATACAGCTCAGGGACGTGGGGACGCGTCTGATCCTCCTGCTGCTGGGGGACCCTGCGGCCCTGCGGTTCCAGACAGCGTTCTGCGATGCTAATCGCACACCGTCCGACCGTCACCACACTGCAACGTCAAGTGTCTTCATAACTCTCCACAAAGCTATTTCTAACACATTTTTATAGCGTGGTGTCAGAGGGTGGTTATTTAGGATGAGTCAGTTTTGTGGCCTTATTAAAAACATTTCTGTGCACCAGAATACAAATTAGACGTGAATTTGAGGCTGTACTTGAACACAACCGACCGAATGTGGACTGAGCTAAAGGTCTTCAGATCAGTGTGAGGCTGATGTGACATCATGCCGCTTCAATTAGAAATAATGACATTTTAACGTGTGCATGTGTTTTCATTCAATTCCTGGGTTAACATTTTCCAAATATCCCCAGCAACTGGCTCAATAAAATATTTTATATTTTTTCCTGCTTAAAATAAAATGATTACTTTTTCTTTAATCTGTATTCGCTGTAATATGCAAGTATAATACATTCATTGTGCAGCCACTGAATTAACTGCTTATGTAGGCATGTATATTTTTATGCAGTCTTTGGATTATTAAGTGTTCATTTTGGGAATAAGTGGATTATTAATATTTTGGGAAAGAAAATCACCAGCAGTTGTGGTGCTGGTGCAGAATAACTGACCTTAACCCCCAGAATTGCACTACAAGGCATTAGAAGCATGATCAATATGACCAAATATGACAAATGATAAACAAGTTGGCAAGGGCAGTAGCACCAACTTAGACGACTGAACAATGGAAGATGGTGGCCTGGTTGGATAATGGGAAGATGGCAGACCACCAAAGGCAGTGTGATGCTTTTGAGCAATTCCCTGACAAAGGGGCAACATACTTAATTCCTCTTGAAAGCACTGTTAATTATCTCAAACTGAGATCTTTGCTTTGCTTTGCTTTGCTTTCCTGTCACTAAAAACACTAAAACACGTAGGGTACAGTGAGACAAAAGGCCTCATCTTTCATTGCTTTATTTTCCAACCTCCCTATGCAAGTTATATTCCTCCACTCAGAGCAGCTCTCTTGTTTGTCTACTCACACCACTGAAGATGGGCCCACATGAAAGCTGTTAATTGCACATTAAACCTTCTCATTAAATTGCATTAAAAGTTCTGAGGACTCTCTGCCTGGGAGTTTCTGCCCGCCTATGCTGAAAAAAGTGCTGCAGGCACTTTCATGTAGAAAGCTTGAATAGAAACTCATAAAACAGCTGGTGTAGGACTTGTCTGGAGCTATAAGAAAGATGATTCAGTTAAGGTCTGCTGGTCACAATTACCCACAGTAGGTCATACAAATTAGGCCAAAGGACAAGCATTCTCAGGAGAACAAGAGGGAGGTTCTCGTCGGTTTCGAGAGCAAAAATGTTCCAGAAATGCAAAAACACACGGATAAACACCTGCTTTCAACATGCTACGAAGAACACTGGAATAAGAGTACCAAGAGAACCAAAAAGGGGACAAAGGGATTCTGTACTTTCACAGGCCGTCAGTAATGAAGTGTTTGACGCAGCAGAGGAGAGAGGAGCACTGGAGGGAGGGCGCACATGAAAGCCTGTCTCGGGAGATTTAACAGTCCTGGAGATCGCACACCATCTATCACTGAAAGAGCTTTCATGTTTGCTCTGTAATTTCAGGAGAAACGCTGTCAGGATCATGAGATCAGCGGAGACACTGCCATGTCCAGACCTGAGGCCTTCAGATGAAAGCACCCGTCGTCCCTTAGAGTTACTCACACTTTATATCGCGTAAAAAAGGCAAGATCGATTTATTCGTTTTATTCATTTATGCACACAGACTCCTCATTAAATGCAATGATTGAATATGATAATGTTGATATGTGTATCTGTACTGCATTATAATAATTTAGCCCATGTGTGGTATGTGACTAATTATCTCAGTTTGAAGTGTAGTAGACAGCCAGGCATCATTCATACATCATGCTGCACTAGCTGTCACATTCCACACACACATATTAAAACAATTAATAACAGTGACGAACACTGGAGGTTCAGTTCATTATTAACTGGGGTAAACTAGTGGTACAGGTTACACCAGTGATAAAGAAATCTGAAAAAACGTTCTACAGTCACGTGCAGTTAGCCTGTAGTGATGCAGCCATGCAGGGATATTAACAAATTTACATTTAATGTGCTGCAGGTGACAATTTGTCAAATTTCATCTTACCATAACATACCATACCATAAACTGGAGGGATTGGCATTGATCTCATAAAATGCACAGTACAGTCCAAAGGGAATTCACATGTTGCCTGGAGTGATGGACCCAAGTAAAAGGTCCAGATAAAAGTGAGATAAAGAGGTCAGACTTGGCGTGCATTCAGAGTGCATCTGAGCAAAAGTTTCTCCTAATCTCGCTTCTGACTCATAGATGGTACCCATTCAAAAAAAGACTGCCTACAACACACAAACATGCACAATTTTCCAAAAAAATGAAATCTCCTTTAAGCTCTCATGGCATCATTAGGATGTGTTGTGAGTTCTTCTCTGGAGTTTCATGTGAGAACACAATTTTAATTACTTAAGCATGACACAAAAGGTACTTGAAAGATGTTTCAGATGCATTTCTGAGAATGTGATTTTGAAATTCATTATTTAGGTTTTTACTACCGCTGCCATGAACAAAACACAAGAACTTGCAGAAGCATCTGTGGGGAACCCTGGACTGCAGCACTCTTTTATAACAGCTAATAATCAAACAATGCAAGATTTACACCAAGTGGGCTTATGGTCTTAAATCAATAGGGTTATGGAGACCAAGTGTGCAGCACCGTGCAAAACAAAAGTACCACTGCACAAATCATTTAACATAAAAATGAAACTGAAGAAACGTGGCACACAGAACTGTAAAATAAAAAAGTTCCAGTTGGCAGGTCTGTCCATAAATCTCATGCAGCAGATTGGGAGATTTAATAAGCTCTTCAGTGTCAGGATGAGTTTAGAGCTACTTCTTAACACATCACAGATCCCCGCATTCCTCTCCACTACAAAGGGCCTGGGGTCCTGAGAGCATATTGTTCTCATTCATCATGAAACGTTTTCTGGAGAGTGACAACGGTCCCTGAGCCTCTGGAGAAAAGGCCCTGCTGGAGCGCTATACAGTTGTGGATTTTGGCATCAAACAAATGAATTTGCACTGATTTGTCTTTGGCCTGTATAATGCTCAGCATCTTTCTGTCACTTTATTTAGAACCTGAATTTGGCAAAATCCCACTGACTTCAGACAGGCAGCATTTATCTGGATAGTCCAGATTGGCTGTACGATACAAACAACGTCAGTCAGCAGTCTGCTCAAAACACCCACTTCATGTAGGAAATGGAAAAGGACGGAATAACGGCCAGAAATCCCACTGTTCCACATTCCCACAGACTGACTTTTCCCGATCGCCGACAGGCAGAGGCCCAGGCATCCCTGCTCCTCCAAAGCCCTAACCTGACTGTGGGGTGTGCGTTTCTGTGCCGAAGGAAAGCTCTGCTCTGGCGAGGCAGAGCCGCAGGCTGTGATCTATGGCTTCCTGGCACAGGACAAACTCCACGGTGTCATGTGAGGCCCATCAATCAAGCAGTAATGAGTCTCCCCAATCCTTGCAGACTTGAAGATGCATGTGGCTGTGAAATCCGCACCACTGGTTCTCATCAGCCGTACTGTTTGTGAAATTTCTGTTTTAATTAATATCTTTACAATTGAAAAAAAATTAAATTTTTACATTTCTGCAAAACTGTGAGCAGATTGGGTGTTCGGATCGTTTATGTCACTTTTATGTGATGGGGAGGTCTGAAAGTGAACTGCTGATGTGGAGGTCATTCCCCAGCGCTGTTTTTTATTTAGAAATGCCGGGAAGGACACGACCATCTGGTTCTTCTTGGGCTGTGGTCGCTGCACCACCACTGCCGCTGCCGCAGTGTCACATCAAAGCCCCAGAGAGGGGAGAGAGAGACAGGGCGGGAGATGGAAGGAGGGAGAAATCTGGGAGGAATTCCAGTTCGCTCGCAGAACCGCAGGGTGACCTCACTTCTGGAAATAATTGGGCTGCACATCATTTGGGCCACATTGAGAATCGATAAATCCTGCAGAGCCGCACACAGAGGAACCTTTAAAAAGAACAGACTTCCACACGTGGATACCACGGCGCTCCGGATCTCCTCCACCGCAGGACATCTCGACATTAATGCTTCACAATTCCAGTCAGCGGCAGCTCAAATGGTAAAAGTTGTATCTTTTGTAATCTGACCCATTCAGACATGATAATTGGGAGTAAAAGAGTGTAACACAAGAGACGCTTTGGAGGCGGGTCACGTGTTTGAAAATCCCCCTCTTCTCTGAGAAAAATCTCACAAATTGTTCTTTTATAATGGAGTTTGTGTATGTATGTGCGTTGGGAGTGCTGCAGCTGTCCACAAGCTGGGTGAACAGTTTCCACGTCTCGTGAGCATCAGATCAAACGCGCAGGGTGGGGGCAGGAAACGCGATCCGATCATGTGTTGTGAAATACGAGCGCCACTCCTCCAGCCCCCATCAAACAGGTAAACCACAACAAAACCAACCCACACCGCCCTGCCCCGCCCGCTCGGCTTCTGGGACCTGGAGAAGTTAAAACAGTAATTAACCCCCCTCCCACACACCCACACCCAGAAAATAGTCCCTCCAGCCATGAGGCAGGAGTGCTGGAGAAATGGCTGCCCTGATCCGTCTGGACTTGTTGACCCTTCTGTTTACCCCCGCCTGCTGTCACATCTTCGGATTGGTTACAGTCCACAGGGCACTGGCGGCTCGAAACACCTCACCCTAGCAGATAAAACACCCAACCATGGCCTGCCTGGTAAAATGAATAATAATAATAATAATAATAATCCTGCTGAGTTGTTGCCTTTTTTTGCACTACACAAGATACACTAGAACAAAGCAAATTCTAAAGCTGGCAATAAAGCAGTAGAAAATTAAGCAGACAAGTTTATGCCTTCATGTAAACAGTGTATTTTTCACTGGTGCACATAAAACGCTGTGAAAAGTCGGCAAAATAATTTACCAATTATACCAAGATTTTAGTAACTCGTAGCATGAATATATAAACCAGTCACGGGGATGACACCCCAACATGATGGTCTAGTTCCTGCCCCTGACCTTGAGTTAAAACAAATAAGTGTGGAAGAAAATATTGCCTATAGATGCATTTCATTTAATGTCACGAAAAACAATAATTTCATCTTCTAAATGAGTATTTGGTCTTAAGGTCTCCTTTTAAAATTCTGTCTTTCTGTTCTAGTTCAAGTAAAAATGTGAAAGGAGATCAAGTCTGGACTTGATCTGCAACACAATGACAAATACAGTTCTTGTTATGTTACACTGAAGCTTGCATGGAAGCTCGCATGAGGCAGTCAGGAGTATGAGGTTATGCAACAATCAGTAGTGCTGATTTTCCTTTTTCAAATTGTTGAATATGGTCCATGAAACAGAACATTCATCTCTTGTGTCACTCGAGATTTGGTAAAAATGTACAAAGAAACAAAGAAATGAAAAAAAATTAAATGCACATTATGCTGATGCCATACCTTTTGAACTAAAACTTTCTTTAAACAGCTTTTAATGTGCTCTCAGCATTCAGTCTTCTTGGGTTCACACTTATTGTGAAGACATCAATTAATGAGATTAATCCCAAAGGTCCTAGTTAGATTTTCTTGACATTTATGAAGTTGACTGCTACAGCAAGAGCCATATCATGTACTGTACTACATGTGACAAAAATCTCCTGTGTTCTCCAGAAACATCCAGACATGGCAAAAAAATACAGCAAGTCTCCAAAAAGCATGTGGGGAAATATTTTATGGTCTGAAAAGAACAAGATTGAACGTTTAGGCCACAATTCCAAAAGCTGCATTTGGCAACACTAATGCAACACATTACCAATAACACCACACCCACAGTGAAGCATGGTGGTGGCAGGATCATACTTTGGGGTTGACACTAAGCATACATCCAAATCCACCCAAATTCAAAATCTGTGGGGTGCACAATCTGGCAGATTTTTTGTGAGGAGGAGCTGGCTGGCATTGCCTCCTACTCAATAAGACGAAATGCTGTAATTAAATCAACAAAGTAGTAGTTTAAGGGTGTGACACTTATGCAACCAGTTTATTGTCCTTTTTTATTGTACATTTTTACTTTTTTTCTGTTTTCCCATTTTGTTTGAAGGTTATGTTTATGTCACATAAAATGTAGGAATGGTTTATTGAAATTATTGTCTCATTATCCAGACCACAAAATCTACCATTTAACAGGGATGTGTACACATTTTATATCCACTGTACCACTACATACAATTATTAATATTACAATATTTAATTCAATGTTAATATTTTTTAAATATTATATGCAAATCACATATCACACCACAACTGAAATTTAATTTAGTTTTCTGATTAAGTCATGAAAATCATGACTCATGTTGATCTAACACAACTGTAGAAGGTTCCAGATCCCTTAAGACCCCCTGCATCATCAAATATCTTCATTTCCTGAGTGTCTGGCCTCACACACATGGAAAAGCCCTGCTGTACATCAGAGAACACAAAGAGAACCTGGCCAAGGCCCAAACTTGTGTGGTTTCTCATAGAAAGTCTACTGATTTTGGATCAGGCCTTTTCAGTCAGACATGACCATGATTGAGTGTCGTGCTCTGTTTCTTTTTCTCTGATACAGAGCAGGTTTGTGTGTGTGTCTATAACAGCTTGAATCAAATGTTGTGACTTGCAACTTTAAATCTCACAACAACACTATGAGTCTGCATTGGATGGGAGTGTGGAGACATTGATCAGGTTGCCCAATGTCACATCTTAAGTACTCAATTCAGATTTATTCACAAATCCATCTTTTTGTTCATTATTGTTGTAGCGGTCCTTGGTTTCATTCTTCTGTGCTACCTTTTGAAGCTATGTGAGGGAGTCCTGATCTTTTTTTAAAAACTTTACTTTACTGGCACCTTTAACTCTGTTGCTTCCAATGTCTCTAGCTTCAGTTCCGCTAATTACAAGTGACGTGTTACTGTCTACCAGAAGCTAAAAAAGAAAATATATCAATGATATTAACAAGTGTTCACACCTAAATCACACACAAATACAATAATTATGTATTCTCTTGAAATTGTCCTTAGAATGTTGCCCCTTTGAATTAGCCAATAATTGGCTGGTACAATTAATATTATAATTATTTGTGTACGATTCAGGACCACATCTTGAGGTAATCTTAATCAAAATTGAAAATGTCTTATTCAGTGTGACAGGCAGTAAGTGTACTTTTAAAAGCATGTTTAATTATTGTTTTATTACATAAGGTCCACATTCAATGCTCATGTGATGCTGCCCCCATCAAAGTTAATAACCAACAACAATGTGTGTGAGATCACATATCTGTGTGTGGTGGTGTTTATATTGCCATACTTGTGGGGACCCACCAGACAAAGTTTGTTGAGGGTATATTGCAGGTACACTTGGGGCTAAACGTGTTATGTTAAAAGTCTTATGAAAGCCAGTATGCATTAAATTAAAGGACTAAATTGTATTTTTGGTTACTAGGGTTAAAATCTGGGATGAGGCTTTGTAGTTATGAATGCTCAGTGAGTTCTCTGGTCAGGGTCAGTGGTAGGACATTGCAAATTTTGTAATAAAAGACTGTGTGTGTGTGTGTGTGTGTGTGTGTGTGTGTGTGTGTGTGTGTGTGTGTGTGTGTGTGTGTGTGTGTGTGTGTGTGTGTGCAAAGGATGCAGACAGTGGGCTGAACTGTACTCTCTCTGAGAACTCTAACAGACATTGATGTTGTTTCACTCCCTCCACACAGACACCACAGAATGAGGTCTGGTCAAACCCGGACTTCAAAGGAATGAGGCGAGGGAAAAAAACACCAGCATCCATTCAGTGCAGCCAACAACTGTGGCCAACAACTCTGATCCAGGACCTGCTGCCTGGCCCCATAGTCTAATCTGAGCCACCATGAAACAATATGACAAGCTGGTCCTGGATCCTGAATGGGGTCAGAGACAGTGGCCACAGAGAGGCATTGTGGGACTGGGGCCACTTTGCACAGGAAAAGTGTTTTTGGCAGGAGGATGAAAGGCCAGACTTCCCAACACCAACCGCATCCGGTCCCACTGGGTGTCAGCCAGTTCTCCACTGACTGTGCATGTGTGTGTGTGTGTGTGTGTGTGTGTGTGTGTGTGTGTGTGTTTTCTCATTGTCTATTCAGCCTCCACTGTGGTGTATGTGTTTGTTTTTTATTTGTACTAAGGAAATCTATTTCTGTGATTAGTGTTAGGGTGCACTGTAGGCTTATATCCTCAGTGATACGGTCCTGTGGGCGTGGTGTGTGTGTAATGAAAAGTTCAAAAATTCATCTGGAAATGAGGAAAAATGAACAAAAAAACTAAAGATTCCATTCCATTTCAAAACATTTTTTCAAAGATGTTGCATTAAGTTTTAAACTATATTCTCACAAAGATAAAAAAAAGAGTGTGTTCATGCATGTATGTGCACAATAAATTCTTCACCAGAGACTATTAATCTGACTTTTTTTTTACAAACTATATGATAAAATATATAAAATAAATTACATAAAAAATATATAATATATCAAATATATAAAATATATTCCTCCTCCCTCCCAGCCTCACCCTGATTCTCTTTCTCCCTTCCTTCAGTCTCACTTCTGTCTCTCTTCCTTCTGCACAGTCCTCCAAGTCTGCCTTTGTTTAGATAATGTTCACACTTGTCTCCCCACCAGATGCTGGTCATGCTGAAGAGCTCTGCTGGCACAAACACTGGAATTAAACTTTGTCCCTGTTGCCTTGTGCTGCAGCCTGTCCTTTCTGCTCTTCATCCTCCTTTCTTCACTCTCTTTCTACATTTACATTTATGGCATTTGGCAGATACCACACATACATTAGAGTTGCCTGGTTGAATGAAGTTTCAAAATCTTACCTCTGTCCACTATAACCCTTCTTTTCTCTTTGGCCAGGTATGTGTGGCATTTGACATTTTTATCTTAACACCAAGCTTTATCATTTCATTTACATGCTTTTCTCAAATAATCTTCAAACTCTAACAAAAGAGTTTCATTAGAATATTGCCTCAGACGTCTTGTTGCAGCGTATTTGATGAACCAACAGATTACCAACTGGAAACGAGTGTATTACTCCAGTAAGCGTGCTCATTGAGTGGCTGTGGAGGTGTGGAGTCTGTGGGTAGAGGTGTGAGGGGGAACTGATCGCAGCCCAGTGTCAGGCTGATGGCCCACACATGGCCTTGCAGACAGACAGACATCTCTGATTTGTCTGATATAAAGTTATGACGAGTGGCCGGATCTTTTTGACATCAGCAGCAGGTTCTTTGTTTTATTAACAGCCACATGGTCAGCTTTTGCTTGTCTCAAATGATTATTTGTATCATCTTTTGTTCTTTTTTCCTCCAGTTAAGGATGGTTAGAAAAGGGACATGCAGCCAAGGGGCTAATGAAAACAAATATACAAGGAATCATCTCATCATGGCAATCAAAACACTTCACAATGTAATTAAAAGCCCTTTGGATTCTTCTACTGATGATGTGGAGGTGGCTGCTTGTCTAGACGTTTGGGAGAGAAACATCCAGAGCTTTCACATCTGACATGTGTACAGCCTGGGGATGTTCTATTTAATATACTCTTCATTAGTGAAACCCATTCAAAGGATCTGCGTAAAAAAAAACTGTTTATGATTTGTTCAAACGAATTGTCTGTGTTGCCAGATACAGTTGTTGGTTTCCAACCCAATACATTTTCAACAGAAACACTCAAACACACAAATACTTCAGTATATGATCACAGTGCCTGTGACGGCTTTGACGATCTTTTTTAAAATGCAGCCAAAACAAGCAGGTTCAAGTAATATTAACATTCGCAGCATATCATCTAATTCAACTTGGGGTTGGTTTCAAATGATCTATAATAGTGCAGGCAAATAAAAAAAGCAGACTTGATGTCAAATCAATTCTGTAGTTTACACAAACTGTATTCAATTTGAAGTTAATTATTTAATAATGTATATATTAACCAATTATTTAATAACCTTGAAATGTATACATCATTTACATACTTTATGCACTTTAACTCTTCACTCATGGCAGAAGGTTAAACTAAAATGCTGGTAGACAGATTGGGTGCCAGGTGAGCAGCTCAAGACTAAATATTTAGTTTGGCCTGGTGACAGGTGAAATAGAAATAGTGCCATGTTTATAAGATCATACTTTTCACTGTATATACATCCAGCATATACTCATCCAGTGCCAATTTCTGCCCTTCCCTGAGTGTCAGGCAGTTTAAAAGATGTGCAGTGAAGAATTAGGATCTTTGCTAAATTTCCCAATCTATCTGGCATCCTTTCTCAGCTTCCCCCACCTGGCAAAATGCCACCTGCATGAAATATTTCCCATAATGATAAGTACAATCAGTTCAAATAACAGGGTGAAAGAAAGATTTTACAGTCTTTACAGTAAGTAAATATCTCCTTCCCATGAGTGTGACTGGTTTTTAAAGTGACGTTGTGGGTAATGTGAGGTCAGAGGCAGGGGTTATTTGGTGTGTGTGTGTGTGTGTGTGTGTGTGTGAATGGGTACAGAGGGTCAAGAGTTCAGAGCCTGACGGTGGCTTTTTGGGGACAGAGTCACAGTGAAAATAAGTGACAATGGAAGTCCCATGTGGGGTTTTTGCTTCGTTAACTGTCTAACTGTTAATAATGGTGGCACGGTGAACAAGGTAGACAGAGGCATTACTACAGAGTATGGGTTCTTACTGGCCATGCTTTGTATCTTTGTGTGTTTTTACACTCTAATAATTTATTTGTATGTATTAAGGACTAAACGTTGTATATATTGCAGATTTAAAGAACTGTCATATCACTTGCTGGACCAGTTCAAACACAGCTGAATTAATGGTCTTATTATTTTTACACCTCTGAAATGGCTCAGTGGGAAGAGACAGGACGTCCTCTATCTCAGGTCTGACCCCTTGACCCCTGAGCCTCTGAAAAACCTGCTCACCCCATAAAATCCCACGTGTTATCGTGTGTGTTGATCCGGATGCCGCTTCTTCATCCATGTGAAATCTAGGGAAAGCAGCAAATAGTAAATCTGTGATGGGGAACACCCAGAACTCACAGACCATGGCCTGCACATTTCGAATCCCCTTAAAGGGGGAAATGCCACAATGGCTGCCATGGTAACAGAGCAGGAAGGGAGGATTTCTCTAACAATGAAACTAATTTGAGCAGCCCTGCAGCTGAGCCGGTCTCATCCCAGATCTATCGGGTCCGGTGAATGCAGTTGGCGAGACTCCAGCGTACCATGACATGTGCTTGGGTGTCAGCTAATTGTTTGACTCCTACAATGGGGTATGGTGCAAGTGCAGACTTAAGACCTGTGTGTGAGGTTGTGTGTGTGTGTGTGTGTTGGCGATTGGGGGGGGGGGGGAGAGCTACAGCACACTTTTGAGGGTTAACGGGATCACTGTAAGAATGTCAGGGCATAAATCTGCAAAGTGTGAGAGATCCAAATGCCACACACAGGGTTAGAGTCAGAGGTCGAAGAGATCAGTGGTGGAGAAGCAGTAGGGTGTCTCCGTCTCCTTCCCTCACCCCCTCTTTCTTTGAATAAACTCACTAATCTTTCTCAGAATAAATGGATTTAAGGCTTAAAAAATAATACATGCGCTATTTCAAAGTTGGTTCTGTGTGAGCATTTTTTCGTGCTGATTCCATTTAAAAGCACATGCCTCGTTTTAATGTTCTGATGCTTAGATACACATGCGTTTCCTGTGGTGTGGACCCCTATGTTGAAACCATTGTTTTGTTTTTCTTTGTTTTTTAAGGAAATCTCTCAGATAGAACAATAACGGGTTCAAAAAAA
Source organism: Denticeps clupeoides (assembly GCF_900700375.1). Lineage (NCBI taxonomy): Eukaryota > Metazoa > Chordata > Actinopteri > Clupeiformes > Denticipitidae > Denticeps > Denticeps clupeoides. The sequence goes on along the minus strand of NC_041710.1, from coordinate 12,136,214 downwards.
AAAAATGCACAAAGGAAATGGTTCTTTAAGTCACCAGTTCTTCTGAAGCTTCATCCAAGTTCCTCTCCCCAGCTCTGCCGACGTCAGACTAAGGTCAGGAAACAGAGCCTCTCAGTGGAGTCCCTCCTGTTTGTGTCCACATCAACACTCATCCTTTCATCTCACTGCCAAGATCGACCCGTCCACTCGTCTAATAAACAACAGTGGGAATGAGTGAGCATCTCAGCCAGGCTTTCATCATGCACTGCAATACACACAACAATCAGCCTAAAATTAAGTGGCCACCGAAACAGCCCTGAACCAGGCATGGACTCCACTAGACCTCGTAAGGTGTACAGTCGTATCTGTGGTGCCTCTAAGGATCAGGCAAATGCAAAAAAAAGGGGGTCAGACCTGCTTTTCCAGCACATCACTCAGAAATTTCACAGGATTGTTCTTGAACTGTTTATTGCAATGTGACAGGCACATTATCCTTGTGACAGAGGGAACACCATTCCCACGATGGTGGAATGTGTCAAAGTAACATCCGCATGAATGCTGGATCCGAGGTGTCCAGTCCACCTTCTCACAGGGCACCGTGGTGCCTCGTCTTCCTCAGGTAAGCATACGATGAAAAGCAATAAACGGACATGTGATTCATCAGACCAGGACACCTTCCTCCACTGCTGACTCGGGTCAGCATGGGCACCCTGTTTGCAGTGCAGCTACTCGACCCCATACACAACACCCTGCGTCACCTGTGATCCCCCCACCAGTTTCCTGTAAAAATTCTTTTACATTAAAACAGTTCTCCCAAAAGTTGGTGTCAGATTCCAGGGGGAACTGCAGCTCGGAGAGAGAGAGAGAGAGAGAGAGAGAGACACACCCCGTCACCCCTCCTCACCACCCCACTCGTCAGATCTGCGCCATCTGCGAACAATGAATCGTCCCACAAAGTAACCGCGCGTCGTCGCCAAGTCGCCAGGACGCAGTGAGGTTTGCGCGCCGCGCGTCCGGCGACATGAGCCGCCCGGCGAGCCGCTGAGCCCGGAATGCGAGCTGCACTCGAACCTCGGCTGGGTCGCCCGTCCGTCGGGTCGCTCCGGCGATGCGATCTCGGAATCTGCAGGCCGAGCATGGCGCACCTGAAGCCGGTGACGCGCACCGAGTCCCGGTCCCGGACGGTCCCGGTTCTGCTGCTGCTGCTGCTGCTGCTGCTGGCGGGTTTCGGTGAGTAGATCCACGGAATAATGTACAAATAAGTCAATATCCTTATACATTATATACAATATACAGTCAATAAACAAGAAAAGGCAATATGCATGAAGTACAACAAACAAAAAAAGGAAAGTTTTGTTTGCATACTTTATTTGTCATTTGTACATAATGATGCATAATACAGTTTTTGTGTATCTGTGTATATATGTGTATGTGTGTGTGTGTTCTGGACTACAGAAAAGCATTTTTTTTATTAAGACTAATCAATCAGCATCAACCAATATGCTAGTGAATTTAGTTGAATTCTTCTGGTTACAGTGCTGGGTCTGATTCCAAATGGACTGGCGTCCACATAATTAATGTGTCACAATACAATTAGTATGAATTCAAAATAATAACGCTGTGCAGGATCCTTTTCAGTGTAAAAAACACTCATTACAAAAAATACATAAAACCAGGTTCCATATCGTTCTTAATAGCTTTATTGCCCAGTATCAGTACACAAAGCCCCATTCTTTTCTGTTGCTATGGAATTGTGTAGTTTGGTGTTGGGAATTATTTACAATTCAAGGGAAAGAGAGAGCAATAAAAAAAAAAAAGTGCGACTAAAAGACCCACTAAAACTTTCATCCAGACTGTGCTAGTGTGGGGGCGGACAGAAATATTACCCATACTGCCGCTGACCGCTTCCATCTGCTGCATGGGAAGGCCGGGGGCAGCCAGCGCTTGGCCCTCACTTCAAGTGGCCCCACAGATAAAAAAGATCTTCTGAAATCCACTCACTCTTAAGTGTGTTTAAGTGAATCTAACGTTCAATTAAGCTTCGCGTTATTGCAGACTTCCCTGGCGCTGCGGGAAGCCCACGTCAGGCTGCATCAGGCTCTGCAATAAATCTGCGCGTGGAGACGTCAGGATGAGGTCGACGGCGAAGCCACACAGCCGGTTAAGGGCGGCTTGGTCTCACGTGGGGCTGAGTTTTTTTAAACTTCTCACACACACACACAGCACCACCAGTTCAGTACGGCCTGAGCCAGAAACATACATATCTTATTACGGTACTCTCACACTGCAACGGTTTTTCAGCAGAACGAGCCTGCAACCACACACAACACACTTTAACACATGGGGACACCGATCAGAACGTGTTCTCACAATACAGCCATTGTCCCGGACCTGATAAAAGATTTCAGCTGGCAGCCCACAACACCAGAGCCAAATAACTAGTTCCACATTGCAGAAAAGTGTTATTGCATGTGGTTGCATGTGTGGGAGAATCCATTCTTTTTCTCTCCCGGTATCCATTTGATCCATAAATATTTGCAAGTAGAAGCTGGCATGGCAGATAATGGGACCGTGGTACCGCATCTGGGGTGGCTGTGCCCCATCGGACACCTGGTGTAAAACAGAACCTTTTTAATGGAGGAAAATCTTATAATTGGGTCAGCCTGGCAGAAAAATGGTCCTTATGAAAAGTGAAAAGCTATTTAATATGCCTTTGAGAGGCGAAATGTCCTGAAGCCTTTTCATATAATCAAAAACACCGGAATCATAATTGCTTTTGAAATTGTGCGTGAAGAACAATAAAAGCAGTCTGGCCGCCGGATGAGAACTGGACGCATGGTAAAACTCTTAGACTGGATCTTGGAAGAGTGTCGCTGTCGTCAGCAGCCCGATTTCCCTTCGTGTCCAGGACTATTCTGGAGTTTGTACGCTTCCCAGAAGCGTTAGCTAAGCGATGGGGCGCAGCCAGCTGGAAATGTTCGCGCCGATTAGGGCTCGGGGAATCGTGCGGGTGCTTTGATTTGGATAGAGGAGGGAAGGCTTGGGAATTTTAGTCGCGGCCTGTGCTCTCAGGCCCTCCATCTGTAGAATCACAGGAGAGATTTTGTTATGGGGGACGAGACACAGAGAGCGTTGGGATGGTCCGGTGTCAGGTTTTGCGTTGTGGTGGTGTAAGTGGTCAGCAGGGACCATTGCGGTCTACGTCTGCGAACTGTAGATGAATCAGATGAACTCTATCCAGCTTCTGACCCAAGGAGTTGTGACACATGTCTGCATAATATGATAATCAAATTTAAGTGAAGTATGGTCTAACTTCATGTAGATTAGTGTAGTGTCACTGCACAGAAAATAAACCAAAGTAGAGTTCCTAACCACTTCACAGTTTGTTACTGTAACCATTAACTGTACTCAATAGCATCTTAAATGTGGATCTCATGTGATAGGGTCATTTGTAATTTAATTTAAAAAGAAAAACCTTCAAACCTTCGGCAAAGTATTGACTGGACATGTCTGCATAGTTTTGAATGATCCTAGATAATATTCTTATACTTAGTTTCAAAATAGACTCAATAATCCCAATTTAAATAACAACTTAGTTATATTATTATATGTTATAGTTGATTGTGCGTTATGATATTTTTAAAATACTCTATTTACAATGAATGAGTTGTTAGTGTTCCAGTGTTTGTTAGTGAGGCACAAGTCTGTTTAATGGTAGAGTAACCCCATGTTGAACCCTAAATCTGTGATTTTTTTTTTGTTGCATGTGGCAGGTCATATGACCTAGTCTATATTATATTATATGACCTCGAGGGCTTTGCACAGCTGCTGCGGTGAGGACTTTCTGGCCGGGTCTTCTTTGTTCCATGCGTGGCTGCACATGTTTTATCTTCACAGCTTTACGCACAGATGTTGCTTTTCATATGGAAGACAATTCCAAGGGAATGAGTGTATGAATATAAATCATTCATTCATACTGTCAGATATGTGAATAAACCATTTGACTAAGTACTGGCCACAAACCCAATTTAATCAGAATGGGCATGGCCGCTTTTATCAACATTCTGACCCAGTGTACGGGACCATGTCCTCCATAGCACCCCCAGCTCCCCTGGCAGCCTCTCAAGTGTTCCCTTTCAGAGCGAAGCCTGGCGCAGGTGTGAGTGCAGCCGCCGCGATTCGTGGGTCTTTGATATGAGCCAATCAGGTTTGCACTGTTACTAATGATAGGCTGCCATCTGAAGCTGGGGATTACGAGCGCCACACGCTTTCCAGTCGGAGGCTGCTTGAAAACGGCTTTAAAAGATAAAAGGCAGACACAAGATAAAAGGACAAATACAAGAGTGACTGTGATTGTTCTGTCTGGCCTGAACAAAGACACTTAGATGTTTTTTCCCCTTTTGGCCTGAACTTTAAGCCTGATGATTTTTTTTTTTAACTCATTCATCTTATATTCTTGTTTATGCCACGCATTATTTCTCTTGCCTTGGAGAAGTAATAGGGAAAAAGATTCTATACTGGCATCTCGGCACATTTTGAATGGATGAGGATACTCCTGGAGAAGACATGATGAACAGCGTTCAGGAATTTAGGGAAATAGAAAACCCATCTCCTAACAGGAGCTTATTCCAGGCGGCTGCTGTCACTGATCCTTCAGAAATTCTTCAGCACTGTTTCATAGGCCCTCTGCTGAAGAAGTCCGACCCTCCGCTCCTGCAGACCCTGCATTCTTTCATTTCCTACAACCCAGCCGCTAAATTCCACCTCTTTCATATTCCGTTTTTCTTCATTTGGTGACCTTGCGCTACTCAGAGGCCAGAGTTATTTACACTCTGCTATTCTGCAAGAAACAGATTATAAGTCATCTTGCTGTAGATCGGAGCCATCTTAAAAGTACCATAAGTTCATTTGTATAGAAATTCATAACATGAAATAGTATTTATTTGTTTTGACAGCAAGATTTTGTCTAATCCTCCTTCATACATTCACAAATGTATATATCTCTCTCTCTCTGTGTCTGTTTCTGAAGGCTGGGTGGAGGCGTCCTCTCTGCACCCCTCCGAGGGACACTCCCCTCGTCTCTCTCTGGAGAAGAACTCCATCTGGCCATCCAGGGGCATGCAGTGCCACCACATGCTGAAGCATCTCCATAATGGAGCCCGTGTCACTGTCCAGATGCCCCCCAACATTGAGGGACACTGGGTCTCCACCAGGTGCTGCTTTAAATAGTTGATAGTTTTTAATAATCGGTGCTCTGGGTGTAGCGGATCATTTTACAGATGAAATCACAGCTTCTGACAATTCTGATATCAGGATAGTATTGCATGATGAGGACATCATAAAATGTTGGAGAACAGACACAGATAGCATATTCCCAGGCTTGGGATTTAATAGTGATACATATTCATGATACAAAATTTCGGGATCTGTTTTCATTTATTCTTGTCTTGCAATAAGAAATTAATTATTCACCATTCAGTGAAGTAAAGTAGAAGAAATATGCATGTCAAAAATGTATTTTATATGAATTATTTTTAATATGAAGTATTCTGAATTACTTTTTATGTACTAGAACAGAATACATTATCAATAAATATGTATTCATTAATCAACCATCAATACTACTAAGTAGTTTCCTCAACTTAACTAATTAATGTACATCCTCCTCCCTTTTCACCTTAAAAATGACCTGATTCTCTCTTCTTCTCTTCCTCTTCTTCACAAAGTTCATTGTTCTGTTGTCCTTGTTTATTTATCTCAATGGCAGCTGTGAGGTGCGACCAGGTCCAGAGTTTATCACACGGTCCTACCGCTTCTACCACAACCTCAGCTTCCTGGCCTACCAGTTCTATTATGGAGACAACCACTGCACCACACCCACCTACACAGTGGTGGTCCGGGGCCGCCTGCGCCTTCGCCAGGCCTCGTGGATTATTCGCGGTGGCACCGAAGCTGAATACCAGCTCAACAGCACCCAGCTGGTGTTCCACAGTGCCGCTGTGGCGAAAGAGCTGAGCCAGCGGCTCGACTGCAGCTGCCGGAGGACACTGCCACGCTGGGGCCGCTGGGAGCCCAACGTGAGCTACGAGCTGTGGAGCGAGGACGGGCTGTGCGACTGTTCGCAGGGCCTCAACTTCGCCATGCACGAGCTGCAGCTGCTACGTGTGGAGAAACAGTACCTGGACCAGGACCTAGACCACCTGGTGGAAGAGCTCTTCCTGGGGGACATCCACACCGAGTCCAGCCAGAGGATGTACCACCGACCCGCCAGCTACCAGGCAGCACTGCAGAACGCCAAGGTCTGTGAGACAAGCAACACACTGATCCAACCAAACAAAGCTACATGTCCACATACACATTTATCCAGATATATGGATTTTTCAAATGCAAAACTAAAGAAGTATTTAAAGAGAAAAATGCATTTAGAACATCTATAATATCTCAAAAGTAAAAGTAAAAATAATTACGTTTGGATTAAAAGTAGTAGTAAATATACAGATGGCAATGGTCACCCTAGACGTGAAGTGAAAGTGAACAAAATAGTGTGCACCTTGACAGGCGCTCAGAGAGCAGTGTGTGGGGACAGTACCTGGTTTAAGGGGACCTTCGGGATTTGAACCGGCAACCTTCCTATTACGGGTCCGCCTCTGTCCTGTAAAATAAAATAATTGTTTGCACGTTAGCACAGACTTGACGGATTGATTGATTGATTGGTTGATATGATAGTGTTTTTGTCTACTCCACAATTGAGCTGCATGAGTATTTGCCTGGCAAGTGTCTGTGTGTGTGTGTGTGTGTGTGTGTGTGTGTGAGATCAGAACGTCATCGTTACACTGTACTTGTCTGGAATTACAGAGTATATGTGCAGAGCTGCAGTTTTTTTCAATGGAAGGGGTTGGTGTGGCTGTGGCGTAACCTCTAATTAATCCTCTTTATCACAGAGTCAAAATCCCTTTCAGATTACAAGCTCTAAACGGCGAAGTAATTACAGATTAGGAGTCCAGGGCTGAGTAAAGCAAAGGGACGTCCTTGGAGCTGTAGTGTTGGGGCGGGGTAGATGTGCATGAGCCTGTGTACGCACTGGAAGCATAGCCTGCCATCTGGGAACGTTGCAGCTCTCGGCCCGCGTGTGTGAACGTTCCCGGGTCCCACGTGAGCAGCGTGCGCCATACGTACACAGGATGGGATCTGCAAGTGTTTACATTTCCTGCGCAGCGGTCGTCTCATTTCTGTGAAACGTTATAGTGCGGTTTGAGGGGCCTGCGACGTGGCAGTGGATCCGGCCCTAATCGTCTGAGCAAATAAACACGGAGACAAGGCCTGGGTGTTGCTGATCTTCACGTAAATACTGCATGGAGCCAGAAAAGGTCAATCGCACGCACTCTCCCCGATTGTCCCGATTGCCGCTGGTGGCCTGCTGAGACGAAAACGCTCTGCTAGTGTGGTATTCCTAGAATTTTGGAATCACGCAGCCTTATGAATTATTCCGGAGCGGGAGGCGCATTCCAGCGCTGATTTCATGCATACCTGAGGCCACGAGTGGAAGTTCACTAAAGCCGATATTCTTTTTCATTATCTGGTTCTCTCTCTCGCCCTTTTGTCTTCGTTCATTTGTCTTTGTGCCCCGTTTTCTGCAGCTCTGTGTTTGTCACTGTCCACTTTCTTTCTTTCTTTCTCTCTCTTTGAACGCCAGGCCTATAAATGAGGTCCTTTGTTATTTGGATCTTCGCGCCCATGACACGAAACCACACAGCCTTTGAGTCTTTGCTTTAGTTATTGGCTAGTTGACTTTTAAAAAGAGAGGCTGCACGCATCACTTCTAATTCAGGACAGTTGCAGACGAATGAAGCTGCAAGTGTTTAATTTAAGAAAACCCCCATGAATGGAAATTTAATGGTGCCGCAGCCCTTGCCAGAGGAGAAAATTGCCTTTCTGGTGGGGGAAGAACATGAATATTTATTCTTATTTCATTACACTTTTTCATGTGATAATGAACAAACCATATTGAACAAACCAGCTTTTTCAGAGGACTATGAAGAACCCAAAGGCCTGTTTTTTTTTACCCATCATTACTCAGTCTCACAAAAAAAACACACCGAAGCCACAACGTTGACATACTCCCATAATAAAGAAAAAATGAGCTAATGAACAAACGAAGTGGCGTGGTGAGCTAAGCCCTGATCGCTATTTTTAGGTCTTATTGATGGCAATTCCATACACAAGCCAGTAAATAGCCCCAGTGTGCCCACTGACGGACAAAGCAGTGGCCAATGGTTCGTTTGTGGTTAATGGTTACTTTTCCCAAAAAGCAGCCCCAGCCACGGTGGTCCGTGTCCTGCCTCACCGCTCCCTGCCTTTTCCATAGCAACCCTGCCCATTCCTAATCAAATGATCAAAGGGATGGCGGGGTCTTTTCCTCTTCGACATATTACAGTCCAAGCGGCCGTTGTTGATGTGAGGCATTCCGGCTGTTAAAGGCTCTAATCCGTGGTTGCCTTGCCAGGAAAGACTGAGTGAAGGAAGGAAGGAAACGGGGAAGAGTGTGTACTGCATGATTGTTACAGGAAACAATCTACTTAGCAACAACTTTTCCTCACAAAGGCAGCAAGTTGGGGACCAACCAAGAAAAAAAATCAAGATTGACAGCAAATGAAATGTTGTGAATTAAAACAGTTGTGCAGCCTGGGTTAAATTATAGTACAAGCTAATGCTGTCATGGCCCAGCTCAGTTTGGACAGATGGAGGCCTTGGGAGGAGAAAGCGGTGGAGATCCCTGCATGGGGGAGGGGAGGACATGTGGAGACTGATGGGGTGCTGGATGTGTTTCATCCCAAAGCCTTCCTGCTGTAAGAATGGACATCGCGGGAGCCTGCTTTGTCTTGCATAACAGATGTCTGCAGGGGGAAGTGTAACATTCCTGTGTCGATGGTTGTGGGTGAAGATTCGACACCCCGGTTTTTACATGTCTTTTGTCCGACGTCAACGTGCGAAGTATCAGCTGTCAGGACCGCCCACCCTCTTTGTCTTCACCAAATGGGAGGCACCGGGGGCGTGACATCAGAAACAACAGGTTCTGATTGGTCAGTGACAACTTCCTGTAGGCCAGTGACAACTTCCTGTAGGCCAGGGGTATAAATGTCTGCACACATGTGGAAAAGGGAGCTCTGAGCTATCTTGCTCAGGGGGGTTTCCCTCTCTTTCCCTTCTCTTTCTCTTCTCCCTCTTTACTCTTTCTTCTCATGTTTACTTTCTCTGTAACCTTGGTACCTTTTTACATTCAATATTCACATGTAACTACAATAATTATTTACCGGTGTTAATAAATTAGAAACTGTTCATTTCTAACCTCTGTTGTGCCATGCCTCTTTCTGCCAGGTAACATCAAATTGGAGTGGTTAAATACAGTGCTCTGTGTGGAGGGAGAAAGAGTTTTTTCTACACACTCTATTCTCTTCTCCACACCACATGGTCTTCATGTGTGGTCTTTTTTACAAATGGTGACCCCGACGTGATACCTTTGCTCGGATGTGGATCTGTGACCGTAAGTCTCTTTTATCTGAATTTTACTGCATAGGGAGGAATAGAATCTATGTGCTTTAATTTAAATAAAAAGGATCTACATATCCTAAAAAGCCGGGACCGTAGAAACCGAGGCATTTCTAAATCCAGATCCAGTCCGACAAGGTATAAAATGAACATTGACTAATTACTGTATCACTTACAATGTGGCATGTAGATATGGCTGGCACAATAGATGAACCCACAAACCAAACTGTAACCAGTAATAACCAGGATTTGTGACATTTTAGATTACTGGTATTACATTGAACATCATAAACCATGTCCCACGGTGAACAATTTGATAATAACTGATCAGGGATTGGAAATTGCACTGTTAAACTTAAATGTTTTTATTTTAAATTCATGTTCAGTATGATCAACATGTTTAGGATCAGAATTTAAATTTATGTGAAACTGTTTCTCTCTCTGAACACCTCAACAATGCCATCATCTCAAATAATAGCTTTTAGTGATAAAGGTGTAATTCTCTAATCACATGGCAACAAGCGGGATTTTATTTGTGTTTATTTTTCCGGCCACTGTTGTTGATTGAACTTCGTTAAGCCGATGCAAATTCGCAGAGTTATGAATTCCCTAATAAAGGTGTAATTCTCCAATCACATGGCAACAAGCGGGACTTTTTTTATTTATTTATTTGTGTTTATTTTTCCGGCCACTGTTGTTGATTGAACTTCGTTAGCCGGTGCAAATCCGCAGAGTTATGAATTCCCTAATAAAGGTGTAATTCTCCAATCACATGGCAACAAGCGGGACTTTTTTATTTATTTATTTGTATTTATTTTTCCGGCCACTGTTGTTGATTAGACTTGATAAGCCAGTGCAAATCTGCGGAGTTATGAATTCCCTGATATCATTTTAAGCCTCCCACTATATTTACATGTTTTTTGCATTACAGTATCTGATCATTGTTGTCATTTGTTTTTCTGGTTTGGTTTTAATGTACGATGAACACTGTTTTTCTACATGCACAATCTGTATGCAAACCTCATCACACTCCAGACAAAGAACCCAACCAAGTGTGAAAAGCCCTGGATCCAGTTGAATATTCTATGTATGCTGCTGTGTTTGATCTATGCCAAGAAGACAGGTTTCCCTACAAGGGTGACCTCAGACGCCTGAGGATCACAAAGGACACAGAACCACAACTATCGGCTACATTTGAATTCCCGACTGACCAGGAAGCAAGCAGATACACAATCATGACCCAATTGTGATCCCCATGGACCCTGAATACTCGAGTGCCCCAGGGGATCAACCGGCCGTCTGTAAGAATGGACATCGCGGGAGCCTGCTTTGTCTTGCATAACAGATGTCTGCAGGGGGAAGTGTAACATTCCTGTGTCAACGGTTGTGGGTGAAGATTCGACACCCCGGTTTTTACATGTCTTTTGTCCGACGTCAACGTGCGAAGTATCAGCTGTCAGGACCGCCCACCCTCTTTGTCTTCACCAAATGGGAGGCACCGGGGGCGTGACATCAGAAACAACAGGTTCTGATTGGTCAGTGACAACTTCCTGTAGGCCAGTGACAACTTCCTGTAGGCCAGGGGTATAAATGTCTGCACACATGTGGAAAAGGGAGCTCTGAGCTATCTTGCTCAGGGGGGTTTCCCTCTCTTTCCCTTCTCTTTCTCTTCTCCCTCTTTACTCTTTCTTCTCATGTTTACTTTCTCTGTAACCTTGGTACCTTTTTACATTCAATATTCACATGTAACTACAATAATTATTTACCGGTGTTAATAAATTAGAAACTGTTCATTTCTAACCTCTGTTGTGCCATGCCTCTTTCTGCCAGGTAACATCAAATTGGAGTGGTTAAATACAGTGCTCTGTGTGGAGGGAGAAAGAGTTTTTTCTACACACTCTATTCTCTTCTCCACACCACATGGTCTTCATGTGTGGTCTTTTTTACACTGCTATGGGTCAGTCAGGAAGTTTGTGTTTGAGAAACTTTCATCTCCACCCACCAGCAGGGGAGGGGGCAGAAGGGGATGATCGGAGAAGAAGGGGGGAGACGTGCAACATATTGGCCACACATGTCTTCTTGGACGGGACCCCTGAGTGGCATTTTTTCATTCGGGTGGTCAGATTAAATCCCTGCTGGATTTAAATAAAATAAAATTAATATTTACTTCAATTTAATTTTAACCTAATAAAAAAAAGTAATGTTTTTTTCTTTTTTTGTCACGGTTAAACCTTTTTTTGAGCGTTTGTCTGTGAAGGGTGCTTTATAAATAAAATATATTGTTAGGGGTTCCTGTCCCTGGCAAAAGCCCTCTTTCTGATTTAATTGTTTATATCTCTTTCTGTATTTTAAGAATTATCTATTCAATTCCCCCAATTTGCCCATAAAATAGGGTACGTGTTGTTTTTAACTTTCAAGATGATCCACTTTTGTTCTCCTTTGCTATAATTATGTGGAGGGTTTGAGGTAGGACTGGAAATCTGTCTGGAGTCCAAGTCTAAATTCCTGAAAACTAAAGAGATTGTTTGGGTCTGGTGCTTTTCTTAATACAAAAATGTTCTAAAGATGGCCTGAGGTATCACATATTACATGAAACTTATGCAGATTATGCTGGTATGAAAACAATGCTAGCCCCAGTTGTTCAGAATAAATTCTTGGAAGATCATTCTGAACCTGAACATTTTGGGCCCTATTTTCACACTGGAACCAAGCACAGCGTTACACAGTTACTTTGAATTTGAATCCTCTGAATTTATAAGTATATTTAACAAGAAAGATCTTCTTGGTACAAGGCCTGATCTTATTCTTAATAAGCCTGATGATTAGCAGCTCTCAAGTATGATTTCAATTAATGCATCATATGCACAAATATCATGATGTGTTTTGCCTATTAATTTATATCAGTTATGAGGACATCTTTGATCTTACACTAGTAAACACTAGTTTGCCAGTTTGAAAATATGTTTTTCTTGGGGTTTTGAGGAATCCATGGTGAAGATTTTTTACCTCCAGAAATTTATGTAATTCTCTTCAGAAGATGAAAAGCAACCATAATAACCAACTCTTCTTATGTTTTCATGTCTGAACCACAGAATCATGACCAGAGCTGCATTGCCTGCCGCATCATCGGCCGCTCCGACGAGTTCCACCCGCCCATCCTGCCCCCGCGGGCCGACCTGACGGTCGCACTACACGGTCACTGGGTGTCACAGCGCTGCGAGGTTCGACCGGAGGTTCTCTTTCTCACGCGGCACTTCGTCTTCCATGACAACAACAACACATGGGAAGGCCACTACTACCACTACTCTGATCCCATGTGCAAGCACCCCACCTTCAGCATCTACGCCAGGGGGCGCTACAGTCGTGGGGTCCACTCCACTCGCATCATGGGTGGAACTGAATTTGTTTTCAAAGGTGAACCACTTCTTCATACTGGACTTTACATGTCTGATCGTTGTTTAACAGCAGTGTTGTCACATAAAAGAAAGGACTGCATGATTAAGCCCTACTCGTCTTTTATCAGAGTCCTCGAATTTGTACAAAGATTCTCATCTAGCTGATGTTTTATCAGAAGCTGTGGTCAAAGAGACTTTGGCATTTACATTTATGATAAAGATATCAACCCAACTGAACACCTGTAGGAGAAACCATCATCAGAAACTTTCAGGAGAGTGATGTTCAGGAGCTTCTGACTGGGATGATCTGTCTTAAAGTACGTTTTTTGTGTAGACCTCTACTGTTCAGTTAGTAGATCATTGAATCCATTCCAGCGGAGAATTCCTGCTTTGTAGGCTTGTATACCCCACTCCCTCGCCATTTTCACCCACGTAATAATCCTACTGAGCCGGGGGTTTGAGAGAGGGTGTGTGACTCCACGTCATGTCAGACGTCCAGTCATTCACCTCAGATAAAACATCTTTTTTTGTCAATTTAATTGTAAATATATCCTACAGTAAATATACCCAAAATGGTTTTAAACACTAGATGGAGACATTTTCAATCCAAAAAGGGGCAGATTTGGTTATCATCATGTTTTTTGCAGGGTAACTGAATGTTTTCCCCTCTGCCTACTCATTAGTGAACCACATGAGCGTGACTCCGCTGGACCAGGCCACGACCTCCCTGCTGAACGTCTTCAGGGGTAACGAGTGTGGCGTTGAGGGCTCCTGGCAGGTTGGGGTGGAACAGGACGTGACGCCGACCAACGGCTGCGTGGCGCTGGGCATCCGGCTGCCCCACACCGAGTACGAGCTCTTCCGCATGGAGCAGGACGCCCACGGACGCTACCTGCTGTACAACGGCCAGAGGCCCAGTGACGGCTCCAGCCCGGACCAGCCACACAAGCGAGCCACCTCCTACCAGACGCCCCTCATCCAGTGCAGCCCCAGCAGTCCTGGTGCAGAGGGTCACCACAGAGACCATCACCGTGACGACCGACCTCTGCGGCTCCACAACGGCGGGCCATGTCAGCGTGGAAGTGTGACAGTGGCTTTTGTAGTCACGGTTGTGGCACAGTTCTTTGCTACAGCTTTCTTCAGATAAGACTCAAAACAAGGATAAGACAAGATGATCCTTTATTATTAATTTACATGGAGAGGATGGGTGGCACTGTACCTCCAGTGTCAGCATCTAAAACTGTGACTGCTGTACACAGTGACTGCACTTTACCAGAGCGGACCCGGACAGGAGGGTTCAGAATCATGACCCTCCGAAACCGGTCAGCAGAACAGAACCGTGGACACACCTCGGACCCCACAGCAGTTGGGATGCTGTGGACTGCATGTTGTTATATGTGAAAGGGACTTTTTTTTTTTTTTATGTGTAGATCACCGATTACTTAAATACTGTAAATAACATGTAACAGTTTTATATGCATCATTCTGATATTAGAGAGCAAATTCTCGGCAGGCACTTATCCACTGACAGGGATTCTTTGAACCTCCACATTAATTTACAAAATCTGCCTACATTTCCACCCGTTTGATGGGAACCATTGGAAACAAGGATGTCAATGTAAAGAATATCGTATCACCACACCCACACAGACTGGCCTTTTGGTTGAAACTATAATTCCAAATCAGATTACTCTCCAGACGGTCCAAATTTGGTGCACAATCCAGAAGGGAAGTGATTTACTTCCCAGTCATCGTGCCAGTACTGGGTGTGGAAAACGATTTAGGGAGTGGTCTCCATATGATGAACGCAGACACACACACACACACACACACACACACACACAACTGAACTAACTGAAGTGTAATCCATTCATCTCAGTTTAGCGGTGAATGAAAATGAATGGGGGGGGGAGAGAGAAGTGTACAAAATTAAACATTTTATACTGGGATTCTGACTCAGAACAGAGTCTTTCATTCCCCGACCTGGAACATTCCTGAAGAATGAGGCAACCATCATTTTCCCACATTTTGTTTTATTATTATTTAAATGTTGAATACCATGGAACAAAACTGGAAGAACAGAGACTTCATTTTCAGTCATCATTTATTATCTCAGTAGGGATATATCATTTGTTTTGAGAAAAAAAGAACATTAATAATATTAATAATTATAATAAAATAGTCTGCATCGGTGTCATTAATGACCGGAAGAAGAGAAAAATGTACAAAGATAGGAGGCAACCCAGTCCTAGCTGGACTGGTGGCATTTCCCAAGAAAGCAAAAAAAAAAAAAAAAAAAAAAAGACAGACAGACAGACAGACAGACATAGAAATGGTTAAACTGAACAAAGAACTGTCCAGGAATAAGGTCATTTTCTTGCTTTTTTGTATTTAATGGAAGTTCTTTCGTTTCCTTAAAAGGATTAAAATGACATTGAACAAGACACTTAACATTCCGTTAAACTCCTGATAAAATGAGGAGGAACAGAGAGAGAGGGAGAAAAATTAAAACGCTCATGATCTTTTCATGAGCTCGGTTCTTACACCCTGCCTTCTCCACCTCCTTTTTTTTTTTTTTTTTTTTTGATGACAGCATGCCACTTTAAGTTCCTTGCCTCTTCACCTCCTCCGGGAACACTCAACTTATCCATCCTTCTGTCTATCAGTCAACCCATCCCCCAGAATGAAACCAGAGCAGAAAACAGCAGGAAGCCTCAGATGATAACCGCGTGAATGGAAGAGGCTGGGTCCACAGGTGTGTGAGATGTGTGTAGTGTGTGTTTAATAGTGCAGTGTAGTGTAGTGTAGTGCAGTGTAGTGTGTGTGTGTGTGAGTGTGTTTATGCTGCACATGTGTTACTGTACAAACACACTCGTCTGGGCCACACCACCAATGATATGGTGAAGTCAACAAAAAACATTCCTCCAACCCTGGCCCTGTGAATCCCCCCCCCACCCCGTCGATAGACAGACAGAGTGATCGACAAACCGACTGAGGACAGACAGATCGCCTCCCTTTACAGAACAAACTTCCCCAGGAAGAATCCGATGAAGATGGCTGCTATGACGACGAGAAGGGAAGGCAGGGAACTGACGACCGACTCTCGACCCATCAGACTACTGGTGTTTGAAGATCCGTGCTCCGACCACACATGCTTCCTCATCCTCACCCCATCATTCTGGAAATAGAAGGATGAAGAGGCAACCAGGACTGAGCTCAAACAGTTATGAGGGGCCCTTCTGCACACAGACACCAGGGTAAAGCAGACTAAGTAACAGACAACACACAGGAAAGGTGCAGATCCTCAGGAAAACACCCTCATTTCACACTGCGGGTCTGATAAACTCATACATGATGTATGTTTAAATAAGATTTGGTTCTATATATATAAAAAAAAATAATAATAATTAAGAAAATAATTTGCTCATTTCATATTCTACTACACACTTAACTAGAACAGTTCCATTTGGTCTGTAAATAATTACAACAGATTCAAAATTACGAAATTGTTGTACCTGGATTAACAAACGCAATCTGAACAAGATGAACTCAGAGTTTTGGGGCAGTGGTTGCCTAGCGATTAAGGAAGGTACGACTGAGGTGACACTGAGCAAAGCACAGTCGTCACACAGTGCTCCCCTGGCGCCTGTCATGGCTGCCCACTGCTCACCAAGGGTGATAGGTTAAAAGCAGAGGACATGTCGTTGAGTCACCGTGTGCTGTGCTGCAGTGTTTCACAATGACATTCACTTCACTTTCACTATCAAGGGTCCCAACACATTAGTCGTTTTTCCACATTATTTCCCCCCCTACTGAGAGACCCCACCATCCCCTCTATCAATACAGGGAATAGGGCTGTGTACTGGCAGGAATCTGATACGAGAGGAATTATGATATATTCTCAATTCTGTTTTAGTTAAGTCACCACACAGCGTAACAGTCAACTCGGGTCGAGATTCAGCTGAACTGAATTTTTAGGGCCAATTACAGCTCTAATGTAGACTCTATATATCCTGGAGCATAAAACAAGGGGAATAAGAACAAAAAGCTACAACTGCACTTTATTTTTTGCAAATAAAAGTTTGTAATTAATCATTTTATTCTTTTAATGTCTATATGCAAGAAGACACACACACACACACACACACACACACACACACACACATATATATATATATATATATATAGAATACTGATTAGTAAGTCAGCAAATTATTAATTAACTATAATTTTTGATCTGAACATACTGAATTTTATTTTAACCCTCACACCACTACTCGAGTGTGTGTGAAGCAATCTGAATTAGTCCTTTCACCTACAAAATCTTTGGTGTTGTGTGCTGACCTCTTCTTTTCTGAATGATTTGTGCTTAATTAAAATATAGTGGAAAAAAGCAGCATTTAAAGCTGCATATTCCCACGTTCTTTCCCCACCTTCAGTTGTCGGTTCTCCTCAGCCAGTTTGCTCATCTCAGCCTGCAGCCGCTTGCACTCTTCCAGAAGTTTCCTCATCTCCGTATCGTCCAGGGCAACACTGGTGGGCTTGGGCGCCATGGGGCCGTCTACTTTCGAGGAGTTCAGTACAGGGGCGGCTTTGGCAACATCCACATCATTCTGCAAATTTGACACACATGCACAAACACACACAGACACACACACACTTTAGAACATCTTCAAAAAAGGAAGAAAGAAACCCCACTGCTGTGCGAATATAGTGGGAGAGAAGCACAAAGAGGCAAGTGTTGCCCCTTGACACAGGATCCAGTGCCTGCTGGGACTGGGCAGCTCTGTGGTCCAACTGGCTCGGACTCACTGCCTGTGGTCTCCCACCAGACACTGGTCACCGTGGCTGCAGGAGCCTGGGAGAGGGGCTGAAGAAACTATTTGGCTTCAGTTCCTCAGAATGGTCAGGGGGAAATCGGGGACTGAGGGACAATTTACTCAAACCTATGAGGTTCTCTCGGAATTATCTTGAACCTAGGCTGCCTCTAGAGGGGTTCAAGCATAGGTCCTCTAGAAATTGAAAAAAGGAAAGAGAAGCTGTTGAAACACAATCAAAAATGTGATTTTGGTTTGGGCAACTGCTCTGCCTGCTAGGGGCTCACCCTTGACCTTTGTTCTCCTGCAGCCATGAGTATGTCTGTTTTGTGGAATATAATCTATCTGGTTGCAGAGGCAGAGTACCTTTGACAATGTTCAAACATAGTAATTGGGAATTCTGGTGTTTTAAAAAAATCACACAGTCTGAACCATGAACAATGAAATAGAAACAAACATAAGGCCTACCGACAGCAATCTGAGCAAGTGAAGTGAAAAGATATAAAAGCATTTTTATACAAAATCCTAAAATCTAAGTGACTTTTCAGGCAAGATTAAAAAAAAAAAAAAAAAGAAAAAGCACTCTTTAACAGAATCATAAATAAACCAAAATGGAAATTGTGCAGGATAAATCATAAATGCCATAGTATAAAAAGTTTAGGGTGATTGAGAGTGCTGGCTTGGCAGAAATCCCTCAAATCTGAACTCAGCCTTCCTAGATTGCTGCTTTGAAAAGTAAAAATTAGCCCTCTATGGTAACAACCTGCAGCACACATATCAACACATTACTGCCTGACATTAAATTTGTCAAACCATCTCATGTATTAGTAAGGATTACCAAAATCATTTCAGTTTTATAAATTACAAAATACTCTTAAGCAATTTGGGAAAGTCCAGATAACAACGTCATGGCTTTGGAAGCTTCTGAAATTGACACCACTTAAGAGAGTTGGAGGTTGGCTAGTTGAAGAGAATTGCTGACCTCTACAAGTCTGGTTCATCCTTGGGTACTTTTTCCTGATGCCTGAAGGTGCCGTGTTAATCTGTTCGGGCATTTATACGCAATTAAAACACCATGGGATTGTCCAGCTATTGGAATGGTCAGGAAGGAGACCGGTTCTGTGGCCCAGAGATGAAATTGTTTTGGTGTGAAATGTGCACATCAACCCCAGTACAAAACCAAAAGACTTTGTGAAGATGCTGGCTTAAGTTTTGCTAATAGACACAGGGGCACCTAAATCTTTGGAGACATGTTCTGTGGTCCTGAGACTAAAATTGAACTGTTTAACCATAATGACAATCATTTGGAGGAAAAAGCCTGAGAACACCATCCTAACTTTGGAGTGCGGGGGTGGCAACATCATGGTGGTTTTGCTGCAGGAGGGTCTAGTGCACTTCACAAAATAGATGGCATCATGAGTAAAGACCATTATGTGGAAATTGAAGTAAGAAAGCATCAGCCAGGAAGTTAGCTTGGCCACAAATGGGTCTTCCAAATAGATAATGACCCAAAGCATATTGGCAAATAAGTCACAAAGTGGCTGAAGGACAAAAAAAAAAAAAAAAAAAAAAAAAAGCTATGTTTTGGAGTGGCCATCACAAGCCCTGATCTCAATCCCATAGACAAGTTTGTAGGAAGAGCTGAAAAGGCATGGGCAAGCAAGGCCGCCAGAGCCAGTTAGACCAGGAGGATTGGGCCAAAATTCCTGCAAACTATTGTGAGAAACTTGTGGAAGGACACCCAGAACATTTGACCCAAGTCAGTCGGTTTAAATAAACTGTTACCAAATACGACAACTACATTTATTTCTTATATAGCCCATAGTCACATACAGTTGACATCCCACACACAGCTCCTACCATTTTATCATTTTCTGAAGGCAGCTCAAAGATGCATCTCAGTTTGGAGTCCATGAGGTCTTCTGGTCTTGCATCTTTCCACTGCAACATACAAACGACATAAGCTTCATCAGCTAATGATTTCCACACAGGTGAACAGTCCCATTAAAAATGTAATCCAAAACCTAATCATTTAGTTGGTGTGTACTTTACAGACACACAGCAGGTAAAGCAAGCCAGTTAGCTTTAGCATTAACACCATGGGCTCCTGCTGCCCTCTAGTGGTTGCATGAAGACTGAACAACAAAATACTGATAGCTGAACTTTGACCAAATTTGTGACCAAAAAAAAAAAAAGGAAACATCTTTATGAACAGGGTTCAATTAATTGAGAAGATGGGCAGCGCAGACACAGAAGCTCATTCTGGGTTAAGATGAGTCCTGTGATTGGGAGGCCACAGTTCCTCTGACAGAAATTAGATGCAGACCAATTCCAAGCTGGGTAGAAATTGAAATGTATTTATTCCAATACAGATGATTTCATTAATACATTAAAAGGAAATGGCATTGCTAATTAATAGCAACAAATAAAAATAAAAGATGTAACTGTAGACAAGGCTGCTACTTCCTGCAGGGGGCAGTATAGCCTCTCCTCTTTCAATGACTGTTGAGTGTGGAAAAAGAGTGCAGTGAAGGGATGAGAAATCTTACCATCGCCTCCATGTCTGCAACGTTGGATGGAGCAAAGAGAGTTTGCACCATGAATTTGTGTTTGCTTTTCTCGTTGGGGTCATAGTCAAACGGCTGAAGCATCACTAAGGAGGAGAATGGAGATGTGAGACAATTTGTTAAAATCTGTGTTTTTAAAATGAATTGAAAAGTGCTGATCCCCCGACATTACTGACTGGTAAAATGCTTTAAAAACTGGCAAAACAATCCAATTGAGAACCTAATTCACACTCCAGCTTGACATATGAAAACGTATTAATAAGATGATATTTTCATACTACTACCTTTGGCATGAGCTGAGGAGAGTTGTGCACCCTGCCAAAAATGACATGAAACAGCACTTTTACCAAATACACGGGGTAATTGAGCCACCCACATGTGCATGATTACACCAGTCTGGATATTATCAGTGGCTCTGTTCATAATTCTGAAGGTCAGAGCAACATGATGAATTCAGTCAATTGCTGTACAAATGAAATAATGAAGCCTCCATCATTCTTCTCCAAATTCAAAAACTCAGCAGATTCAAAAATAGCAAATTTCATAAATGTGTTGACAGAATTCAACTTGCTTAAAATATACTGCTTCGGCAATTCCAACGGAGATCACCACTCCAACACGGTGTATATTCATTTACTATCGGGACCACAGTTTTGTTGAAGGAGCGACCATTCTTCTAAGACTCTGCAGTAATCTTTCATACTACCATCCTTTCCACACCTATTTATCGGCCCGCTCTCCTCTACAATATCTGATTCAGAGTTAAAGAGACCCATAATATAATATCTTATCAGTGTAGTTTAACATTCACTGCAGATAGTGTTCAGTTAATGATCAACACTAACTGTGCAGTCTGCACTGGATCTACAATTGGGCTTACAAATTTCTATAATTATTGAACACAACAACGTGCATTGATGCTCTCCACGTTTGGATGAAAATGTGTCAAAGCACCTGTTTGACATGGGTGTGCATCTGAACAACTATGGAATCAAGAGTCCTGTTATCCTCTTTAAATCATCAATACAATCAGGTTTCAATGTTTATGGACAACATGGTACAAAAACGAGGCAATTTGAGTAATAACAATGTTATTGATGTAAAGATGTTACAGCTCATATTGGTACTTTAAGCAATCCAGTGACCGTTGAACCCAGATAAATTCGATTAACAATGTCCATATATCACTTTATTTTGCAACACAAATTCCCCATGTCACACGGGGCCACGCCGTTAATGGCTGTTCCAGCCGTTACTATTTGGATCCTCATTTCCTTGTTGAATAAGCAAGGCCCTGCTACAGAATGGAGGTCATGATCAGAGTGTAGGACGGTGAACATTTGGGTGAGACCTGAGACGGTGACTGTGGCTCCCGGGTCGATTGTACCGCTGTTGGGTCGTACGCAGTACCTGCGCGGCGCTGTCGTCTTTACTTTGAAGCATACTCGTCTGTCTGTTGGGTTCTTCAATCGCAAGTTTGTGGTGACAACATCTCTGAAGGGTCCTGGAGAAGAGACAGATTATAAGACATTACAAGCCTCTAACAGTGTCCCACAACCATGTTTATAAGGAGAATCTGAAAGTTCAACATACAGGGCAATATCTTGGAGATACAATATAAGATTTAATATAAGACATAGTGTGTGGGAAGTATTTGCTAATGTTTTGATCCTGCTAAAGAAGATAATGGTGCCTTCTGAACAATTATTCCGAACAATTATTTATTCACCATGGTGAGCAGGGTTTGGCTGTAGGGGTAAATCTACACAGCAACTTATCTAGTACTTTTAAGCAACCCACAAAGAGGCAACAGGAGGCATTTTATCCACAGTGGCTTAGGATCAGAATTATGGGTTGTGGTGGTCAAAACGCTCCTTTTACTCCTTCAGTCACTGTAAATTTATAGAGAAGATGGTCCACGATATAAACAAAAAGATGGTTTGCAACAGACACAAAAGTAATCAAAGTATTTAAGATCTCCAAGATTTCTTAATGCATGTAGGTGATTCTCTGGGAAATGAAACTTAAATCCTCAAAATAAATTCTGTAATATTCTGCACATTTTCTTGTCCTAATATTTAAGGTGGGTACTCAGATAATGTGGAACAACGTCCCATTTCAATTCATTTAAAAAAACTGAAGGTTTTCAGACATTTGAAAAACAGTTAGAGGTTTAAATCTTGTGATGTAAAATTTTTAATAATTCCAAAAAAATTCAAGGCAAATTATTATCATAACCCAGAAATTCAAAGTTCAGTTTAAATATGTTATATTGAATCGTGCATTCAGGCTTAATTAAAATATTCATACAATGCACCTCATTTGAACTCTTAGTACTGGCTAGCAAATGTAAACTTAACGGCACTTGTGTAGCTTTTAGACCAGTGACATTGTTGTCCTGTGCATCACACCATCTTGGCCGTTTTAGTTGCATGTATTGGTATTGCATAAACATTATTTTATTGAAGGTGTTGCACAGTTTTAACACCCATTACACATTGAAATATTTGGTGCAACTGTTTTGTCTGAATGCTTTCGGAGTTCACAGAACAAGTTAGTCTAGTTTTCAAACTGCTTGTATGTTTTTTGTCATAAGTTCATATTGAAGTCAACAGTAGTAAGGCACGTCAAGTACTACATACATGTCACGCTTGTTCATCATTCTGACCTCTAGTTACAGAGATACTTGTAAGTAACTTGTATTCTCAAAACTATCCCAACTCTGTCTCTTGACATTAAAGTCTCAGTAATGGGGAGTGAGGTGAGAATGCTTTGGATGGACCGTGTCAATGTAAAGCGGACTCATAATCAGAAGGTCGCTGGTTCGAACCCCAAGTCGCCAAGGTGCCACTGAGCAAAGTGATGTGTGCCTTCTGTGCCATGCTTGCTGTGCTTCAGAATGACAAAACACTTCACTTTCAATTCTTTCAACTCAAATGCAAACCAGATCATAGTGTTCTGATAAGATGAACATGTGGTCAGATCACAATGAGTTTTTGGTGGTGGTGGATGTGAACCCCATGCTACACATCTTATTCTGGAAATTTATATTCCAAATTCAAATTTTATGTGTCACATACATAGTCATACACGGTATGATATGGAGTGAAATGCTTTAGCGACTGCTACAGACCACAGTATTGCAAATATACAATGAAACAATAGGCAAATATTGCAAACATAACCAAATATTACACTTTTATATGTCTTTCACATAAAATATATGTAACAGGTAGGGTGACGGTGTGCAAATGAGTGAAGTCATAGTGTGTAGTAAAAAAAAAAAAAAGGGGAAGAGTAAAAAAGTTTGTGCAAGGATTCTGGGGGGATTGAGTACATTTACATTTACATTTATGGCATTTGGCAGACGCCCTTATCCAGAGCGACTTACAACGTGCTTTTAAGTTACCATCGATGAAGAGATCAATTCTGGTTCACTAGGACCCCAACTATGAATACATCTATTTTATTCACTCTGTTGTAGATTCTGTACACAAGTTCGACAACAAGAAAAGTTACAAGTTAATCTAAATATTCTTTAAAGAGGAAGGTCTTGAGCTGTCGTTTGAAGGTGCTCAGTGACTGAGCTGTTCTGACCTCGAGGGGAAGTTCATTCCACCACCGAGGGGCCAAGATGGAGAAGAGTCTAGATGAACGTTTTCCTTTTACCTTCAGAGATGGAGGGACCAGGCGAGCAGTACTGGAGGTTCGGAGTATACGAGGTGCAGTTCGAGGTGTAATAAGGGCAAGAAATTTTATGTCTCAAACATCACAAAAAACAGCTGTGTGACAAAAGAGGACATGTAGGCCACATCCAGGCCATTTCAAAGAGATGTCTTTGTAATCTTGTCTCAAGAATGAAAGATTATTTGTTTCTATTCTTGAACAGTCCTGTTCAGGCAGTGCAAAAACTTGACATTTTATGGCATTTCATACTCACATTTAGGACAAAAAGGGGTCAGCAAGTGAAAGTAACTCAATCAGGAAGATCACCTAGGTGATCAACCTTGAGCATTTTTAACAAGAACGATAAAAAGCATATTCTGTCCTTGTGATTTTAAATGGATAAGACAGCCAGATATCCCATTCCCCCAGACGTTCCAAGAGCCTCCCGCATATTGATAGTGGCTCTCTGATGCTTGCATGTTGAATGAAATATCCCAGAAAAAGAAGAGCCTGCAATGCAAGACTGTAGCATGTACATCGCACACTTGAGAGGAGCACGAACACAACGAGACGAGAGAGAACATGAGTATGGGTGATCACTGTGTGTGCACAATCAGATTTCAGGGCAGGCTTTTATTTAACTTCTCGAAGACCGAAGATATGCTAACATGGAACACTTTATGAAAACTGAACTGTTATCAGTTCAGTGGAGCATCATGAAAAAAAAAAAGACTACAGGATTTGCAAGTTTTTGCAGGTTGGGATGTCCGGGCTGAAAAGAAAAGAAAAACCAAAGTCTTCGAACAGCACATCTTTTAAATACAGCCAGCGAAGGAAGGATCTTGCAATCAGGAAGTTTTTTTTACTCGTGTGTAGCATAACTGTCATAGTTGTCCCTGTAGGAACCGCCAGAACGGTCATATCCTCCCTGATTCCTACTGCTGTCTCTGTAGCCACCGCTGCCACCACCACCAGAGTATACTGGAATACGGAAGTAACGCACCATGTGACATGGTTCACAGTATAAAGCTAGCAAGGAAATGGCTGAAAATGGAGCTGGAGGTCAGCGATAGTCATAGTTCTGTATAATAAAGAAGTTTTTATTACGTCTGGTGTCTTGGAGTGCCATCTGGCAAAATCAGGAAAAATTGTGATAAAAATCCAAATCGAATACATCTAGCATATCAAGCATATCGTGTTCAATATTTTTGCCATATCACCCAGCCCTACTGACACTGAGGAGGGACATTAAGATAAGAACTATTCAAAGACCTTAGCAAGTATTAAAAAATACAGAGACAAATTATTGTACAGCAATCAAAATGAAAAAAGCTATACGGTACAAAAATCCATCTTAACAGTTTACAGATTCACACTACCAAGACAGGAAACAACAATTAGGAACCTTGAAACCAAAATTCTAGAAGTAATTTCAATGGGCCTGTCCTGGCCTTGGTCGCAGACATTGATATTGTTGGCACGCTAGCATGCTAATGTTTGTGTAATTCCAGCGAACAGACAAGAAGTGTGTATTGGCAAAAGTCTCACAATCCAAAAGATGGGTCACCATACTTTTTATTTTGTGATACTAAAAGCCAGATGATATTTACTGTGAGTTTTCCTACAAACTTAAATGCTTGACATGAGCTATATCAATCAAAATAGATGAATACATTTCACTAGTGGACACAAAAACCCTTGCTCTTTAAGCTCCAGTTTTAATCATACTACAAAATCATTTATTCTCAATAACACACAGAGGACTCATGTCTTTGCAAATAAAAACTACTGAAAAAAAAAAAGTTAACTTCTTCAATTGTCTGTTGAGCAGAATCACCTTGTTTTATTCTAAAATTAGCACTTGACTGTATGTTGCTATGGTGTCTTGACATGTACGCACAAATCTGTCATATTATCTGAGTATTTCTTTGACTTGGCAAACTAGAGGCTTCCAGATGCATCCAGTGTTATCGCAAGACCATCAGCAAGAAGGTGGTAAAAACTGAAATGCCCATAAACAAACTTGGAAAAATGGAAATGCCAGGCAGTAAATCAAAGTACTCGGCTGTACAGCGCCATCTACATGAGTGGAGGATGTAGTCGCAGCTCATCTCAGCTTACCTCACTAAAGAAAATGATAAACAGCACCACCTGGTGGACAATTTGTATACGAAAATAGTGATATTTGATGTCCCTGCATTGATACAATATCACCACGTAAAACATTGCGGTATTGAAATTTTCTAACACCCCTAATACAGACTGCTCATCAGACACACAAAACCGCTACATCAGCAAACTGAACTGATGAAATCACAGTCTTCAAGTCCATCACCACAAGATCCAACCAGAGGCAGTGGCCCTAACAGCGAGGGCCAAACTGTCTCAAGCAATTAGAGCAGCAAAGCGTGCAGACAGGCAGAAAATCCACAGACACTTCCAGGACAGCCAGGACGTCACAAACTACAGGACTAAAACCTCTGCCTGTGACAGTGAGTCCACCCTACTGGATGTGCTGAATGATTTGACACACAGAACCACGTGACTGCGAGGAAATCCAATCCTGCTCCCAGTGATCTTCGCAGAGTTAACTCACAAAAGGCTGCCGAACCAGACAACATCCCTGGAAGATGCTCAGCTTCATAATTCATTTCGCTTATTTACCACTGTCTGTGTTCTTGTTATTAGCATGTTTTGTTTGCCTTAAATGCTGTTCTTGAACTGCCAGTGTCTCATGTTTGCTCTTATGTGCCCAGTTTGTTGATGTCGCACACGCATCATTTATGTCAGTGTCTAACTTGGTTTAAATGTTACATGTAGCACCAGGTTCTGGAGAAACGTTGTTTCGTTTCACTATGTGATGTATAACAAGGGCCATTTTAGATAATTAGCATGCTTACGTTAGAATGTTCCTGTTTTTTCAGGATTTTTCCAACCCCCGTTGGTGGCATAGATACAACCAATATGTTGGATCGCGATTCTCTTTGGCCTCGCCTCGACTCCCAGGTTGCTAGCTTTGGCTGCGACACGCAGGGAACCAAAAACGTGCTCCCAGCACAGAAGTAAGTGGTCATACTGACAGGCCCAAATGATCTGTTGCCATTTGATCCAGAAGTTCCGTCCTGAAGATCACAATGAGTGTTGGGTTGCTGTTAGCCTCATTTTCAGACAGGGCACACTACACATATCAAATGAGAAATTTTCATCGCATTATTAAATTTGCAAACATCACAGAACACTGGGAACCTGCTCTTTGACCACTGTAAAGTCCCAGTGTGGGACCTTTTTGTGTGAGTAAAAGGGCAGTAAAATATTCTGTTGCCAAACAAAACATATTACAGCATTACAGCAATCATTGTCAGTTTTGACTTGAATATTAAAAATATTACAGCAGCATAGGTATGCTATGCTAAAGTGTCAAGCCGGCAGTGAAATATATGACCAGAGCCACACATGGGTAATACAGTGGGGTATGATGTAAGCTTCAGTATGTGGTGGGTTTTGGTAAAGCTGCTTTGGAAACAGTTTCATGCTTTATACAAGTAGACAAAAGGCCTAACTATGTATGTGAAGCCAACGGTAAAACATAGGACCAGAGCCACACATGGGTAATACAGCGGGGTTCACAGAGTTTAGTGTGTGGTGGGTTTTGGTAAAACTGCTTTGGAAATAAAGATGTTGAAATAGCGGAATAGTTATTCTTACGCTTTGCACATTTCTTTCTTACGAATTTCACTTTGTGAGATTATTTAACATGAATGCAAAGTTCCCCTAGCCTGTCTATGGTCCTCCAGTGGATAGAAATGGCGATGTGTACAGAGAATGGCAGCTCAGGTGGTCGGATCTGGATTGTCATCATAAGGGGAAATGTTACCTCCCCTTTCTCATGCTTTTTCTCCACCAGTAACTTCACCCTCCATTATGGCTTCCAAATGTGCAAAGCTTTGCAACTGCTTAGTGATTGGATGTAAAAATGAGCAGTTTTTTTAGTTCAGTCACTGGAGAAAATGCTGAAACAACTTCCTGGTTGCAAGAAACATTGTGGTTGGTGAATGGTGTTGATTACGTAATTTCCACCTCACATCTATAGGCCAGTCTCCACCTTGTCCTGCCTCTCTCCTCCTCATTATCATTCAAAGTGGCTGTAATTCTGCACCACTGCTGAATTTTTGAAAGAGATTTCAGAGCCAGAATTAGGGGATCACCAAGACCAATATAAAAGTAAAAAGAATTAAAATTATGGGACCTGTAATGCCTTGTGATTGTAGACATCACAGTCGGGCCTGCCTCAGATGGTCATACCAGTCTTTAGTATCTTCATGAAAAGATCACCACCACAAAAAGAAAATGTGAGAATGCCAATCTTGATACTGATCATATCAAACACTTACTTACAGACTATATCTGTATCTCTGATAAATAAAATCTCCATGGATACAACACATGACTAATCAGGGAGCCACAAAGTGTGCAAGCGCGCACACACTCTCATATACTATACTTCACATCATGTCTGATGTAACAATAGCGCTCAAGAGCATTTAACCTGCTGCCTGGCACACCTACGATAAACCAAAGGCACAAACAGCATCTGAAAAAAGGACTGCTGGCATACACACACCTACATATTAATCATTACAATTTCTTTCGGTTGAAATTCACTGATTTGGCTCTTGATTACACAATTATAAGATACATGGACACTGCAAATATGCAATAACTGCCCATCTCTAATATATTCTTATTTAGGTTTAACTTTTTCATATTAATAAATAAATAAATATGAGTCCTCACACAAAAATACTTTTTAAATGGACAGGAATGAAGAAGGAGTTAAGCATTTAAATGTTCCTGAAACACTTCACAGCTCCTGAACACGCCCCAGTTGGGACAAAGTGCATGTTGATATCATTGTCCTGCTGCCACATGACCCATAATGCACTGAGGGGTGGGAAAAAAATTTCTTCGTGTGCCCAGGACAGACATGTTAATATTTAATGCAATGTGGGCACAGAACAAACCCCCTTGAATGATTTATTGGCAGAGTTGTGCCCTCGCCAGGCAATCTGCTTCAAAGGGGACACGGATGTAACACAGTCGCTTGCTCGTCACTTTCAGTGTGCAAAAGGGCCACGTTTGTGCTTTCGATGGAGGAATTTGAGCAATTTCTAAACATTCCTCGAGCCATTAGCCGAATGTGGCAATAGTCTCATGGTTTAAGTGTTATTCGTTGCAACCCCTACCTGCATTTTGCAGAATATCAGTCGATACCCAGCCAGCACACTTTGCATGCAGACAGTATGGACTTAGTGCAGGAATTCACTCTGCCAAGAGCAGCTTTTTTACGCTCTGTACAGCATCCATAATCTGAGAGAACGCACTGGAAGGCGGCAAATAATTAACCCATCACCGTCCCTACCCAAGGAAAAAGGCTAGAACAGACGAGATAAGGTTTTCATAATTCTGTAAGGCCACTTTTTCATGATCTTTGGAGATGTGGTTTACAGACACAACTATCAAGGTTAATGTTTCTGAGAGCTCTGGAACAAGAAAAAATGAGTGGCGTCTCCAAAGCATTGGATTTGGCAGTAGCGTTTCAACTTTCAATGTCAAAATAATGATTCTTAACTAATGGTTACCTGGTTTAATAAGATCTAGACTATATAGTAAGGCCCTCCACGATTGTGTGAATCACGAATTCCAGCAAATAAAATTAAATGTAAAACGCGGAATAGCGTATAATTTGCTGCAGCCTTCTGTACATTTTTCCTGTTGAGGCAGGACCCCCGCACACAATGCAATGTAAACATGCGGTCAGCTATGGTGAAAGGGTTGGCTGGAACCCACTGTCATCAAAAATTAAGGAATTCAACTCTTATTTCGAAGTTTAGAGCTGAACAATACCCAAATGATTTTATGTATCAGACGAACAACTCTTTTAAAAAAGTTTCCCAGCACACAATGTTTCAAACACTTGGTCATGCAATTAAATAAGCTGATGCACAACGTTGTTTTATTAACATGGTTCCAATTCATTATGCAAGTGGGCACAATTTATTTATATATTCCAGGTCTTCAATAGGTTTATTTATTTGTTACAGTTTTTATGTTTGATTTAAATGTGAAGCACTTTTGTTTCACAAATAGAAGAATGTGAAATACTGTGAAATAGTTCTTTGCATGAAAAAAAGTGTTTTTGTTGTTTAAATCAAGCAGTAAATGCCCAAGCATAATGCCAACAGTGATTAAATGTCATTTGTCATATTGCATTTTGTTCTCTCCCCCCCATCCACTCCATAATAACAGTTTTTAGGTGAATGAATTCCAAAAAGCCAGAATTCAGAACAATAAAATGGGAAAGAATTGTTTTAAATTAAATGGATTTCATAGGGCCCAAATATAGACTACAGTAATCTTCACATTTCCTTAAATCTGTATGCACATGGAGGTGTCTTCTATAAACAATCATAGTTTTTCTATTATTTAAAAATAGCATTAGATATTGCCTTACAATAAATGCATCACAATTCTGTATGTATAATAATGTTGTCAAAATATTGATATCAATTGGCACTAGTATTGATACTTAAAATCAGTTTCGCAGACTACAACAATTTTGAACAGGGATTGCAACGGGCAGCCGCAATCAGAGTTCCTACCTTGAGGACCCCAATGTTCTGCTGTACATGAGAGCAGAACAATACATTTAACAATGTATTTAGCAAAGCATTTGAAACAACGTCACTCAGAATTATACGCAGAGTTTCGAGAGGGGAGTAAAGTTGTTGATCAAACGTAATATGAATATTTTAATTGCCACCCTCAAGCAATAATGCTGAAGTAACTTAACTATAAGAATGGCTGTGTCTTTGCGCCCCACCCCCTGCACTTGTACCTGCCACACAAACAACCCAAAATCTCGCAATTTTTTGTCAATTTTGCCAGCCCTGTGCATATATTTTATTACTAATTTAAAAAGTTATTTAAAAGTTCCTGTCTGTTTCTTGAACCCCAGTAGTATCATAAATATTATTATGCATAGTTAATAGTGCAGTTATTTATAGCTGTCATTTTATATACATACATATATATAACAAACACATACATACATACATATATAGACTGTATCTAATGTCCAAGAAGCTTTTTAGTCACAAACGCATCTCATCTCTCTAGTTTTGATGCCTGTGCAGGAGGTCCTGCACCATGCAGCAACACAGACAATGTTGCTCCAACCAAACAGCCTATACAGCTCAAAACAGTGACCTGTTAGGAGAGCTGCAGCCCACCAAGGTCTATAAATAACAGTACACACAGAGAGAGAGAGAGAGAGAGAGAGAGAGAGAGAGAGAGAAGAATGGCTGAGAAAGGAGGGCTGCCCCACTCCGCCTCAGAAGTGATTCCCAGCAGGGCCTGAATCCAGAGCAGATCCTGGCTGCCGAACCCTCGTAGCCGGATTTAGATCACTCTATGTGGGACCTGGGAGGCTGTCCCTCCCCAGCAGAAGGGGCTTTATTAGGCCAGGAGACAGCAGCGTCCCAGCGGTTTTAAATAAACCAGTTTTCCTTGTCAGCACCTTCACTGACTGACACAAACGAGGGGAGAGGTGGGATGTAGAAGCGTGGCACACAGAATCCGGAACCTTCTTGTGGTTCTCCTCAAGACTTGGTGAAAAAGATTGTTCAGGTTCTTCTGTACTCCAAAACAATATATATATATATATACATATACACACACACACATACATACACACACAGAAGCCGATTTAAACAACTGTACTCCTCATTGGCAGCGTATTAAATTGCCGAGCTTACTACTGCTCCATTATGCACTCTGTGTGGCGTGTAACCCGTGACGGAGAGGCTCCCGATGAGGCTGTACTGTAACCACCAGGAGTACGCTGTATGTTGACCAGATAGAAAATATTGTGCTTGAGAGGCGTGTGCATGTGTTTGCGAACATACTTTGCCAAAAAACACTCTTGTTTGACCGGATGACGACGAGTCTCACGCGGAGGGCCGGACACACCTCTGTGTCTTCAGTCGTAAAATATTCAAAAACTGCAAACAGACCAGACCTCTTTGGCAGTTCAAGAAGAACCTGATAGTCAGCAGAAGGCAGAGACCCACGCCGACTGCAAACCCCATCTCATCAGACACGGCACTGCTGGAGCCCCACTTCCACGGGGTCACGTGAAATGCAAGCGGCAAACAATAAATAATAAATAGGTCGAGTGCATTTACGCGAGTTCTCGCGTGTCCAGCAGGTCGACGGTTGTCACCATGCACAGTAAATCAGAATAACATCACTTCCCCTCCGGCTGCAGCTGCACAAGTAGGGTCTCTGTGCTCGACAGATCGATAACGAATCACGTGACGCCGACGGCTGAATCGATGCGCAGATTTACGCTCATCTGCAAGTACAGAAAATCCGGCGACAGCGGGACGCCGGACGTATTTGGCCACATGTGCGGTTTATTCGCGGCGGGCTCTGCGAAACACGAACGCGGACGATGCGTGACACGTCGCACGTAGCGCCAAACGGCACCTGGCGGCAGCAGCGGCGCCGCGTCCGCGCAGTAAAACGTCCCACATGGAAGCCAATAAACGGGAGAAGTTCGTGGACTCGTGAATTTTTTAACGGGGCCTCTCGTGTTACCGAGGCCGCCTGCCCGCCCGGCGCCACCGGTCTCCGCGGCGGAGGAGGAGGAGGAGGAGGTGCGGCCGCCTGTCAGCTGAAGCGGGCCGGTTCACGGTCCGTGTCCCTGAGGCGAATTTAGCTTCTTTTTTTTTCCTCGGGGAGGGAGGGGTGCCCCGGCTCACCCCGAAACTCACATCGCGGCCCGACAACGTCACGGCCCACACGCACATCCCCACTCGCGCAGCGCGATCAAAATGGCCGCGGCCTGTACTGGGAGCAGTCGGCCAACTCGGCGAGGGATGGGCGGGCTCCGCGCACTCGGTGGCCGGGACGTCGGGCCGCGGCGGGCCGGCGGGCACAGGGCACAGGAGCGGGGTTCGCCTACCTTTAAACCGGAGGTCGGCCGGCGGATCGAGGACGAGGATCTGCTCCAACTTGGACATGCCTGCTGCTGCTGCTACTGGCGGAGACGCGGACAGATCCCGCGTCGGGGGCGCGCTGCGCGGCGCCGCTGCCTGACGCTCGAACGCGCAGCCGCGGTGCGCGCACCTGACCACTAACCGTGCTCGTGTTTTTTTTTTTTTTTTTTTTTTTTTTTTTTACTGGGTGGAGCGGTACAATTACCGGCGTGAAAAGTCCGTTTAAATCCCAGCTAGACTGTAATCGCGAGGAAAACGCTGACGTCACTACAGACGAGCGTCATCAGGACAAGTGACTCGAACGCTGTGGTCCAGGAAGACCCCTGGCAAAAGTTTTCATTCATTAATGCTCCTCTGAGTCTGATTATATCAGGACCAGTGAGCATGAAATCAACCGCCTGGCACTAAAAAGTGTTCTATTCTGTTCAGCTAAATAATGTACCAATTCTTACATGTGAAAATGTCCCAGAGGATGAAACAGGGGAAAACTTGCAGATGATGTTTTAGATTAGTAAATAAATGTAGATCAAAGTCAAAAAGTCTGAAGTACAAGAATGACATTTTGATGACTGCACAATACAAGCAATGACCGAAGACGTGAGAAAATATGGCATGGTGCATCAACACCCACTTATTTCACCCATGAATTATGGGGGTCACTTAAAGAATTTGTCACCGGCACTGTTCCACCTTTTATATATTTTCAAGTTTAGACTACTGCACTACTTTAGGTGCCACTTGAGCTACAAGTGTACACTATGATCCAAAAATGAATCCGTCAGTGTGAACATCAAGAGATCCAGGAGTAGAGCTGCAAACCTCTTAAGAGATAAATGGTACTAAAACAGAAATCAGAATTTTGAAGGGATAGTCTTTCACTTTTACTTTAGATTTTTTCCATGTTGAATGTTGCTGCACTGGAGAATGAACCTCATAGGAGCATGTTAAAGTGATCAAAGACTCTTAATTTCAATCATGCAGACACATCTGAAGGTGACACCAGAGTACCGTTTTACTCGTGGAATTGTCTTACATGATTTGACTCACCACCTCTAGAGCTGAGAAGGACTAAATATGTGGTCCCTTGTGACTAAAATGATCATTTCAAACCTGGCAATTTGAATCTGAATTCAAGTATTCTGATCTGGTACCAGTTCATTATGAAAAAATGCCATTAGGAGATCTTCATTATAAGGAAATCTCAATAGACGAAACAGAGCGGAAATATTATGACTTTATTAACAATTTATTACCTGCATAGGTCAAATATTTGAGAAAAAGGCATAAGTAAACTTGACACTACGTGTTGCTGTGTATTTTGTGTTTTAGTTTGAGTTTTCGTCTGGTGTAACTGTAATCTGTTAATTGTGCTGTCAGTCATTTGCTTAATGGAGACAATTAACCCAAATACAACATTTTGGAACATTGTAGTCAGAAATTACAAAAGAAAAACAGAATATGAGCTGCCCATGAACTGTACTTGGAATGAACTAATGTAACTACAATTTAAACAGTAGTTAAACTCATATGGGTTTTCTATCAGAGTTAGGTCTGAGTTAAATTGAGTCTTCACTGATCGCATTAATTTTCTTTTTTTATATCTTATATCTTGTTTCAAACAACTTTTTGGAAAAGTGTGGTTTTTTTCACAATTAACATAAGTGTAATGTAAAAGCGGTATTGACACATGTAAAATATTTATATTAATCAATAAATGCAAGTATAATGGAAATTGATCTCCAATTTTTGTTCATTTAACATGGGTTTAAAACATTTGAAATGAAGATGGAGATTCAGTTATTCATGGCTTTGAAACAGCTAATGACACAAATTATTCACGTCGTCAAGAATTTAAGGCACTTGATGATATACTAACAACTAATATAGAGTACATTAAGGGGTGCTTATTTCACCCACTATTTTTCACATGAAATAAACAATACATCATTTAAAAAAACAAAAAAACACATTAATTTATGCCACTCATCTGATAATGAACACAAATTATTATTATTACATGTTCACTAATGTCACTTTAAGGCACTGGGAAGGCAGGGAAAAATCTCGCTTTACCAGTAACACCAAACATACACATACAATATCAATCAGGAACTGGAAGGTACTGTTGTGCTTAAACTGCAGGAAACTGTAAACTCTTCTGACTAAATTTAGCAAAAGCATATGACAATGACACTCACCAATGCTACATTCATTCTTTTAAAGGTCTTTCAGGCTCTAAAGGGCTCTCAGTACTGAGTCTGCATTACAACAATACAGCATGTTCCTGTAAAATGCTCTAATGGATAAACATCCTCAGAAAGTTTATCTTGAATCTATTATTGATGCCAGAACCCAAACTGCATCAGTAGGCCCTGCTCGATGTGACCCTTTCCTTCCAAAATGTAATGCTGTTAAAGGCACCCGGGTTCTTCCTGTTGCAACCAGTCTGTGAGATGGGGGGTCCCTCCTTCTTGGTGGCTGTGGGGTGTGGTCAGGTGGAGGTGCTGCAGATGAAACTGCGTGTAGTGAGATGGAAGAGTCATCTGCTGCCGCCTGTTCAGTGGCAACAGGGTACAGGCTTGTTGGACGTGCACCTATGGCTGCCGGTCTCTAACAGCAACGTCGGTTGGATGGTGGAGGCTGGCGGGTGAGTTTGAAGGACTCATTGCTATCCACTTCCGGGTTCTCCAGTGGTGGGATCTGCTGACCTAATAAGGCACAGGAATGGGTAAACTGCAGTTTAGAAGATATAAGCTGCATTAAAAGAAC
Source organism: Denticeps clupeoides (assembly GCF_900700375.1). Lineage (NCBI taxonomy): Eukaryota > Metazoa > Chordata > Actinopteri > Clupeiformes > Denticipitidae > Denticeps > Denticeps clupeoides. Next base: position 12,100,416 of record NC_041710.1, on the reverse strand, counting down.
ATTTCTACATTTCTTGACATTTGAATTTGAGGTTGTGCTATAGATGCACTCATGCATTTTTGCACTGGTCACGTGACACTGCACTGCAAACAAGTCAGAAAATTTAAAGCAATGCACCAGAGAACCAATGTTGCCAAACATTATGTCACTCTCAAGATTCTTCTCAGGTCAGGACAATTTGTGGTTTATCTGCCTTTATTATTGCTTTTACAGATTGATTTTATTATTTTGTTGAATAGCCACTCATCTACTCAATTATCGTGTATAATTTCACAGAACATATTCCTGTAAATTTCTATGAAAAAAATATATATTTTTTTTAATTTCATAGACACCAAAGGCCTTCTGTAAAATATGATGTAAATATAAACAGATACTGACTGATTTTCTGGAACAGTTCTTCCACGTTGACTGCATTTCTTGCACTGGTTTCGATGAATATAGCTGCGATCGATTCAGCAAAGTCCTTGGCCTCTTTCGTGGGAACTTCCCTGTGTCAAAAACAGTGTTGAATTAGTGCTGAAGTAACAAACACAACAATACAGACTCCTGGTTCTGAAACTGTGGCGCAGACACCACCTAGTGGTATGCCAGGGTATTTAAATGTAGTCTAACTATTATTCCTTAAAGGTCACATGACATAAAAATTTCATTTTGTGAGATTATTTAATATTAATACAAGACAGACGGATCTGGAATTTGTCCACTTATGCAGTCATAAGGGGAAAGGTTACCTCTTGTTTCTTATGCTTTGTCTCACCCCTCCCCTAAAACATTATCTCCTCCATCCGTCATGGCTTCCAAAGTGTTTGGATGTAAAATGAGCACAAATGTATTTTTCTTAGTTCTGTCATGTGAGACTCTGCTTTCATTGAATTTTTTTTTTTCTGAAAAATGCCGACACGACTTCCTGTCTGCACCAAACATTGTGGTTGGTGAATGATGTTGATGACGTTATTCCACGAATGCCTTCTCAACTTCTATAGGCTGCTCTCTCTACACACTACACACACAGAAAAGGTGCATCCTGGCCAAATCTCATCATCATTGTTTTTTTTTTAATGTACAGCACTTTGGTCAGCTCCTTGGTTGTGTTAAAGTGCTTTATAAATAAATACGGTATGGTCATGGGACCTTTAAATAAAAAACATGCAATAACAGTTCTTTCTGCTGAAAAAGCAGATATAATTGCATGAGTCAGATTTAATCTGTGCTCCTCACATATTCTGCATCTTAACTACACCAAAAATCTGAAAGGAAAGACATTAAGCACTGTTTCACTGAGAACAATACAGTATTGAGCTCATGAATGTTGTTACCTGATGTCACTCAGGTCATTCTTATTTCCTGCTATAGCCACAACAATATCCTCTGGGCCGTGCTCCTTTAACTCCTTCACCCACTTCTTCAGTGTTTGGAAAGAGTCCTACACACACACAGGCACTCACACTTTTGAAAAATTCCACTTCCTCATTATTCACCAATAATCCCATGACATAATACATTAAATAAAGTATCGACTGTAAGAGTTGGCTGCTTTTTTAATAGAGAGAAATGCATGCGCTAGTAATATATATAAGTTACCAGCTTGGTGATGTCATAAACAACGACTGCTGCCGCAGATCCTCTGTAGTACATGGGCGCCAAGGAGTGAAACTGAAATCAATCACATCATTTAATTAATCAATGGGTTTTGTCAATACTTTCACCTAATATAATAATATAATTCCTTATCTTTTCAATATAACACATATTTAAACCATAAGCAATGTATAAATATGATTATGGGGAGGCCAACATGGTGGTGTGACTATTAGTGACATGGCCTCAAAACTCCAAGGTTGGTGTTCAAATCCTGGCTCGCCTCTGTGTATGGAGTTTGCATGTTCTCCCCACGTTTGGTGTAGGTTTCCTCCAGGTTCTCTGGTTTACTCCCACCATCCAACGGCATGCATACTAAGTGATCATGACTTGTTTTTAGGTGTGAATGTATGAATGGTGTTTCAAGGTGTGTGTGTGCACTGCGGGGAGCTGGCGCCCCACCCTGGGTGAGTCCCTGGCCTGCGGCCAGTGTCCCGGGTTGGGCTTGGCATCTCCAACCCTGAGAAACAGGACTAAGCAGTTATGGAATGTGAGCGAGCGAGTGACCATCACAATAATGTTCTGACATTTTACCATAATTACTCTATGGTTTAAGCTACTCTGTGCCAGCAATGAACGATGTGCGAATGATTATGAGTTTGCATGTCACATTTCATTTTACACCAATACTAACGAAAGTAGGCCCTAGGGACAATCCTTGGGCCTTAAAATAATCACATTTTTACATTGATGCCATTTAGCAGATCAGTAGTTGCAGGGACAGTCCCTACTGAAGCAACTACGTGTTAAGTGTCTTGCTCAGACACACTATGGTGTAAGTTTCCAGTATGTTTTGTTTGACAAAGGATGGCAAGGATTGACTGAGGAAAACACATATGATTAGGGATGCTTTATCATGAAATATTGGAACTATTGGTAGACAGCAGCTTCAGTAAATCAGCTGACCTATGCTATTATTGTTTTATATGAACTATAGCTCAGTTTTTATACCAGAGACAGGATATGAACAAAGCAACACAGCATAAAAACTCTGACCCACAAGCTGTGGTGAGCAACTTTTTCCTGGGTGGAGGCAAGGAAGGGTTCATGGCACACACACACTGAGTGAGCAACCTCCCACCAACACACAAACAGTACAGCTGATATACCACCTACACCAGCTCAGCGGTCCACCTCACATAACCCTGCTCTACAGCTGTTCCAGAGTCGCTGATGTCAGCAGCTTCCTTCCACTGCACACAGCAATTCACAGCAGCTCTGAACGACACAGGATCACACAGTGCTGTTAGCTGGAAGGTTAACAAGTGAGTGACGGAGAAGTGTAGTGTGAGGCCTGAGGTATTGTAGAGGTTTGAGGAAGATTTACACGTGTTTCGCACAAAATACTACTGCATGGTAGCATTCTGATGGGTATAATGGTATAAATGATATTTTACATATAACATATTCTTTGACTTCATTATGCTAAATAGATCAATAAATACCCACCCTCTCTTGTCCCGCTGTGTCCCAGATCAGGAACTTGTGGAGTTCATTACCACATGGAACAGTCTTGGTTAAAAATGATGCACTGGAGGTCAGGCATGACATTTAAAGCAGAAGACAGACAGATCCTTTGATTAGTTGCTGCAAGCACAGGCAGACAGAGGTGAAACAGTGTGATCTGTCACTATATTCATTTCATTCATGCCCCAAAGTGATATTCTCAAAAAAGACTGTGGTGTAAATATGTAAATATGGTGATATGGTCTAATGGATTTTAGTGGAAACCAGGACCAAAACCTTCTAATACATTTCTAATATATTCTTATAAATCAAGCACTTTTCTTCTCATTGTATTAATTATAAAGGTAATACCACATAAAACAGAGTAATTCTACAGGTTTCAGTTTTTTTCTAACAAAGGAACTAATTTCCATAGCCAGGGAACTCCTCAAGGCTAATTGAGCATGTTAATTGTGCTCCTCTTCTAATTGACATAAAAGCCTTTGCAGGTCCTTCCTGCGCTGAGGCGTTATAGCGCGGCGGTTTGCGCATGCGCGCTACATCGCAGCTTAAGGCGCTTGGCTTTCGGGTCAGTGGCCTGTGAGACCTGGGCTCATAAAACAGGATAAAACATCAGGAGGTTTTGGGGTCTTTGAAGCTACGCATTCCTTAACCTCCTCGTAAAAAAAAACATACACCAATAACGTAGCAACTCCAAATGTAAAACAATCACATGGATTTTCCACAACTGGTGCACTGATTGTCCTGCGCGGTTCTTACCCAATAGTCGGGCTGATGTTGTGATCGAAGTGATCTTGTACAAAGCGACACACGATGCTGGACTTCCCGACTCCAGTGTCCTAGAGGACAAAAACACGCAGTTCTAGGAATTCCGCTGGATAACAACAGTCTCGCCAGGCGCTCACTGGAAACGCAGCTCTGGCAAATACTACACATCCGTCATAAAACGCGGGCGCTTGTTACGACTGTGATGGTGGCTTTTAAGGAACAATTCTAGTCCTGTTTGCATTATGATCATGAAATGAGCTCCGGCAGATGTGACGTAATGCCTGCTGATGTTTCATTGGCATAAACCTGCAAACTACAGAAACTTTCTCATGAATGAACCCCAACCCCGGCAACCATAATCCACCACAAAGCGGGGATTTATTTTATGTACGAAATGGGTAAAAAGACGGGAGCCGAAAAGACGAAGCTATTTTAACCGACGATGACGTTTCCAAGTCCAAGATGACTGTTACCGCTTCGTTGTTAGAAAGAACACGACGAAACTCGTCTGGAAAGCATTCGTTTAGGAGCAAAACCCGCGCCGGGACTCGTTTCTGTTCCCTTCCGGAACCGCAGACTAAAGGAATCCAGCTGAAGACCTTTCTGGTTTTTTTTTCTCCACTCACCCCTAGAAGACAAACTTTCAGTTCCCTTATAGCCATTTTGGACTCTTTTACTTTTTTTTCACGACGAGTCTCGCATTCTTCGCCCAGCCGTACAGTCTGTTAATTCCAGCATGAGTGGAAAGCCGCTTCTTTATTAAAGCGCAGGGCGAGTCTGACCATCTTTAACAAATCTAACGGAAACCAGAAGCAGTGTCCGTCACGTGACCCGCCAGCCTCCCCTCTCCCGAGAGAGAGGGAGTGGGAGAGAGAGGGAGGGGGGGAGAGAGAGAGGGGAGAGAGAGGGAGTGGGAGAGAGAGGGAGAGAGAGAGAGATGGAAAGAGAGGGAGGGAGAGAGAGGGAGTGGGGGAGAGAGAGAGAGGGAGGGGAGAGAGAGAGAGAGGGAGAGAGAGTGGGAGAGAGAGAGAGAGAGTGGGAGAGAGGATTTCCCAGTGCTGGAGTGGGTCAGTGGGTCCGGGTTTGAAGACTCAGCTCGAAGCTCGGCGGAGAAGTGGAATGCAGATGTTTTTTTGTTATTTTTTTATTCTGCATGTCATCTTTTCCACTTCCACACACCTTGCCTGGGTGGAAGCAGCGCGTTGTTCATCTCACGGGGATGTGGAGACAATCCCAGTCTGCTGGAGTTGACAGGATGGAGTTGACAGGAGAATGCAAGAAGGTACATATGAGATCTTCCCCATATCTTCCTTAAGTAATCTGGTCGCAAGTCGTAAGCATGGACTGTCATTCCAGCAGAGGGACTTTTTTTATTGCTAAATAAACCATATAATTATGAAAGCCAGTCAGACCAAACATAAATTATTTTCCACAGATTGACACTTTATTCTTCACAGCATAATTCTGCCAGCAAAGACAGACAAGCTATAAAATCTGAATTACAATATGAAAAATAATTTGAGAATCTGGAACCAGGTACAGTATAAGTAAATTCATTAGCAACAGGCCAGAATCAGTCAGAAAGGATTCAGAATGTGGCATCATGGTGACGATCAGCCATCCTTGTGTCTGGTTTGATCGTATAGGTTTAAGTTACAGTTCAACTAATTAAGGACAAAGAAGCACGAACGACGAACAAATTCTTCAAACCCAACACAGAAAGATCCAGACAGACAATTATCCAAAGCTCATCATTTCACAGGAAAGGTGGATGTACATACACCCCTATCACCACTCCCAAAAAGAACATAAAAAAATAGTAATAATAATAAAATAACAACTGAACTATGGACACATTCTGATGTCTCATCCCTATACGTGAATCATGTTAAAACGGCCGGTTTCTCATACAGAGTGTAGCCTAGTGCTGGGCTATATTGTGCTTTTAAAAAGCAGAACCTTCATTGCAAATACATTTCATGTAAAGATTAGTATAACTTTGGGAAACCAGCCCGTAGAGTTGAAATTTACTACCGCCAGCACTTCACTTCAGAGTTGCCACATTCAGCCCGTGCATCAGTTCATCATGCGTGTGCGGCAACCTGCCAATCAGAAACACATCTCCAAATAATAACATTATACTTAAGACACATTATTAATCGTTTACCAATGTATGGATACCTGATGTACAATGTTGCCTAGAAGATTAAGGTTATTCATTTTCAGTCGTGTTATTACGGACATTTTTGTTTTCATTTGTGTCTCTGCACTTCCAGGAATGCACTAAAATATTTACCATATATATTACTATTAAATTGTTTAATACAAATACTTCAAAATGTGATTAGTTTAGACTGCTCTGAGTAATTATATAACAATATAGCTAGATAATGACCTCTTCATTGTCACAGGGCACTTCTGCATCACTTTTTTTGTATTATTTTATCATCCCTACCTCTCACCCTTTCTTATTTTTATGGCACAATGGTTTACAATCCTGGTCAGACCTGGGATCAGACAGAACATTTAAAAAATGCTTATTATACCCAGATCTAGCCATGATGAGAAGGGGATGGGGGTTGAATGTCAGTGCTGAAATGAATGGGAGAAAATTAATGACACTACTGGGGCTCTTCACTCGTCCATATAAAGTCTGGATTGCAAACCTGCCCCCAACCCAGACTCACACTCGCAATCTAAAAGCACAAGCACCACGGGTCAATCTTTTTTTTTTTTGCTGTTGTTGTTGTTGACTATTGACAAATGACAAGATGGACACAGTGGCATATGACTGCAGGAGAACAGGAATGGTCATGCAAAAGAGAAGGGGGGCAGCTGAGGCTTCAGGCACCTTCACTCCCTCCTGTCTTTACTTGGGGAGGGCTTCAGAGCATCCTTTGTTGGCTTCCCATTGACCACAGAAACGGTGTCTGCTGCTAGTGGTAGTGGTGCTGGTGCTGCGGCGGCACCAGGGGTTGTCATAGTGATTGGGGGAGCACTAACTCCACCTCCACGTTTGCTAGTCTGGTCATCACCCAGACGCACTGCTCTCTCTTCAGGACTCGGCTGGATTGGAGCAGCCTGCTCAGAGGTTGTGGGCGGGGCGACTAGCTCCTGTTGCAGCTTGTGGCTCTGTAGAAGGCGGAGTTGTACACGCAGCTCCAGAATGGCCTCCTGTTCCTCATGGATAGCTTGATTCAGATGAGTGTTCTTATTCTGAGTGGAGACAAGGAACCAGAGGTCCATAATCAGAAAAGATAATATTGTAATGCCTAGTCACTTTGAGAAGAATTTCACATCTGAAGAAGTGAAAAGACTTGAGTTTCTGATTTCTGAAAATAAAATGGTATTTATTCATGGTTGGACTGACAAATAGTCTCATCTCTAATCCAGGTGTTCCTAATCGCTATCACATTAAATTGCTGCTAGCCTATATACACTGCCTGTCCAGAAAAAAAAAGCAAATAAGTAAGAGCCTCCCATTGGATTATAAATGCATGGATTATTACATTTCAAATTATTTAACCCAAACTGATGCAGTGAGTATCTTCTTGGAAGACACAGTGGGAAGATCTTCCCTCACATAGTGGGAACCTATCATCACTGATGGTGATTGGCGACCTCAAAGGGCTGCGACTAAACAGTGGTGTAGCCTGTTTAGGTCAAGCACTGATCAGTGGGCTAATCAGGAAAAAAACACACTTATTCAGGGAGTATAAAGATTGGACTCTGGAGCAATGGAAGAAGGCCATGTGGTCTGTTCCAGAGTAAAAGGAGCAAAGAAGAGAGTTGATGGCAGCAGCGCTATGGTCTGGAGTGGGTGCAGATGGCGCAGTTGCAGATGACTACCTGAACATACTGAATGAGCAGGTTATTCAATCGGTGAATTTCTTCTGCCCTGATTGCACGGACATATTCCAAGTTGCCAAAGCCAGCAGTCATCAGGCTCAAATAGTTAAAGGGTGGTTCAGGGAGAATGAGACATCATTCTCCAGACCATAAGCCCTACTGACAATCTTTGGGATGTGCTTGAAAAGAATTTGCACAGTGGTCCAACTGTTCTTGGTGGAAAATTTACAGCGAAACAGCGAAGGCCTCCAGAAATCAAGGATAAAGGCAATCAAATTAAATATTAGAGTGTGCGACATTTTTGGACAGGCAGTGTAACTCTAGCAGAATGATATTTAGAGAGATTCATCAGAGTCAATCTCATGAGACATTGTCACTACCAAGATTTCTTTCATCCAATCAAAATGGCTAGTTGCAACTAGAGTATAAGGATCAATAAACAAGGTTGCAATTTAATTCTGAATAAAGTTAATTCACAATCTCCAGTTATTATCTTATTTACATTATTATTAATGTGAATAATTTCCTTCAGTACTTCTTTTATTCAGCCCTACCTCCAGCTCCTCATTCTGTTTTTGTAAGTCTTCCAGGATAAGCTGCAGCTCCTCTTCATCTTCACTCTCGCTCTCACTATCTGATGAGTATTCTTCTGTCTCACTGCGGCCCTGCTGCCGGCTGCACACAACATGATCCAACAACGGAGAAAAAGTGAACACTAATGCAATAAAAAAAAAAAAACATCTCTGCACACAGCAGACTAAAACAAGAGCAGCGTGATACCAAACAGAATTCTAGAAAGTGATATTACGAAAACATAAAGCATCTACCAGTGAAAAGTGAACTATGTGACATCTGACCTCTGGATGTCAGCAATCTCAGCACGCAGTCTCTCTATCTCTTCCTTCTCTGTGGCAATCTGCCTGCGCAGAACCTGCTCAAGAGCAATCAACTCTTCCTGCTCTGTCAGAAGCTCATTCTCCTGCATAGAACATGTGAGAAGGCATAATTAACACATATCCACTAATAAGAACAGGAAAAAGAGAGATATATTTAATATGAATTAATGCATGACCCAGACTGGCACAGTCTAATGGGTAGTTATCCAGGCAGAAAGAGTGAATCTTCCACCAGCCAGTCCTCACCTGGGCTAGTAAAATGTTGACCACCTCCTCTTCATTCTCAGTCATCGCTTCTTTCGAAACATCTTCTTTGGAAAGACTGGCAATCTCCTGAGCTATCTTTGTCTCACACTCCTGTTGTTCAGAGAAGTTTTATTTTCATTTTCTGAACAAAGAATGTTCTGTTATATAATGCTGTGTTGTAGTTTTATTTATATGATTATATTTGTCATTTATGAAAAATCTTCAATGTGCTGATGTTACATAACTAACACAACTGACAGTTAAAAGTGTGTGTGTGTGTGTGTGTTTGTGCAGGCCCATGCCTGTCTCTTGGCCTCGCGCAGCTTGCGTTTGAGTGCAGTCAGGATCCTCTGCACCTCCCACAGGCGCTCCTCTTTAGACAGATCCTTCACGCCTGCCTGCAGGTCCCTGTGCAAGCGATTCAACAAGAACTCCTGAACACAAAAATGAAAAACACACAAATACACATCATTTCATTTTATACCAGATATTTCATATTCCATTTTCCTTGAAGCTGCATTTGAATATTAATTTCAACCTGTACTCATGTTGAGCAAGAATAGATGCATTTGCATACCGAACTTGTTTTAAAAGAGATAATATTTGCATACTTCAGGACACGGAGCAATGATGACCTCTTGAACCAAGAGTGTGCAAAGCAGTAATCAGAGCAAAGGGTGGCTATTTTGAAGAAACTAGAATATATAACATGTTTTCAGTTATTTCACCTCACATAACACATGTGGAGTACATAACTCCACATGTGTTCATTCATAGTTTTGCTGCCTTCAGTGAGAATCTACCAATGTAAATGGTCATGAAAATAAAGACAACCCATTAAATAACAAGGTGTGTCCAAACCTTTGGCCTGTACTGTATTAACCAGTGTTGTGTTTGTCGGACTTGGATTTCGATTGTGTGTATTTTGAGTGCACAGCTCGGAGTCTGCTGTGAATATACAGAGCTGCTACCAACCTGTCGTCTGATCTCCTCCTTTATACTCTCCTGGGTCTCAGGCAAGGCAGGCATGGTGGCCATATTGGACCAGCGCAGGGGCCGGACAACCGGTTTCAGCACCACCTCACCAAACAACTCCCGCACGTGTGTGAAGAACACATATAGCAGACGGTTCCCAATCTACAGTGCAGCAAGAGAAGGCATTCGTGCAGTTCAACACAGAGCTGCTCTATATACAGGCAGTATGTAGAGCAGAAGTCAAGCCCCGCCTCCTGTGGGAACCCTATTCTCTAAAAGTAAGTGGGCCGAAGCTTTGGAAATGAGGATCTTACTTTCTAACATAATAACATGCACAAAAAAAATCTTCACCTGAACAGTTGGGTTCAGAACAATGGATATATTCTGTATGTTCATTTTGGTGTCGGCCTCTCGTGCAATGACGTGGTCCATATGTGTGATGAGCCAGGCCAGCAGGAGTTTGCCGTCCTCAGGCACCTCACTCAGAAGCCTCTGGATCTCCTGCACCTTCTCTGCCTCAGTAGGTCGGCCACATGCGTCCTCGAAGCGAGGTGCCATGTCGCGGCCCAGGAGGTTTTCTGGCAGCTCGCGCAGGTACTGCTTCAGCAGACTGGCCACTGTATGCGGGTCATACTCCTCCAGGCATGGACACTCCTCACGGTCATAAGCCGCCTTCAACTCGTCTACCTTCGACTTCATACCTGATGGGGAAGCCAGAAGGTCAGAACATCATGTTCAGAGACATTTTATATAATGACTGGAAACAGGCTTTATTTAAAAAATGGCTTTTAAGATAGAACCCTTGGCAACTATACATCTTAAATATCTTAAACTATTTATGTCTAATACGTTCATTAAAATCTAGATAATCATCATGTTTAGGAAAATGTTGATGCACAGGTTTTAAAAAATGTGTAGAGCTTACCAGACACACGGTAGATGCCCTCACACTTCATCCCATAGCTCTCGATGTAGTCCACACACTCGCGGAAGATGGCCGGAAGCTGGATGCCATCATACAGGGCAGTGCGCCTCACAGCCTCCATCAGTGGCGCTCCAAATATTGGCCGGAGTGTTGCGGGCATCTCTGTGGGAACCACCTCCGGCTCAGCACTGGGTGTCTTCTTCTTTTTCTTTTTCTCCTTCCACTGCTTGACCACGTCAGCCGCAGTCAGGTCTTTGGACTTCTTGTCCTTACCCTTCTCCTCCTTGGGCACTTTCTCCTTCACCTTGAAATCCTTCTCCTTCTTCTTGGAGAAGCTGGGCTTCTTGAACACATGGATGCCTTTGGAGCGCTTCATCTTGGAAGGGCTCTCCGCCTCGTCTGCTGAGCTGTCCTCCTGGAAGGCTGCGTAGCCCTCAGCTGAAGAAGAGATCAGTCTATATTCACATTCATATCTTCTTAAATAGTCCAAATGGAAAGACCCTGCCCTCTACACTGTCTCTCCATCTAAACCTGACAAAGTCAGGAGAAAAGTAAAACAGCATTATAGGACACGCAAGAAAGAGAAAATCAGAGAACGCCAGAAAGAGGGGAAGTGAGAGAGAAAAAGAGGTCAGCTTTCAATGTAGAGCTATTCCCAGAGCACCTTTTGTACCGAATCCTTTTTTTAGAGACCAACCAACTCTCCACGGCCAGAAAAATGTCACAAGAACAATGAATGAATTAAAAACTAACCTTCAAATGCATACGTGGAGAAGAAGTGTGGACCAAAGCGATCAACAGCTTTTGTTAGGATCCACAGGCAAAGGCACCTTTACTAGCAGGGATGGACTGGGTGTGCCCACAAAACGTGTTATTTCCTCCCAATGCTATTGGCTGCACAGTGGCAGCTAAATATAGTCATGGAAACCAACTGATACAGCAGGAAGCATTTGGAAGGGAAAACTTTTTTTTTTCCCCACAAGAAGAGTACAAAACATGCTGGGGTACAGTAGCTATACAGGATACAGAGATATCTAATGAAAATGATTAAATGGTACATTTTAAAAATCACTAAATCACATTTTAAAAAGTCACTAATTTCAATGCAGGTTTAATGCAAATTCCTTCTCAAATTTTCAAAGCAAAGACATGAAATGGTGAATTTATAGAAATTACAGCATGCTTTGTCTATTTCTGGAACTGAGAAACAAGTTAAAAACTGCATTAGGAAAGAGGCCTTACTACGTTTCTCCTTCTTTTTGAACTTGTTCTTTTTCTTGTTGTGCTCCTTGTCGTCATCAGAGGCGACATCAGGCGGCTCATGGTGGAGACCATCGTGGGGGGGTGAGGGCTCCCCGGTACGATAAAGGCCAGGGAACTTGGTGGGGCTGATTTCTTCAGAGCTGGGAGTGCGGGCGACGCCGCCAGGGTGCTCCGATCTCCGTTGCTCAGCAGGGCTGCTGCTGGGTGGCAGGAAGCACTCAGTCATCTCTGCGCTGCCCTCCTTTCAGTCAGCTCAGGCGAATGTGTACCACATCATCATAGCAGCTAGAGAACATACACGCACAGGGTCAGAAACTCCAACAGAATATTGCCAAGTTGAACACACACAAAAACAATACTTCCAATGTAAGATCTCCAGACCTACAGAAAAGGATTTAATACTAAAGATTTGTAAAGTTGCCATCCTGCGCCAATTCTCAAATAAAAAACTGAAGTCCATACTTACATATATATTTTTGTTCACTTCGTACATGGCACAGAGAAAAAAGTGACAGTTGGCTAGTTTGTCATTGGAAGGCATGTCTAAACGTTATCATTTATACATATAAGACTGACTAAATAATGAAGACAGGAGAACTGCCTTAACCAAGATGTTGACAGCTTTGAGATGAAAGCTACTGCGCTCTAAGTGTGTAGAATCCACACGTTTGAGGAAGATTATTGCAATTAGTAAGAATTTATTGTAACGATTGCAAAAATGGGAGTGGCCATTATTGTCATCAGAGAGACCTCCGTTTGTTCTCATCTCAGAACCATGAAGAAGACTTTTATCAGATCTAAGAGTCTGTCTGTCAAATAGATACTTAATTTCTAATCTAATTATAATATACATTTATTATTTCCATAGAGGGACGTAGAACTAAACGCCTGTCACTATGGTAAAGACTGCCAAAGGGAATGAATAAACTGCACATGACCTCAAAATAAATGTTAGAAGAAGAGAGACGACAGAAATCGATCCTATAAACAATGAGATCACATTTTGTAGTGGTAGATCAGCTCTTCACAAAAGATTCGCTAGCCAGCTAACGTGAACATTTAATTTTTTCAGAGCAAATGTGCTGTTCGTCAAAACAATTAGTACACAACACAATACACACGGGACAACGAATTACGTTACGCGATTACCGCAACAGCTAACACAAGCGGACATTACTGTGTGATAATTGGGAATTTGTCTGAAAACAACTTCTTACGACTAGCACGACAGCTAGTCGACTCTGGAGTCCACTATCGAACTGGCGATTAGCCACTAACATTAGCATGTCGTTCAAAGTGTACTTGAAGTCACAAAATACATGGCCGAGTTCAATTTTTTCTTGTAAAAACATAAATCAGTCAAATAAACCAAGACACGGACCTGCTCGGGCAATTCAAGCGAAGCTTCCTGTTGCCTGTTTACGTGTGGAGGTGAACTCTGGGGCGAGCGACGCTAGGCAGATGCATGTCGGGAACGGTAGTTCCCTGAGTCTGCCTAATGCTTAGATCCACGTAAATAAAAACTACAACTTCCATATTATCAACTCCTCGGCCCGCGAATGATTGGTTGAACGACTAGGTAGCTTTTTGGAGTGCAAAATGTAGACGCAAATTAGTCTTAAAATATTCCGGCATTATTATCACAAGCACAATATTAATTATTAAACAATGTTCTATATGGACCTACATTACAAAATTGCCAGCCTTATGTACTATTTCTCACTCAGCTTCTTTGACATGGCAAATGTTTCTCCTTAACAAATGAGTTGTTGTGAGGCTGGTGTGGAATTGTGGCAAAATCATTTATTCCACCAGATGGTAAAGCTTCTAGATAACCAGCTGAGCAAAATGTTAATTTCTCTTAACACTGCAATAGTACACACAAATGTGTCAGTGACATGATGATTATTGACTTTAGAAGAGAATCCTCTCCACTGAAGTCAAGAAGAACCTCTGTGTTCATCTAGAGGAGTTACTGTCCCAGCAGCTTCTTTAATTCCTGCGAAGGCTGAGGTCTCCCACCACCCATCCTCACCCACTTCTGTAGAGGAACTTTTGAGAGCATTCTGACCAGCTGCATCAATTTTTATGCTTAGTTTGCCGGATGACCCTGAATTTCATGAGATGAATTTGAGCACACTGAATAATATTATTTGTACTTACTGAAATTATTTGAAATAATATACAGGAAAATTGTTTCAATGCAAAAAAAAGGATATTTAAAGGTTAATAAGACTACAAAGTCAGATGGAACAGGTTTTCTTCCATGCTACGGCAGTATAACTGGGCATGCCTAGTAACGTTTCACAGCTCTCAACAGAAAGCTCCACTAGATGTGCCACCTACCATAGAGGAATGTGCACAGGAGGGAAGACCTTTCTGCTTTTTCAGGAATCATTGATCGAAGTGGTGTTGGCCAGCCATATCAGCGAGATAAAATAGAAATCGGAGGTCTGGCATGAGAGTGTGTGAAGATGCGTGTGTCTCACGGCCATTGCGTGAGAGTTTTTGCACTATTACAGCAGCATTTGCACTATTCATTTCACTGGTTTAGTGCTGACTGTCTTCTTTGTTGTATACATGTTTTTTGTTTGTGTTAAAGGTTGATCTTGCCCTGCACTTTTTAGCCTGGTTTGTCGATGTACACATGCACTTTATGTTTGTATGTAACTTTGTTTAAGTTAACATGTTTGTAGCTGAAATGGCAATAAAGCATCTTGAACTTGAACAGATTCATCTTTGTTTTGCCACTATATGGAACTACCTGGACTGCACACACGATTTGTAGTACATGTAATTTTTCAGTTTTGTTTTTTAATTTAATAATTTGATGTATGTTTACTACGAAAGAAAGCCAAAACAAAAAAACACAAGGCATTATACATATCCAATGAATAAAATACAAGGGTTATAAACATTTTACAAACATTTGAATACATATCATTTCGTATTGTATTGTAATTATACTGCATTACAGCTCCTCCAAATGTGTCTCCTGTTTAAAATCTTTTTATATATAAAACCTTTTATATATGGATGTTCGATTACATATTTCATGGTTGATCTAGAAATAAGAGTGATTTAAATGAAAAGAGCCAAGACTGAATATTCACACCCACAGTCATTTCAGAACATACAGTTCATACACTTGACCACTTTGCTGCCATAGTCCACACACTCAGACCCAATGCACTCGCAGCAGGCATTGTGGAACCAGCGGTACTTGGAACCTCCCATGGACTGACAGTATTTTTTACACTGACGGATGGACACGCAGTCATCGAAGTAGACCACCGTGCACATGCTATCTGTTATGAAAAAATGGTGGGAGGGGAGAGAGGGGTTCAGTGGAACATTTAGATGAAGAATTACAGTCCAGACAGCAGGAACCTTGTTATTTTAATGTCACGTTTTGAAGAGGGGAAACAGGTGACAAAAGACAGAAGTGTCTTAATTCAATAGTACCTTTGTTGTCATTGTTGGCATGGATACGTTTGCCAGGAAATGAAACGTTCTTGTGCCTGTCCTCTAGTGTCTCCAAGAAGGACACAAGGTTCTCGTGGCGAGAGAGCTCCTCAGCCACAGGAAAGGAGACCACCATCATGTTGAGGGGTGCATCACCCTCAGTCAGTGCTCGGAAGAGTGAGGGGATTGGCTGATTAAGTTCCTCTACGGTGCTCTTAGATGTAGCTGGGGACTCACTGTAGTCCTTGGGGTTACACATGCCTTCAGTGCAACACATGATCACACACAACATAATGCACATCATGCAAGCATTGCAATAACAGGGCTACCATCATGACACTGATTAAGCTGTATCTAGGCTTATAGCTAACACTATATTGGATAATGGTGCATGAAAGTATTGGAATTTTGTGAGCTAACTGCATCTATATAATAATTATAAAGTCTGTGGACTTTATTCTTTATATTCTTTGAATAAAATCTTTCTTCAGTTGCATTATTTGACTCCACATTTCATGACAGATTCTAGAATTTACTGCACTAATGGGTATATATTTACAATGAATTTTGAAAAATGATGTGATGTCCTGCCAAAACTACATCTTTAAGATGTCTTAAGGCTGCAGATTAAAAGCTCATCCATGCCTGTCTCTACTCCCACTCCTTCCTAAGGGAAAAACAATTACTCTGAGGCCCGCTATTTCTCTGCTGCTGTTTCCTTTCACCTCACACCCACTTCCTGTCAGTGGTGCAATGAACCAATCATAAAGCACCTCACACCTCAGTTTCTCTGAAATCTCCTAATAATCAGTGGTAATGGAGGGAATGGGAAAGTAAGGCACTCACCAGTGAAACAAATGCTATAACAGGCTGAGCAACTGGTGAATTAAGTGATTAATTTACTATCAACTAATTTACCCACGCAGTCACAGCATTCCTCCCACAGGGAGCCGAGGCACATCATGCATTCTTTACAACAGGAACAGTTCCCTTCCACAGGCCGGCATGTGCATAGCTTCTGCAGAAACAAACACAAGCACACAGGAAAACACAACCACATGAACAAGAGTAAAAAGCTCAATAGAAGCTCCTGACCTGACAGAAAAGAGAACATCTACATTTGTTTATGTTCTTCATTTGGTAAAGAATGAAGTAATAACCAGATGATCAAGGTTACAGAACAGGGGTGTTCAGTTGGAAGGAAAATATAATAGTTGCTGTGTAGATCAACGAGTCTTTCTCTAGATAAATTCTAGTCTCTTTTATTGTATTCTTTATTTTGTTTGTGCTTTTGGCTTCAGTCTCTTTCTATCTCTCCTGCTCTATCTATGCCCCTACAGAGACTAAAACATCCCCATCATAAACAGAGGGCCACCATTAAACTCCCTGAGTCACCATGCATCATTACCAGGCTGACACACATGCACACACACACACACACACAGCTTCACTGATGTTGATGTGTGTGCTTCAGTGTTTCTTTTTTAAGTCTAGTAGCTGAGAAATACACACCCATTGGGTTTGTGTAAACAGACCAGTAGACGGCCATAATAAGATCTGGAGCTAAGAAAATATGGTTCAGATGTGATTAAATGTTGATTAAATTAAATACATTAACCATTCTCTGCTGTTCCAACAACACAAAACCCTTTCATGCTTGGACTTCTATATTATAAAGTCTATTTCAATATAGTGGTACATTCTGAATATGAGTGACCTTAAATGTATAAGCCTTAATGTAAAAGGTATTAACCATGTTATTAAAAGGCAAAAACTTCTTTCTTTCTTCCAGAAGGAAAAATGTCAAATTGCATTGTTGCAAGAAACTCACCTCTCTGATACAGAGCATATGAAGCTACGGAGAAACTGGGTTGGCCAGGTTTTTTTTTCCTCTTATAGGTCTAATAGTAGGGGAGTTGCAATTCTTCTCCATAAAAATCTGTCATTTAAATTTGAAAAATCTATTACAGATAATGAAGGTCGTTATGTATTGCTCTCAGGCATTTTATATGGGGAGCATGTTGTGATTGGCTGTATCTATGCTCCCACGGTATATGAACCTCAATTTTTTTCTAAATTATTGGCTGACATTTCCTCATTCTCATGCTCTCGTATACTCTTGGGAGGTGATTTTAACTGCGTTCTAGAACCATCCATAGATCTTTCCCCTCCAAAAGGAGTTAGGCAAAGGAAAAGTCTTAGGCTCTCAGAATTTTGCAAGGATCTGGAATTGTTTGATGTTTGGAGGTTAACTCATATGAGTGAAAAAGATTATACTTTTTATTCTCAGCCCCATCAAACATTCTCACGCATCGACTTATTCCTAATATCGCAAGAGTTATTGGATAGAACAGGGGATTGCTCCATCGGGATTAGGACTCTGTCTGACCACTCTCCAATTGCAGTGACTGTCTGTCCTCCATATAGAGATCCATATTGTAGACAGTGGCGACTTAACCCCTCATTATTGAGCTGTCCTAAGTTTCTGCAGCTTCTCAAACAACAATGGAATTTCTTTATTGAAATTAATAAATCTCCTGAAGTCACTCCGTCAGTCTTATGGGAGTCGGCAAAAGCTTACTTAAGAGGTGTAATTATATCTTACACCTCAGCCAAAAAGAAAGCGGCAATGAAAAATATAGTAGAACTTGAAAAAAAAATTATGATTCTGGAGGGAGATTTCAAACTGTCACCTTCCAAAGGTGTGTCCCAGCAGCTTACTGCAGCCCGTCTGGCTTTAGATCAGCTATTAACCAAGAAGGTTGAATCATCTCTCTTCTTTGCCAGGCATAGACTCTATGAGTCAGGGAATAAACCTGGTCGACTTCTTGCACGTTTGGCTAGAGGGAGGACGGAGGCTAATGCAATCTCATCCTTAAAAGATACTTCTGGGACTCATAGGTTTGAAAACAAATACATTAACCAAATTATGAAACAATATTACCAGAATCTTTACTCGTCAGAATGCCACTCGACAGAGCAAAGAATGGATTTTTTTTTTAATAAAATTGGACTGCCCTCTCTCACAGCTGAAGAGCAAGCAGACCTCTGTAGGCCAATTACAAAAGAAGAAGTTCTTCATTCTATAAAGTCTCTTAGAGGTGGAAAGGCCCCTGGGCCGGATGGGTATTGTCCAGAATTTTATAAAAAAATGGATAAAGAAATAGCAGGATCACTTACTGAAATGTTTGTAGACTCATTGAAAAATGGTCGGCTTCCACCCACTTTGAACTTGGCAAATATTTCTTTAATTCTTAAAAAGAATAAACCACCTGACTCATGCAGTTCTTATAGACCTATTAGCCTAATTGGGGTTGATGCTAAGATACTTTCTAAGTTGCTGGCTAAAAGACTTGAGGTGGTTCTTCCTAACCTTATAAACCCAGACCAGACGGGATTTATACAGAAACGTTTTTCTATCACAAATATAAGGAGACTCTTGAATGTCATACAATATACTAGTCAACAAAACTGTGAGGCAATTTCTGTATCTCTGGATGCAGAGAAGGCTTTTGACAGAGTTGAATGGGGTTACCTGTTTGGGACTTTGCAGAGATTCGGTATAGAGGGAGATTTTCTAAGATGGATTCAAACTATCTACCATTCTCCTATGTCTTGTGTTATTACTAATGGCCTAAGGTCTGGTCCTTTCCCACTTGCCAGGGGCACCAGACAGGGATGCCCGCTGAGCCCTCTCTTGTTTGCGCTGGCTCTGGAACCCCTGGCAGAGGCTATCAGACAGAACACAGATATAAAGGGTATATCGATAAGTGGCAATGAGCACAAAATTGCACTATATGCAGATGACATCCTATTGTTTCTATCATTACCTGAATTATCTATACCAGCAGCATTATCATTATTTGATGAATTCAGTTTATTCTCAGGGTATAAAATTAACTTCAGCAAATCAGAGGCATTACCTTTAGGTCTTTTTGATACTGAATCTATAACTAACTTCCCCTTTAAATGGTCAAAATCTGGATTTGTTTATCTTGGGATTAATGTACCAGTTGATTTAAACAAATTATGGAAACTTAATTATGCTCCGATTATTCATACCATTAAAAGTGATCTAAGTCGCTGGCAAGCACTCCCTCTTTCACTGCTTGGTAGAATAAGTTTAATCAAGATGAATATTCTCCCTCGACTACTGTACCCTCTTCAGATGTTACCCTTATGGTTAAGCAGGAAAATCTGTACTCAACTGGAAAGCGCCTTTTCTAGATTTATATGGAATGGAAAAAAGCCTAGACAAAAAATCAGGTCTTTGCAAATGCCAGTGGAATTGGGTGGATTAGCTATGCCAAATATTTTATACTATAACTGGGCTTGCCACTCCAGATTCATTTGGGAATGGTTTAGGTCTTATTATGATCTGTGTCCTACTATAGATTCCTGGTCCTGCTCCCCATTATCTGTCTGGAGCTTGTTTGCCTGTCCCCATAAATATGATGATTCAGTGAGGAAAAATCCAATACTCTACAATTCCATAAAAGTTTGGCGACAGATGTCCGGATTCTTTGGGAGAGATGGGTCTACACTTATGCTGAATCCAATATATGCTAATCGGGATTTTGCTCCTGGCGTGGGCTCACCTCTCTTTAAAACATGGTATATGAAGGGGATTCGTGTACTAGGGGACTTATTTCAGGATGGCTCTTTAATGTCCTTCCAACAGTTACAACAGAAGTTTGATCTTCCAAATCAACATCACTTTGGATATCTGCAAATTCGGCACTATGGTATCTCAAAGCAAAAGCAGGTACCGGATCCCATAGCACCTAGCAGGCTGGAGAGTTTATTTCTCAATACAACCAATGCTGCTCATTTCATTTCTAAATTTTATTCCTTTTTATATGCTAATGACTCTGGACTGGTGAGCACGGTGGCCCGGAAATGGGAGGAAGATCTGGGTAATGTTTATATAGACGATGACTGGCAGGAGGCTATGAAAAGTGTCCGATACACTTTTGTTTGTAACCGGCTTAGAGAGACTCAATATAAGATTTTACACAGGTTACATATAACGCCAGTATTAATGAATAAGATTGATTCCTCTGTGCCAGCTCTCTGTGTTAAATGCCACACAGAGCTGGGGACATACTTTCACTGTTTTTGGGGGTGTAGGCTCATCTCAAGATTTTGGAATTTTGTTGCTCATGAAATCAGTACCATCCTTAAGATAAAACTGAAAGCGGATCCTGGCCTTTTTCTTTTGGGGCTCCCGTCTAAAAGACAAGCAACTTCACTGAAACTTGATGCCAAAAGTTATAGATTATTAGACAAATTACTACTTGTGGCAAGAAAGTGTATTCTTATTAGATGGATAAAAAATACTCCCCCCTCTGTCACACAATGGTATAGAGAGATTTTTGCAGTCCTGCCTCATGAGAGGCTGGCGGCTGTGCTTAGGGATAATATAAATAGCTTTCAGAATGTATGGTCTCCCTTTTTAGATCACTTATCTCCAAATGTGAGAGAAATGGTTTTGTGTGTCAATTAGGGTTTTGCGATGGTTATATTTTTATATCTATATAAAAAAATATATATATATAATAATAATAAAGAATGGTCTTGGTTCTGTTGGGTTTTTTCGTGTGTATATATGTGTGTTATAAATGACATGTTTCTATTATGGTATTATTTAAATTCTTATTTTGTGTATTCTTTTTGTTTATAGACTTGTTTTTATTGCTTAAGTTGTTTCTGTATTTTTGAAGTGAAATTCAAGTCACAATACCTTAAAGTGATTGTACATCTATCTGTAAATACTGAATAAACATGTCAAAGAAAAAAAAAAAAAAAAAAAAAAAAAAAAAAAAAATTAAATACATTAATCAGGAAGGTTGTACTAAACAGATTTACTTATAAAACCAAAGCTTTTTAATAGAAATGGAAGTGAAATTTGAACCAAAACAAGCACCTACTAAGGTTTTTTTGTTACTTGAAATTACTTACAATTACCCTTGTAACGGGAAATGATCACATATTGGAATTTAAGATATGATCCCACAAGAGTCCGATAAGCGGGGAAATGTTTTGTCTGAATAGACAATGAATAGCCAACAACTGTGGATTTGCAAAGTATAAAGTTGATGCCATATTAAAATGCTGTCGCAGACATATTGAACTAGTTTACACCGGAGGCAATGTTATTCTGAAAATGAATATTATTTATTATAAACTGTCATTCACTGTCACTTTTGAAGATATTAACAACTAGATTGAGAGTAATAAGGGCATTCACATTAATCTTAGAGACCCCTGTGGTAACACTAGAAAAAGTACCATTGCGTAAAACAATTTGAGATCCAATGAACTGAACAGAAGGGTGAAAGTGACAAAATATTTCTTGTAACCTCGCCAACATGAAGATATATGTTGTTCATTTGTGTTGTTTTATATGAACAAATTTGTCATTTTGGGTGTCAATATATTTTTTGGCGGGGGTCAATCTAACAATTTCATTAGTTTATTACACTCACTCAGTCACTCCACAATCCTTTGGTCCTATACTCAGCGATGCGGCTGGCAGAGCCAGCCCACCAAGTGAGCACACACACAATTCACTTACACACGCAAACCACAAGACCTGGAGAAAACCAACAATGGGACCATGCAAGTGTCCATTCAAACCTTGTAGGCCACATTGCGAACAATCATGCCGCAGTACAGCTCTAGATATTAAATTTAGTTCGAAATTAGAAATAGAAAGAAAAGGAAAAAAGTCTAGTTTTTTTTTTTTTGGGTCCAGGGAAAATGTAACCCAGTATAGTGTGTGTGGACACACGCCCAGTTTTCCACATCGACAACAGAGGTCCTCTGTGTTAGGACTGGAAAATATATTCCTAAGCCTTAATGCCAGTTATACTGGACAGAAGACAAATGTTTAAAAAGAATCTAAGGTATTCATATTCTGCCCATTACTAATTATAGTTACAGTGAAACAATTACAAGAAATAAACATCTGGAACAAAGAGAAAAATTTCATACACGAAAACAGAAAAGTCCCTTTCTTACAATAGTTAAAAATGCCACTGAAACAGCCATAGTTTTGTTTATCATGTTAAAACCAAAAGAATGATCCAGCTCTCACCTGAATCAGGCATTTACTGACGTCACTGGCACACAGGGCTTTGTTGCAAGCCCAGCATGATGAAGCACAGATGAGGAGGAAGAGGACCGTGGCAGATGCTACAGAGAGGAAAATACCTGTCCCACTCATCCTGAAGTCAGAACCTATCAGAGCGAAAGGTGGTTCAGGGCGAGTATATCTAGCATTTATCTAACCACAACAAATAACCACACACATAGATAAAAAAAAAAACTAATAACCGACATGTTAAAATTAAAAAGAATATATATATAACGGAAATATGCACTCAGTTTCTGTATAAAATGGGATATATTAAAAATAAATAAATAAATAAATAAATAATCCAAAAATACGCTTACCTCTCAGACACAAGGCGAAAAGTTCAGTCTTGAGACTCTGCTTCAGTCTCAGACCCCAAGGCGTCTCTGTGTCCCGGCCAGAAGAGTGCAGCGTCTTAAAGACACACTGACCAATTTTCATCTGCAGACTAACAACTCCCAAAACCTCTTCTGCTGCTTACACTTTGTCAACTTGTACCCGAACAACTGTGAGAGACATGTGTTTGGAAATAATGTATAATCTATTATTGCCAAATAGAAGCACTACAGTTGTTAAAGCAATTAAAGTTGCAGTCATGGTCACCCCTGACCACTAGGCTTTTTCATTGTGCATGACTGTGTACGTAACACAGACTCGAACACTGTAATCGAGAGTTGGGGAAAAGCAGCAGCAGCAGAATAGATGCGATCCAATCTAACATCTACTGTCAGGAAGGGTGAGAGATGAAGTAAGACATTTTGTAATTATACAAAAAGTCACCTTTAAGTAATTTATAATGTTTACATGACATGTTTGTGTACTGCATTATTTTATATAAAAAAAAATATATAATACAAACAGGAAATCACATTATTTAAAAAAATATTTTAAAAATCTGCTTTCTAAAGGGAAAGTTTGTTTTCATTATCAGACTAATCATGAATATGTGTATTAGTTCAAGGAATGTATGTGCAATTATTGTTATTCAAAACATTTACTGACAAATAATTACAATTCATTTAAGCTCATAAAAGAATGTGGATATGCAATAAAAACACAATTTGAATTTCACAACCAATAAAATTTATTCAATTATATATTACAACTATTTACATATCATGTAACAATATTAAAATAGACATTTTTAGAACCATCGTTCAAAAGGCATTATGTAAAAATAGTTTTTGTTGTGATATCACATTGAAATTGTAAAACGTTTATTCTTCTAGAGAAGCCACACATTTTTCATTTTTCCAATGTCCGCAAGACACAGACAACACAGAAGAGGTGAGCTTTACTAACAACAACGATGGAAGAAAAACAGGGCCACTGCAGTAAACCTCACCAAAAAAATTTAAAAATCCACTGTACAGCTTTTCCAAAAAGAAGTACGAATGCATGCACAGCATTGAAACCACAAGTCTAACACACCTGCTGTGATGGACACCAGGAAGAATGCAACAAAAAAAAAAAAAAGAAGAAAAGAAACTTGAAATAAAAACAAATCACATGCTTAAGAGTAAGCAAAAAAAGATCAGAGGACAATCAATACAAAAAAAAATGAAACTACTTTGGTCCATTAAACATTAGACAAAACAAAAGTTTTCAATCAAAATATCTATTACTTGCTTCCGTTAAATTTTCCTTTTTTCTTTATTTTTTACAAGTTGAAAAACATAATTACATGGCTATTTACAAATGCACAATCAGTATG
Source organism: Denticeps clupeoides (assembly GCF_900700375.1). Taxonomy (NCBI): domain Eukaryota; kingdom Metazoa; phylum Chordata; class Actinopteri; order Clupeiformes; family Denticipitidae; genus Denticeps; species Denticeps clupeoides. Next base: position 12,076,069 of record NC_041710.1, on the reverse strand, counting down.
TATAAAATAAGTTAAAAAATGAAGAGCACAATCTGTACAAATAAAAATAAACAAAACTTCGAGGAGAGAAAGGAGTGCAGTATGGATCGCCCTCTCTCCCTCGCTTTCTTATTCTTCCTTTCCCCCTCTCTCGGTTTCCCCCTGAAACCACCACTGACAACTGCTTTTTTTTCTTGCCCTAATCTCACGCTCTAGAGCGTTAAGTGCACAGCAAAGTGCTTGGGTCTATTTAGATTCTATCACACCACGGAAGAACCATGCCTATGCAAGGGTTCGGAACTAGTACTGAACTAGTACTGATAAGTGCATCTGGACCTAGGGGAAATATGGCCATACCATACCAGTCCTGCAGAAAACTGCATGGACCTACTGTCCTAGGCCTGGAATTGGGCCATCCAACACGCCGCTTGAAGCTGGAAAGGGAGGGGTTTTATGCAATCATTAACTAGTTGGTTATGAATGCAAGAGCTCCAGAGTGACTGGTCATATGGTGATGCATTACTGTGCGTATTAAAAGACACACACTCGCCAAACACACAGACACACACTCATGCCCATACACACTCTTCCAAATAAGTGCTTTGTGTTCACCATTTTCCAGTGGTCACCACTGTGTAGCTATCGGTCAGCATTCATATGCAAGGCGTCATATGGGGGTGAGGTCAAAATCATCATTGACCTCAACCAAAGGGATGTAAAACTCTGGGATCTCAAAGATGCTGGTGGACTTGTATGTGGCGGGCTCAAGCTCCTGCAGCTTCAATTGCCACTCCAGGCGCTGCACAGCATTCAAAGCTGCTGCCTCATGCTGCTGCCGCATCAACAGACATGTCTGAAAATGACAAGATAATAGAAAGTTATAAGATTTTCAGTGATGCATACAGTGATGTGCTCTCCTATTAGCTTTCTGTACTGACTCAACATGAGGTTGATTAAGAATGACAAAAATGTTTGCCAGTTGAGGAATGCTTTCCCTTCAACTTACTTTAAGCTTGTCAAATTTGTCATCAACATCCTGCAACCAAGACATGAACTGCCTGGCATTGAACCGGTCCCTGACAGATGTTTTTCCATCATCCCCCTTAATTAAAAAAAAAACAAAAAAAAAAACAGAATATGTAAACAACTTGTAAATAAATAAAATAATGTACAGGTATAAAAGAGAAGAAAGTGGTTCCATGCAAATTTAGCAAACACTGGACCTGAAATCTCAATGAAAAAGTGGAGCTCTGTGAAACTGACCTGTACATCCTGGGGCATGTTGTATACCTCAGCATCCAATAAAACTGTGCAGGCACTGAAGGGAAGTGCCTGATTTGCTAGTGTTCTTGCTGCACGGTAGTGAACGCGCAAGACTTCCTGCTCATTGGAAACAATCAGCTTTTCCTGAAGTGGAGAGCAAAATAGACAACCTTTAGAACTAATTTTACTATATATAATAAGAAAAATCACCATAAAAATTGGAACAGTTTAATATATATTTAAAAAAAAAAAAAAAAAAAAAAAAAATGTTTACATACCCGTTCAATGCTGTGCTGCAATCGCAACTTCATACGCACAACCTCCTGTTGTTTAAACATTTCTTTCAGTGGTTCAGGTAGAGAAGGAGGTGGTGTTATCTGTTAAAAAAAATAAATAAAAGACAACATTCATACATAAGATTCCACTGAATCTATGAGCAAAAAAGTAGAAGGAAAAGCTGCATACTGTTGGAATACAGAGTTTGCTGAGTGGATTCCCATCCAGTAAGTAGGAGCCGTTGAAGGTGACATACTCATCATAGTACTGCGGTGCCTGTGGAATAACACTGCACAGAACCTTGCGCTTTTCTTCAATCTTTTTGCGAATGTGCAGGAATTCGTAGTATGGATTGGCTCGCTCGGTCTGGTAGGGCTGGATTTCCTCAAGCTTCAAGGAATCCACGATGGCAGCCAAAGATTGCTGAGTCCTCTCTTTCACTTGCTGTGCGGTCAAAGTTGCATGAGGCGGAGTGGAAATTTTGGGCATCTTTCGCTTCCTTGGGTGGTGCACATGGATATCCACATCCTCATCAGATGTTAGGACTTTTGCCTTTCCTCTGGTATGATCGGAGTCCTGGTCCACAGCATTCAAGGGAGACAGATTTCCTGAAACTACTTGTTCCTTGTCTATGCCACTGTTGGTTTGACTCTGCTCAAGAACGTCTGCTATAGAGTCTGTTTTTGATTCCAGTGTTGGTTTGTCCTCAGCAGTCTGGACAATTTCCTGTCCAGTCCCCTGTCCTACTTGTGTCTCTGGAATACTCAGACCTGTCTCAGATGCTGCACTCATTTCGTCTGACACCATTTCATTGGCACTATTCATATCAGAGCCTTCCATAACCTCCATTGGCTCCACCAGTTTATTTTCAGGACTGTTGCAGAGAGACTCTGTTACTGGTAATGATGAGAGACCACATTCTATCTGCTCTGAAAGACCATCACTGCCCAATGATTCTGTTTGGGGCCCTGTAGGGACATCACTGTTGTCCAATGTTTGCTGCAAATCTTTTGTCTCTGGGCTGGCTTTGATGGAATTTACCACAGGCTCCTCATTACTGGGTTTGGGTGCACTTGTAGGAACCAGAATGCTCATTAAATCCATGCTACCAGTGACAAACATAAGCTCAGAAATCTTCTCACTTGATCGATCATCAGGCCCCTCTATGGACAAATGTTCTTTATGTTCGGTCAAAGTGGAATATGTTCTATGAGCAGGCTCAATGCTGGGATCTGAGTTGGAATCCCACTGTTGGCTACCCAAATGAGAAGATGCTTTGGTGTTGGACAAATGCTGGGGTTGGGACGGTGCAGCAGAGGATGAGACCACAGGAGAAGGCTCCTTTGAGTCATTGCTGGAAGCTTCGACAGATTCTGTACCAGATGAATGGTCCTGATGTGGAGATTGTGGCTCACTCTTGGGCTGTGGTTCAGGTACTGAAGAAGTAGCAGTCCCTTGTGTGAGGGCTGTCAGTGGAGCAGCTGATTCCTTAGTATAAAGGTCTCTGGAGTAAGTTGGTGATGTAACGTTGCCGCCACTTGATGTCAGCTCACTTTCTGCACTGGTAAGAATTTCAGCATCAGGCACAGAGCTTTGAGGAGCCACTACTGTTGTACTCTGACCATCCTGCACTTGCACCAGACTAGTTTCTAGAAGCTGGACCTTACAATGCTCCTCAACTGGGTGCGACAATGTTCTTGTCTTCTGAGAGTCTTCTGATTGTTTCCCCTCAGTGGGTGCAGATTCAGCGTCCTCATCCAAGATGGCTCTTAAGTAAGGAGATGCATGTCGGCTCAACAATGAGGTCTTGGACTGTACCACTTCAGGAAGACTGCCGCTATCTCTCTCATGGATGACTGGGGATCTGGACGACTGCAGAGTAAGGGAAGACTGTAGAAATGCTGGCTGGGAATCTGATGCTTCCAGGTTAAAGTCTGAATCATACTCTGTAGGTCTTGGTGTCAGCAATGTAGCTTGGCAGGAATCTTCTGAACTGGCTACTGAGATCATGGACACGGATCGAGACATAATACCAGATCTCTCACTTTCTGGTCGTGGGGATCGACTAAGGCTGTTCTCCAAGACTGCACCCATCTTCCCAGAGGAGGGCATACTTTTAGCATCTAAAGAAAGAGTTCTCCCACTTGTAGCATCTTTAGGTGGTTTGTCACGAATATGGGATTCAGATGCCTCAGAGCTCTTGGAGCGAATCAGCTCTTTACCTAGGCAGGGCTCACTCGAAGAGGAGGAACCAATCTTTGATTTCTCTTTGCTTTTTTGCTTCCCAAGATCCAGAACGGGTCGTTGTTTCATCCTCTCGCGTTCCTTCTGCTTTATCTTCTCCAGGTGCTTTCTGTGCCACTGCTCGATTTCCTGATCCTTAAGGCTTAGCATACGCTCAAAGCTGGTCTGCATAAGGTCGTCATTAACAAGCCTCTTCTCTTTGGGCCGGGCATCCCTGGAGGCTGGGGACGCTTTGGATTTGGTCCGATCAGACTCTAGGTCATTGGCCTTTGCTTTGCAGACTTTACTCTGCTGCCACCGTTCTTTCTCTTTATCTTTGTGTCGTTCCCGGTCCCTCTCTTTATGCCGGTCTGAATCTCTCTCCCTGTCCCGTCTATCCCGTTCTTTTTCTGGTGTTTTTACATCTTCCTTAAGCTTTGAAATCACCTTACTGCTTTCAGATGTATAGATTTTTTTGTCTTCTAGAAGCAGTTTCAAATTCAAACCAGAAGATGAACTCTCCTTAGACTTCTCTTTTTTCTTTCTCTCAGTGTCCCTGTCACATTCTTTTTCCTTTGTTCGTTCCACTTTGTTGTGTTCTGCAGTTCTCTCAGAGACTTTTCCTTTCCTATCTGAACCAGTCTTATCTCGATGTTCTCCAACAGAAGGGTCCTTTTCCGGTCGGTCCCTTTCACTTTTCCTCTCAGGTCTATCCTTATTTTTCTTATTTTCTTCATGCTTCTTGGATGTGGACATCAGTCTGAGCTTTTCACTCTCCTTGTTCTTGTCACACGGTGAATGGGATGCATTCGTCCGTTCCCTCTCTTTCCATCGATCTGTGCAGTTTTGAAGTTCAGACCTATCAGGGAAGTGCTCCGTTTTGAATTTCTTTTCTTTATCTGTGTGTTTTTTATCTGCCTTCTCAGCCTCTCTGTCTTTTGATGACAGTTTCTTGTCTGTTTTCTCCCGAGTGCTTTTTTCTGAGGGCTCCTGGTATTCTTGATCAGTTGATATCCCAGTGACAGGCTTGTCCTCTGTCTCCTCCTTCACACCGTGATGTGATTCTTCAAGGACTCGTCCGGGGCCCAGGCAATCTGTGACCCAGTCTTCGTTTTCAATGTTCCTGCACTCTTTCACCCTTTCTTCTTTGGAGAATATCTCCTTTCGCTCTTTTTTCAATGCCTTATCTTTCTCTCGCTCTTCTTTTGATTTTTTGTCCTTGCTGCTGTTGCTACTACTACTTGAGTGCTTGTCTTTTGTTACCTTCTCTTCTTTAACAAGTAATGAATCAGATATTTTCTGTGGTGAACCGCCTCCTGCGGTATCATTCTTCCCTGCTGGTGCGAGATCATCATTGTCATCACTTTTGAAAAAGTTCTCCTTCCAGAACTCCCGGTCAAACTCCATGTTTCTGTTGCTGTCTTTTCTCCCCTCCTTCTGTCGGTGCCGATTTTTTTCAGACTCGTACTCCTTCCGGTACTTATCCTTCTCTTTGTGTTTTAGTTTATGTTTTTTCACTACCTTGCCATCTTTGTCAGTTTTCCTTAAAGCACCATCACTGCATCCATCTGCGCTGTTCCCGAGGTTACCATCTTTGAAGGGGCTTAAGCTGCCATCATCACCATCTAGGCTGAGCTCCTTCTGGTGATGCTTGCTCTTCTCTTTGTGCTTGCAGCCCTTGCTGCTGGAGCTCTCATAACTGCTATCTGTATAGTGGTTATATTTGACACCATCGACTGGACAAGAACCATCACCTATTGTTTTAGCGTTCTCTTGTTTGAGCGGGGTAGTGGACTGTTTGTCAGACAAACTGTGGTTGAGCTTGGGAGACTTCACTGCTGACAGATGGAAGAGGTGTACAGAAGAATCGTCCTTAGGGCTGAAGGACATCTTGAAAGAGTCCTCCTCTCTCACTCCTTTGTCTGCGTTTTCAGAAACTGTTGCTGGGGTATATAAGATGGCTTTGCTGTTCTCCTTGCCATCCTCCCGCAACTCTTGGTTTTCCTTGTTTTTGCTCTGGCTCTTGTACTTCTTTTTCACCTTGACCTTGTCTTTCTGATCTGTTCCAGAGAGCCCTTGGTTTTCTTTCTTTGTTCTGCTTTCTGATTTGTGCCCATCTGTTCCAGCAGAATGTGTTGGAGACATTTTCTTTTCTGAGGGCAAATCTGCTTCATCACTAGAACTGTCTGAAGTGCAGTAGATGATGCGAGAAGCTTTCATCTTTTTGGACTTGCACAGTGAGTTTGTCTGATCAATCTTATTGGCCTGCTTGCTAGGTGTGTGATTATTTCTTTCTTTGTCTTCTTTTTCCTTCAGCTTCTGCTCCCTCCTGAGGATGTGTCTATCGTTCAGAGCTTTGCTCAAGTCCTCCTCCTCTTCCTCGTCCTTGAATTCATACTCATCAAGGCCTGACATCGATGATGAAGCCTTCACAGGGGCTTGTTTGTTATCAGTTTCCTTTTCACCATCTGAGTACTCCATGTTGTCATCTACACTGGACGGATTGACTGATGGAGGATCTTCAGATTCTGAAATTTCAGATTGTGGTGGGGGGGTAAGTCATGTAATATAGGAACACTAAAATACAATAATGTAAACTAATAACTTAAATGATTAGTGGAAATGTCTTGCTTGCTGAGCAGTGTGTACCTGAGGAAGTATCTTCAGCATCTGACAGCGGCACCTCTCCCTTCAGCACTTGTTCCAGCTCTGGAGAATCTGCCACATCCACTGGACGCTCACCACGCTTGTTGGCCTGGAAGGCATTGCCTCCATGACGCAGCAGCAGTTTCACAATCTGCCAGAAAATAAATTATCCTAGGTCAAAGTTGAGCAAAGATGAAACACCTTTTGTCACTGCTCTCTGGAATATAAAGGGTAATAAAGTGTGAAATAGTTATACCATGTTTTAACAGAGGAATCATTCCACATTATTCACCTATAACTACCATAATAATTGAAACACCTTACATAAAATTAGAGCAAAGCACAGACCCAAACAGACAGCAAAGCAAGCAATTAGAGATATGAACAGGGTGAAAAGAGGGGTCAACTGACATCTTTGTGACCACTGCTTGATGCGTCATGTAGGGGAGTGTCGTCATCCAAACCCTGTGTGTTGACCTCTGCTCCTGCACTAATCAAAACCTTTGCTACGTCATAGTAACCAAGGTTACAGGCTTCATGAAGTGGTGTCCAGCCTATAAAGAAAAACAGAACATATTAACATGATAACTACATAACATTCACTCTAAGAAAAAATTATTTCAACACACTGTACCATGATCCCAAATTTCTTAGTGAGACAAAATTTTAAACTTACATAGTACCAAACATCCAAAAAAACAAAACAAAAAACAAACAAAAAAAAATATTCTTCCAATACTGGAAACATTCTGTATGTGTCAGTATAGCTTAAAATGTGTGTAGTAGGGCTCAAATTTTAATTATGATCACGATTTTGGCTGCCATGATTATATTAAGATGATATTTCCTTGCAGAAATTTACATTTAAATAGCTCTGCTGCACATCAAATCTAGTCAGCCAACCACCAGGGGGCGAATGAAAGCATAGACCGTATGAGCGGCAATCTCAAAATTGAGAAAGAGTGAGATGTAATGCTGGGAGCAGTAGGTGACAACATAGATAAATACACTAACTAACATTGTGCTGCATACAGCTGTAATAATGAGCAAACAAAGAATCAATGCATAAATGTTACATAAGTAAGGTTTTTTTATTATTTCATTGTCTATAGTTTGTCTATGCAAAATGCTTCTGTGCATGATTGCATTTTTTTCAAATAAGCAGGTAAATGGATGTTCACCTTTCATATTAAATATGTATTTTCATAGTGACTTGCTGAATGTATTTCTTAAGCCAGAACATGTTGACAGGCTGGTGGTTCTGTTCCTTGTAGTATGTGCCTTTTCTGCATAGGATTTTTGTACATTTGCATCTGTTTGCACGTTATCATTGTACTCTACAATTGCGGTTTATTTTTTGTTAGCCCTTTAAATTTTAAATGTGTTATTCATGAGAATATTGAACTCTAAGCCTTGTTCACTTGTTTCTTTAAATCAGAGTGCAATGAAATGTGTTTTATCTAAAATAATGAATAATCATGATTAATATTGATAAGTGTCCTTTGGTCATAATCGTGCAGCCCTAGTGTGTAGGTACAGTACATTGCAGTCTATAAAACTGATTAATTATCATTATTATTTCTACATCCAGTAAAAGCCAGATACTTCTGGCCAAAAGCCCCAAGAAGCATCCTCAGTAGATGTTTTAAGCAGTGAACACACATCTAATCATGTAGCTTGTACAACGTTAAGCCTTTACCTGCAAAATCTTTAACATTGACATCAGCACCCAGGCCAATGAGCTCTTTGACCTGCTTCACATCTCCACGGATTGCGGCCATGTGTAGTGGTGTCTCCCCACGTTCATTCCTCTTGTTCACTTTATCTTTCTGCCGTGATGATGAACTGCTAGCAATCTTTTTCTGTACAGTTGGTGTCTGAGATGGGTGGCTCGGTGTAGAGTCTGGGAGGAGCAAGAAAGTGGCAATATGGTCTAAAAACACAGATAACCGTAAAATTGACTAAATAAAAAAATTAATAAAAAAAAAAAAAGGTCACGGCAGTTTAGTACCTGGGCTGTTATCCCTCGCGGTCATCTGCATGAGAAGGGCCATCTGCTTGCGCTCTGACAGCGGGTAGCCAAAAAGAATGTTAACAGGGGTCGACTTCTTCCCACCTGATTCTTTTTTCACTTTCTTTTTGTCTGGCCCATCTTTATCTGAATCAGAGAGAAAGAAACCAAGCAAGGGTTCATAGTTTGTCCACAGCAGTCAATCTTACTCTGTTAGTAAGTGTTAACACTTTCTTCCTGTCTTCAAGCTTGAACTGAAGCAAGTGATATTTTAACAAAACCAAAAATACATGTTAAGCACCAGGCAGGCAAGCACATGCAGATATATGCCAGATCTGTTACCACTGGTCTTCCTTTTGGATAGGGCATGCACACAAAATACTAATTAGGTGTGTGTGTGTGTGTGTGTGTGTGTGTGTGTACACACATGTGAATGTGGGTGCATGCACACCTGGAAGCAGAAAACAGCTAGCATGGTAAAACCATTACGAGCATTGTCATGGAAACTGTGCCACCTTATCTTTCAAGGTGATGCAATTGCTGATTTTAAAAAGAAAGACGGTTGGAGATTCTGAAAGACCTCACACATGAAGCAGTGCTTTAAATTGAAATCGAAATAAAATAAAAAATAAGCCCCATGCTAAAGACCTGACCGAACAGACTGGTAAATAATTTTGAAGCTGAAGCATCCGTTTTCCCTCCTGTTTTTACCTGTGTGAATCCTGCAGGGAGTGGTTAAATTCTCCCCCCAGGCTTCGCTCGACTGGCCAGGGTCAGAGTCATCTACAGCATTGGAGCAGAAAGGAAAGAAGGAGGGGGAGAAGGAGAGCAGGGAGGCAGAGGAAAGCATGGCATTACACTCCCACACACACCACCTGCCTCTCCTCCTCAAAAACAGTCACATATGGGGCACGTCACCAACGCCAGAGGGCAGCAAAGGACTGACCTCAAACTATACAGATTATATTAGATTAAAATATAATGCAAAAGCAAATAAAGAATTTTGTACCCTCCTCTTTTGTTTTAAATATTAAAAGTAAACATGACCACTGTAAAATTGTACAAGGACAAAAAAAAAAAACACACATCTTGCCTCCATCACAGCAGTGTTACAGATTCACTGGATCCTTTCCAGCAATTTTTGGAACATACTGAAGACACACCTTGAGTGTCTTGCCGGACAACCAATAGTTTGAGACTTTGTGGCTAAACAAAGTCTTATCATACAAAAAACTTTGGATCATGAGAATATGACATATCTGGTATCTAAACTTAAATTAGTTTTGTATCTGGCGGTTCATGGAAATTGCCGGCAGACTACTACAGGACTACTCCCACCTGGGTCAGTGCTGGCCTAGCAGGTAAGGAAATGGACCCATAATCAGAAGTTTTCCACTGAGCAAAGCACCGTCCCACACACTGCCCCCCCCCCCCGGGTGCCTGTCATGGCTGCCCACTGCTCACCAAGGGTGATGGGTAAAAGCAGAGGATACATTTTGTTGTGTCACCGTGTGGTGCGCTGCAGTGTTTCACAATGACAAACACTTTCACCAATGTTTAAATGAGAGACACTTTAGCAGCACTGTCTGGAAGTATTTCAGGTCAGGTTTTGGGCTAATTGTTCCTGCAAAAAAAATCTTGGGTACCTATACTTTCATATGGCTTGATATTTGTGAATTGGTATTCGGTGATTGGTTTTATTAAAATGTTACCTCCTTTGTACAATACCCCCTGGTGATAGGCGGCGGTGCCAAAACCGTAGTCAGTTGGTCTAATCATGATGTATACATGTATTTCCCAAAACACACCAAACTTCAAAGAACTATTATCACTGCCTGCACAAGAAATTTCAAGCAGATTTATGCAGTGACTGCAGAGAAATCCAGGAATTAATCTCATCCTCAGATTCATGTACTTTTCTTTCAGCTAGTCAGCAATAGAGGTCATTCAAACATATTTACAAATTGCAAAATCCAATTGCTATCACTCAGATTTTTCTTTTTGGCCATCAAAAAATCTGAAAGGGTCCAAACAACAATTTGCATCCACTGAAAGGCCGAGAATATGAAAAAGAAATTTAAAAGGTTGCTCACAAAATACTATGGTTTCCACAATTTTTCTCAGCCATACAAAAATACATTTCTCACATTCATATGGAGGACAAAGTACGTTTTTTTTCCTAACTCCTAGTTTCCCGACGCCACAGATGTCCTCTATAAGATTCCGTGGATAATTTTATTCAGCAATTACTTGAAACATGGTTTACGTCAGAATAATCACATGCTCCTGCTGACGTCATTTTGGCTTGCTCCAAAAAACAAAAAAAAAATTTTTTGCTCAAAAACAAGTTAATCAAACTGACCTCTCTCTCAGCCTATTCTACACTCTCTAAGGTTTAAAATGACATGGCATGCCCAATGAAGTGCCAGGATGAAGCTGGGATCTGCATCCGTATTGCAGATCCCTATAGTTTATGTAGGTTAATTTTGCTTTATAATATTGTCTCGGTAATTCATACCTGTACTTATGTTCATACATGTTTATATATTCTTGTTGCGTGCTGCAAGACTCACATGATTGAAAATTCTCTCCGCCAATCATACATGTGAAGGAATTTTTGCATTTCTTCAGCAGAAATTCTGGCTCCAGCGTGTACGGCTATGCTATCTGGGAAGTGTTGCAATATGGATTATGATATACACACTGTATTTGAGCAATGAGAGTCTGTCCAGGACGCAAGTGCTTGTGTGAAAATTATTTATTTGTAATTATACACCTAGCCTTTATTCTGGAAAATTAGTTAGCATGGATAAGATTGTCTGCACCTATCCACGTGCACCTAGACTAGCATTTAAATGGCCAGCTATCGGTGAGAAACATAAATAAACTACATGCTGGCCACATGCTCATGCTCAACTGTGGCTTTACAAACATATTAGTTTAAAAAAAAAAAAAAAAAAAAAAGCACATTGATATGGATATAATATGTGTATGTATTTGTAATTTTAGAAGAACATTTGCACTATTTGATTCTGTCTTCTTCTGCGGCATGAGAAGCAAGGAGTGCTTTTCTTTTTATACCTTTACATTTCTTTCAAATAATAGTTAATTTATTTGTTTATGCTATTTATCAATTTATTAATTTCTTTTTGTAGTGTATATATTTGTGTATGTGTTTTGACTTCTTAATATCTATTTATTACAAAATTATTGTGTTTGTTTTTTTTATCCCCCTGTAGTATCGGAAGTAGTATCAAGTACCATCCTTAATATCTGTATCGAGTTAGAAATTTCAGTACTGGAAAATAAAGCTTAAAAAGCTGGAATTAAAGCCTACAGAGATGACATCGTTGTTGACAATTTTTTTATTATTTCTATTATTAGGTAGCCAAATAGACTTAAACATACAAGATGCCCTCAGCACTTTTATGTCAGACGTCATGGCGACTGATGCTGGATGCTGCTTCGCAAGGCAGCATCATACCTGACTAGAATTGTGATCACTGTTTAATATAATTATGAGAGATCTAGTCACGGAACATATCAGTTAAATTTGGTTAATTATTTCTAATATTTAAGTGACCTAAACTTCTAATATTTATAATTTTTCATATGCAAGACATGAAGTGTAAAATATGCAGTACACAGAATGTTTTTAAAAGACTTGAAAGTATTTAGGTACTTATCAGTTGGTGAAGAGCATAACTGGAGTTCCCTATCATTTGCTGTTTTTCAATAAGCTGCACTGATACGGCAATGCAAACCACAGTACTGGGCCACACACGAAAAGCAAGCAACATTTGACAACATATCATGTAGAAACGGCCAAGGGGGGCACTAATGAACTGACCTGTGTCATAGTCTCTCTCCTCATTCCGTGGTGGGCTGACTGTGAAGGAGAGCTTGCGTTTCATGGAAGACTTGGGCTTCCCCTCCTTCCCCAAGAACTCACTCCGGTCCAGCTTCGGAGTTTTGGGGTAAGGGGAAATTTTATCTTTGCTCTGAGAAGTTGAATAAACAAAATAAGCACACAAAAGAACCAAAACTCTCATTGATATAATAAGACTATTAAAAATCAACGCAGACACCGTAAGACAAATTGTCTTGCAAACCTCTGCAAACCATGAAGATTAAAACTGGATATTTATGAATTGTATTTGAATATTACAGCTGAATTCAGTGTCATTACCTTCTTCCCCGCTTGCTTCTCCACCATGGCTCCATCTCGGTCTGAGCCTGGTTTGGCCATGGTACAGTTACTAGCTGTAGCAGCTAGTGCCCACAGGGCTCATCATGAACCTGCAGCACAAATGATCATTCACACCGTTAAACTCTACATTATACTATACTACACAAAACTAGCTACAAAAGGAACATACTTTTTGTTTTACATTTTACTGCATTTATCAGATGCCCTTTTCCGAGCGACTTACAATCAGTAGTTACAGGGACAGTCCCCCCCTGGAGCAACTTAGGGTTAAGTGTCTTGCTCAGGGACACAATGGTAAAGTGGGATTTGAACCTGGGTCTTCTGGTTCATAGGCGAGTGTGTTACCCACTAGGCTACAACCACCCATACTTGAACATGATAAAAGTTAATTTATGGTGAAATATGGAGGCATCACTATAAAGACATACTAGCATTGTTCCACTGAATGTGTGTATATAGAAATATGGAACATGGACAGAAATGTTGTAAGTGTTTGCAAACAATAACCAGGAGCCATGTAATACCATGCCATAAAACCTGCAGTTAATCCTAAAATAACTTGCTAACATTACATTACATTGTCTTCACAAACAGAACAGAGAACATAAAATGTTCAATCTGGGAAATTATACACCTTTATGCATTAAATTGGCTCATTATAAATTTCATGCGTGTTACGGGTACTGAAAACGTTGGCACAAGTACAAATTCTCCATAACAGACCACAGACACACAAATGGAGAGAAATGCTGCAGAGGAAAGCCCCCAAAAATGATCTGAAGCTCAGGGCCTTGCCCAGGGGCCCTGATGCATGGTCTTATCAGATAGAGGGACTCTAAAAAACTCCCAACAGAGAACTGTTCCAAACAGCCTCAAAAACAAGACAAGCCCAATACAGAGAAAATCCCTCAATAGATTAGAAATTTACAAACAAGAGTCAGGGGATAGGATTAGTTCTACTAAAATCTATGGGAATAAATATGTAGCATAGTCCCAACAGTACAGAGAACAAATTAAGTAAATATTTATTATGTGCTAGTAGTAGGTATCAAATTAATATTCAGGGCATGTGACGCACACATCTGTGTTAAGGCGGTATAATGAAATTTCGAATTTCTCAATTTTATATCACACAACATTTATACCACACAGCCCTAGGTTTTATATTGTATTTCAGATACAGAAGCAAAAAAAGCAACTATGTGACTAGTAAAACAGATTTTGTGATATGATATGACTGGGTCAGGGGATCTTTAAAACAGATTTGAGAAGATGTCTGGAGAAATAGCAGTCAAGCTGTTCTACATCACTACCTGGTTCAACTCCAGTGCATGCTCCACCAGAACCAAACACAGGACCAAAAATACAAAGATCACACCTACGTGTAACACCACTCTACTACAAACAACTGTTTAATAGGGGGGAATTCAGAATGACTCAGGGCTTTGGCAAAGACTTACACCCTTTGTGAGTCTTTCAGAGAGTGACAGGGGGCCATCCCAGCAGACCAGACAGTCAGTGAATGACATCACAGTGACACTGCAGGGTTTCCTCTTTAACCAGAACACAGGCTTTGATGTGAGTGGTGGTAAGATGACACACAGCCAGAGTGAGTGGGATGCTGAAACAAGCAGGGAGCCAGTCACTCAATCTGAAAACCACCAGGACCAGTCCCACAATGGGCTGACACACACACACACACACACACACACACACACACACACACACACACACACACACCCTTTAATTTAGTAATATTATTATAACTTTGAAGGAACATAAACAAAGATAATTTAAGCAAATACCATGCATTCCAATTTAAGAAAATTTGCCATATTTGCAATAATTTTTCAGTTAAAAAAAAAACATATGTATTTTCAGTCCATCACCCATCGGTGCTGCTTGGGATGTTTACTAGAGGGATGTATGGGTTCAACAGCAATGTTGGTAGTGATACAGAGCACTCCAGATCTAGACATCCTCAGGTATGGGCAAACATCAAATGAACTAAATGCAAATAAGTGAACATCCAACATAGCAGAGATAAACTAGAAGAAATATAATGACAATATTGTTAAAATACAAGACAAATATATTGTATTAATATTTTAAAAACTTCTGTGTAGTAAAAACTACCTTCAGTTACTTGCTTTCTTCATTTACTTGAAGTGTGGGAATTAATGTAGTCAAAAGAAAGACCACAATAAATCAGATTTAGGGGGGTGTGGCAATTAGTGTTGCAAGTTCAGCAACTTTTTTTTTTTTAAGCAGTGGCTGGCTGTACTGCAGCATTTGAAAGAGGGTTCTTCTAACCCTACCTGGCAATCGGGCACCTGCAGTAGCTTTAGCGCACACTGTAAAGCTAACTTGTGAGTAAAGCATTTAAACTTAAGCAACAAGTCAAACATGGCCATTGTTTTCAACAACACTGTAGAGGCACAAACCCTGACTAATAAATGCACAAGAGTGTCTGTATTTTGTTATTTTGTCAACAGGCTTTATTTTTTACATTTACAGAATTTATCAGACGCCCTTATCCAGAGCAACTTACAATCAGTAGTTACAGGGACAGTCCCCCCCTGAAGACACTCAGGGTTAAGTCCCAGTGGTGCCTTCATTTATTAGAACTCATGCACTTTCACCTCCAATCACTCCGGACTCTTTTGCACAAAACCACTTTGCACAAAATGACTCTGCGCTTTTTAGGTCCTTACTGCTCTTTCTTTTATGGCTCTTTCTTCTTTCTTTAAACATTGTAAAAACTGTAACTCATTTGCACACCTTCACCCTACCAGTTACACATATTTTATGTTAAAGTGAAGTGATTGTCACATGTGATACACAGCAGCACAGCACACAGTGCACACAGTGAAATTTGTCCTCTGCATTTAACCCATCACCCTGAGTGAGCAGTGGGCAGCCATGACCAGCGCCCGGGGAGCAGTGTGTGGGGACGGTGCTTTGCTCAGTGGCACCTCAGTGGTACCTTGGCGGATCGGGATTCGAACCGGCAACCTTCTGATTACGGGGCCTCTTCCTTAACCGCTAGGCCACCACTGCCCGTTAAAGACGTAAAAGTGTAATACTTGGTTATGTTGGCAATATTTGCATATTGGTTCATTGTTTACTTGCAACATTTGCAATACTGTGGTCTGTAGCAGTTGCAGAAAGCATTTCACTGCACATCATACCGTGTATGACTGTGTATGTGACAAATAAAATTTGAATTTGAAGTGTCTTGCTCAGAGACACAATGGTAGTAAGTGGGATTTTAAACTGGGTCTTCTGGTTCATAGGCGAGTGTTAGGGCTGCACGATTTGGGGGAAAAAGACATATTGCGATTATTGAGATCAATATTGCGATATGCGATTGCGATATGATAAAGGACACTTGCTTGTATATCAATGAAAAGTCACATACTAATAGTGAAATGTTTCATTTCAAAGTGAAACATACAAACTACTTATAACAACCTAAAATGCCCAGTTCAAAATACAATATTCTACCAAATTAAATAAATCACAAAAAACTCTTTACATTACTGTCGAACGACAAACCCTGGTAAGGCTAAACAACTGTTGTGATTATATTTGGCCATTATAAAATCCCGTATTATAGTTCTTACATTGAACCAAAACATTGTTTGGAGGCTGACTTGAACACAGGGATGCATAGCTTTGCTAACATAGCTAAGGTTAAGATTTGTAAACTGAGGTGAATTTCTTTAGGAAACCTTCAGAGTTTGAGAAAGTTAACTAAACAGCTAAGAACAGCCTAAATAGTTAATGCCTACGTTTAGCCAAAACGTTGTTTGGAGGTTGACTTGAACACAGGAATGCATAGCTTCGCTATCTTAGCCTAGCTTAAATAAAAATGAGATTTTATAAGGGCCAAATATATTCAAAACAATTGTCCTGCCTTACCTATGAAATGTAATCCCCCGGGATCTGGTTTGGAGCGTACAGCGGTTTGTACAGCCCCAAGCAGCACAAGAGTGAGGCTTTTTTATGCACCTCTCTCCATAGACATGTATATGCTTCACGCCACAGCAGAGCCTATCGCAATATGCCGGCGACGTTGACGTACGACGTTGACGTATGATGCAGCGTCATGCGGCGTCTAACCATATGTCTCCGAATTGAAAGTCATGTGACCAAACGTCACATCCGACTGAAGTGAAACTTCAGTCTGCTCGCAAACTTTGAGAGAATGGATCGGATATGTCGCCGATCCAATCCATGTACTAATCATTTAAATTGCAGCTTTTTGCGTTCATGTAATCGCACAGACTGACATCGCGATTACGATTGCGATTAGATTAATCGTGCAGCACTAGCGAGTGTGTTACCCACTAGGCTACTATCACCTCGCTTCAGTTCTTGCTGCACTGTTTATGGAGGGTTCCTGCTGAGATGAACTCATAAATTGGTTGCAGTAATTCAAATTACCCAGCTGTACAGCACCATTTACAGGAGTGGAACTTATAGTTCCTGATATTTGATGTCTCACCACGTAAAATATTGCTACCTATAATATTGACATATCAATATTTCCTCACACCCCTTATTTTGATTATCGATATTTTGATATTAAAAAAGGTCTAGGCAAATAAGCAACTACAGTGTAAATGTAGTTTACTGCCTAACGCAAACACTGTCACTGATGAGTGTATGTGTGTGTGAGAGAGTGATGCGTGTCACATGGGTTCGCCTATGCACTTAAACCACAGATGACAGACCTCTGCTCTGCTCAATTCTCTTCATTCTCTTTTAGTGCCAAAAAACTGATTAAAATGCGAATGAAAATGCAGAACAAATGTCACACTCAGACTGTGGGTCCAGACAGTGTAGGAGATAGAGGTGGGTAATTTGCACACAAAATGACTGTAGTCTTACAAAATGTAGGTTGTTTACAACTAAATAAAAGAACACATTGTTATTTGTGAATGCTTAGATCAACCGGAAAACACGTTTAAGTGAACATAATCCCAACAAGACCACAATTTTACTACAAAGACCAGTGTCTGCTTAGAACAAAGGTTCCCTCCCAACAGCACAATCACCCAGGTGAGCACAGCAGTCTGCCTAATAGTCCACAGAAGATGCAGGACCCATACATATACTCTACAAGAACACTGGGCCTCTACTTAAGAAAAAAAAAAAGCCAAGGCTCTATGGACTTCATATGTAAGTTAAGTAATATGCATAAACATGACACTCTCTCAAACCTAACCAGGCACCATAACAAGACTAGAACAATTCTACTTCCCCGTCGATTAAATGAATCATTACTCATTGATATGGTTCAAACGTCCGTGGTGTCAGGTGAGCATGGACTGAATGGCTCATTGGAGCCAACCTAAAGCTGCTTTCACACCAAACGCGGCATGCACTGCACTCCCTGTGGGGTTCAACACAAAAATAGACATGGTTTTCTAAACTCCCAGTAAACAACAAATTAGTCTGGACACTCAAGAGACTGAAAATCAGCATTCCCCCAATTCCCGCTTTGTGTGTGTGTTTTGAAGTCTAAGACTGACAGACAAGCCCACTTCGATTGCATTGGGAGCTTGAAAATGCACCACGACACACAGTGTTCAACAAATTTTAACTTTGACCACAGCACAGACACAAGGTCACCATGTGGAGCGCTGTGCAGCACAAAACTCAAAAAACGGAGTGATACTGTACACAGATCAGGCAGCCACACTCCTACCGGCACTACTTTTAACAATAATGTTTGCTACAGTTTTTAACATAGTATAGTGAATACTAAACAGACATAGCAAAATTGGCAAAATAAATGGCAATCGCAATATTTGTCAATATTGTTCTTACATCATTCTAGTCACAAATCTCTTCAGTGGATAGTGAAGATGGCTGGGGAAATCATTGAAGCATCCCTCCCACAACAAATGCCATGTACACTGCACAACCCACCTTCTCATAGACTCATAATAGAGCTGTGGGGAGAGGGGAAAAAGTAGTAGTTTTAGGATTTAAATGGCAGGCAAAAGTTGTTTGAATAATTACAAGTCAAATTTCAAAATTAAACATAATTGATCATAAAATAGGTCTGATCTGTTTTGCCTGCATCAAGTCAACTGTGCTGAACTGTGCAAGTAAATTCTGCATGTCTTGGTAGTGTCCAGCATGACCGCTTCAAATGATTTGTTAGCACAAATAGATTCTACCCAACTTCCTACTGAGCCATGGTGGCCTTTTAAAACGTGTAGCTCACAGCACTAGATCATTTCCCCCCACCAGAATTCGCCGTCTTCCTCCGCTTATCCAGGTCGCAGGGGCAGCATCCCAAATAGGGAACCCTTCGCCAAAGCTCTGCCACCCGATCCACATTGCACCGGACCCTTCCTGTGGGTGCTGGGTCCACAGTTGGATGAGCCCATGTATCTGGTTCGGGCTGGGCCCAGCTGGGCCCCATGGGTGAAAGCCCAGCCACCAGGTGCTCGCTCATGGGCCCAAACCCCTGGCCTGGCTCCAGGGTGAGACCCCGGTAACACTCCAGGCCAGATACTCTGACTCTTTGTTGTTCCTTCCATGAAAGATCTCCTGAACAGTTCTTTGTCTCACTCTCTACCTAAGACCGATTTGTCATGGGAAACCCTACCAGGGGCACCAGGTGCCTCAGACGCATAGCTCCTAGGTTCATTAGGGCTCTCAAACTCCTCCACCACAATAAGGTGACTGTTCAAGGAGGAGCCCACCAGAATTACTTTTTTCAATTAGAAGTAAAGCATATGTTTTATAAAAATGCTTCACAACTGTTAGATAATGTGTATGCAACCATGTAGTGTGTGTCAGAGCAAGGGCTGCAACTATGAAATATTTTTGGAATTGAGTATTCTGTTGATTTATTCATTGATTACTAGTAATCGGATAAAATGTACTTTCTTGGGTTTTAAACAATACTGATCACTGTGACTTAAATAAACACACACAGTAACAAACTTATTGTGAAATATGTATGAAACAAATCAACTTCACAAAGAATATTTGTCCTTAAGTTAGACAAATCAGGTGAGGCAGGTACTAGGGGTGTGCATTGGCAAGGATATCACAATACGATTATATCACAAAATATTTTGAAACTGTACATTGGGCAATGTTCTAAAAGTTCACTAAAAAATAACAGGCCAGTGGTGGCCTAGCAAGTAAAGAAGCAGACCCATAATCTGAAGGTTGTCAGTTCGAATACCAGAGCCGCCAAAGTGCCACTGAGCAAAGACCGTCCCCACACACTGCTCCCTGGGTGCCTTTCATGCCTGCCCACTGCCCTATCAAGGGTGATAGGTTAAATGCAGACACATTTTGCCGTATGCACCATGCATACAGCGAGAGAGAACACCGTGTGCTGTGCTTCACAATGACAATAACTTCACTTTCACAAATGTGAAAAAATACCAGACATACAAGATGTTGTGATCGATCTGTCATGGTGTGCAATTTCACTCTGCCTGAGATGCCAAGCAATAATTAAAAGTACCCAGCAGAGGTTTTAGTCTTACGCAGATTCTCATCTCTTCTACGTTTAGGGCACAAAAGGTAGTTAGTTGGATTTCAACCTGAGTCTTCTGGTTCATAGGACAGTGTGCCACCCATTAGGTTACTACCACTCTTTTAGTGAGGCCTGCTGATCTCACTGTGAAGAAAAAGCTCAACGTTGGAGGTCCCTGTAACAATACTGGGATATATCATCTCTTCTACGTTTAGGGCACAAAAGGTAGTTAGTTGGATTTCAACCTGAGTCTTCTGGTTCATAGGACAGTGTGCCACCCATTAGGTTACTACCACTCTTTTAGTGAGGCCTGCTGATCTCACTGTGAAGAAAAAGCTCAACGTTGGAGGTCCCTGTAACAATACTGGGATATATCATCTCTTCTACGTTTAGGGCACAAAAGGTAGTTAGTTGGATTTCAACCTGAGTCTTCTGGTTCATAGGACAGTGTGCCACCCATTAGGTTACTACCACTCTTTTAGTGAGGCCTGCTGATCTCACTGTGAAGAAAAAGCTCAACGTTGGAGGTCCCTGTAACAATATTGGGATATATTGCTGTATCGACATTTTCGAACACCCCTAGCAGGTACATAGTATGTGTGTTTGTGTGTGAGAGAGAGTTTGCCTTAGTGCATTTGTGTGAAACGCATATTTATGAAAGCAAGTGATTGTTACAGTGTAAAAATGTCCATATCAATATGATCATAACAAAGGCTTGCTTAGTCATTGCAATCACATAACATCATAACGTAGGGGACCAATCATTTTGGGTTTAAATTAGTTAGCATTCTTAAATCAGCTAGCATCAAATGTTATGTTACCTTGCAGAGGCTCTGAACTGGGCCCTGTTTCAGAAAGTGGGTTTAGTGAGAACTCAGTAAGTATAGTCTGAGTTAACTAGTTAAACCAGTTTAGATTAATTCTGTGTGAGTTACTATAACAACAGTCCGTGAAGCTGCCAGCAGGTTTATGTCAACGAACACAGACTTTCTCTGCCTCTTTGTGAGAAACATGACTGTAGGAATAGTCAGACATGGCTTGCTCCTTCCTTAAAGAGCTAGTAGACATTGAAGGCCGAATTCTCCGGAGAACAAAAGAGAACTGGTTAGAATACATTTTGACATTTAATCATTTCCTGATTTTGTGTTTAAACATTACCTTTTTTGTTGACAATCTATAATTTATTTGAATAACATCAAAGACGTGCTATGTTCTGTACAGATTATGTGTGTTATACTGTTTTTTTTGCTAACAGGAGCTTTCTTATTAATATTGGTGGTGCTGAACACGTGTCCAAGGCTGCCGTCTGTTGGGCAGTCAGGAACGTTACTGAAACGTCTTCTGTAGCCATTTATGGTGTTCCAGGGTCATAGACCCACAAGATTAATCAAAGAGGAATTCCACATCCATATCAGGATGTTGCATACAACACACATTATATTACATTATATTAGCATGTTAAATTGTTGGAAGATCATTTCTTATATTAAAACACTCACACATTGACCAACAGCTCATTTTTGTGCAAAATCGGCATATGCTGCCATTTTAATTCTACCTCAAGCCTTGTGAAGTACACTGACACACTACTCCTGTAGCTCAAAAAGTATGCGTGGTTTACGTGTCAAAGAGAAACAAATTTAAACTTTTCAGGTGCACAACCCATTGAAAACAATGGGATTCAGAGCTTAGTGTTCAGTCTCTGCAGGCCTTTAGCTGCCTGAAATCAGTCACAGCACTGGAAAACGTTAATTCATACATTTTAGACATTTTCTGCAGTTTATTAAAAAAAAAAAAAAAAAAAAAGCACCGTTCTTTTTTTGGTTTGGTAGACTATACACCTTTGACTGCATATCAATTAGGTCTATAACAGTTATATAAAATTCAAAATCAACTTTTATTTGTCCCATACGTAGTCATACACGGTATGATATGCAGTGAAATGCTTTTTGCGACTGCTACAGACCACAGTATTGCAAATGTTGCAAGTATACAATGAAGACCACAAATATTGCAAACATAACCAAATATTACACTTTTACGTCTTTAACATAAAATTTGTGTAACAGGTAGGGTGAAAGTGTGCAAATGAGTGAACGACAAATGTATAAGATAAAATTTGTTTTTAAAAGAGTAAAAAGAGCTGAGATTGTTCAAAGAGAAAAAAGCGCAAAGATTTTGTGCAAAGTGATTTTGTGCAAAGAGTCCAGAGTGATTGAAAGTGAAAGTGCTGGAGTGTATTGGAGTTCTATGTACTGTGGTTGTTGAGGGCTTGGATAGCCTGCGGGAAGAAGCTCCTCCTCATTCTCTCTGTTTTGGACTTCAGGGAGTGGAAGCGCCTCCCTGATCGCAGCAGAGAGAAGAGTCCATTGTTGGGGGGCTGAGGTCCTTCACTATCTTCCTGGTCCTGGTACAGCACAGTTTGCTTTAGATGGATTGAAGGTCAGGGAGCTTGGTACGGATGATGCGTCCGGCTGATCGAACCGCCCTCTGTAAGGCTTGCCTGTCCTGCATGGTGCTGTTCCCGAACCAGGTTGAGATGTCTCCTGTCAGGATGCTCTCTATGGTGCAGGAGTAGAAGTTCCTGAGCACCTTGGAGGGCAGTCTGAAGTCTCTCAGGCGTCTGAGGTGGTAGAGACGCTGCCGGCCTTTTTCACCACGGTGTTGATGTGCCAGGACCATGACAGATCCTGCTTGATGTGAACACCGAGGTATCTGAAGCTGTCCACTCTCTCCACTGGGCTCCAGTTTATGAAAGGGGTCTGGGTAGTTCCTCTCCTGCTTGGTACCGAAGTCCACTATTAACTCCTTTGTCTTGCTGACGTTCAGGTGGAGATTGTTCCTCTGGCACCAGTTCACCAGATTTCCAACCTCCTCCAGGTAGGCTGTCTCGTCGTTGTCAGAGATCAGGCCCACCACAATGGTGTCGTCAGCAAACTTGATGGTGGTGGTGGAGTTAGTAGTGGTCGTACAGTCGTATGTGTACAGGGAGTACAGCAGGGGGCTCAAAACACAGCCCTGGGGGGTTCCAGTGCTGAGAGTGATGGAGGCTGAGACACGTCCACCCATCCTTACTGCCTGTGGTCTCCCGGTTAGGATGTTGGAGATCCACTGACAGAGATGAGCTGAGTCCCAGGTGCTCCAGCTTGGTGGTGAGTGTGGAAGGGATTATTGTGTTAAATGCTGAACTGTAGTCAATGAAAAGCATTTTAACAATTTCCCTTCTGAGTGTCCAGGTGGGTGAGTGCTGTGTGGAGGAGATATGAGATGGCATCGTCTGTGGATCGGTTGGGACGGTAAGCAAACTGTAGTGGGTCGAGTGTGTCCATTAATGAAGAAATGAAGAAGTCTCTGACCAGCCGTTCAAAGATCTTCATCACTACTGAGGTGAGGGCTACAGGGCGGTAGTCGTTGAGGGAGGCAGGATGGGTAAAGTAAAAGAAGCCTTGATTCTAGAAAGAAGTTCCTCAATCATTTAAAAAAAATCTATATATTTGAATAATTCAAGGAATCATTTGTCAGAGCTAAGAAAGCGAACAAACTCACTTAATATAGACACGTGCAGGCACACCCGCCACAAGGCTACGGAGCTTCATAAGCTACCAGCCTACATAGATTAGCGGAGCCCCTAAATAACAGGGCGGCAAGTTTAAAAACACACACTGCACTCAAGACCAACCCGGATGGGCTCAACCTAGCGTAAACAAAAGCAGCACACACAAAGAGCGGAGGAGTAGACAAGTAGAAATAAGGCTACATGGACCTAAACATGAAACGAGCACAGGAAATGAGGGATTAAAAAAAAAAAAAAGCATATAGCCCACTGCTCCCAATGTAGGTTAATGACCAGCTATATGGCCAAGAACAACAGAGAACAATGCACCATTTACTACACAGAGGGGGAGGGACAGCAAGAGAAAGAGACAGAAAGAGACAGAGGGAGGAGCATGTTGGAGCAAAGGCCATTATTCTCATGTAGGTCCTTCAATGCTTACAAAAAGACTAAAGATGATGCAGGGTATAAAAATTCTTTCTTAAAAGAATTTAAGAAAATGAGAAAGATGTTTAATGTTTTTGTCTGAATTTTTTTTTTTTTATTAATTGTATAACTAAAAATTACAAAAGGAAGAATGTGAAATATTGTGAAATAGTTCTTTGCATGACATGCAAATTATTTACATGTAAATGGTTTACATAAGCAAACAGTAAATTTCCAAGCACCTGATTTGTCATTTTGCACGTTATTTTGTCCCAATTGAGGAAAAAATAAAACTGATTTCATAGAGCCGTAGTTTAGTACATGGAACTGATGAACACTGCTGCAAATGACGAACTGTGACAGATGTAGAGAGCGAGCACTGCACCATATACACTGTACTTGCACGTCAAGAACATGTATGTTGTGCAATCAGCAAGCGCCACCCTCCATAAGAGCAGATGCACGCACAACACACACATGCAGAGCACAGTAAGAACAAACTTTCATATCCTGCCTGAAACATCACGACTCAAAACAACTTCCCTTCAGATATCCAAACACAGCCTAAACATTAACCTTTAAATGTTTTTATTAAATAAAAAAAAATATAAAAAAAAGCCAAGGACAAACAGAAAACCTCATGTCCCGATTAACCTCTTTTCATTAGAGAACATTTTTATTTCTACCAGATAAAAGGTACACAGTCCATCCAGAGACGATCCTGACAGAAGTCTTAGGTAGTCAGATACGTCCACAATAATGCTCAACAGCCACACCAGAAAAACAAAAAAACTATTGAGATTACTAAGTGAGACAAGGGATTACTAAGAGATTTTACAGACTGATAGGAGGGACTCAACCAATGACTTATTAGTTTATGCTGAACCAAGAATTTCCCAAGAACTCGCAACTTATTACTCACATCACATTGATCACAGACCCTTAAACCAGACCCTCAAGGAAGAATAAAGATCAGACAATTAAATGCATGTGATCCTCAATTATAAAAAGGCCTGAAAAAAATATATATATGGACAGATATGTCTTAATGGGCTATATTTACATTATGAAGATAACTTACTGCCCCCAGTCCACACTAGAAAAAAGATAATTTACAAATATATAAAAAAAATAAATGTAAAAATCTGGATGCAGAAAAAATCCGTAATGTTTATAAAGGGGTACACTTTTAACATATGAAAATACAATCTCTGTCAATCAACAGAAAACAAGAATTAATGCATAAAGCATAAGTGAAAATGAATTGAGTCATTGTGATGCACAGCACATGGCGCACACAATGAAATGTGTCCTGACATTTAACCAATCACCCTTAGTGAGCAGTGGGTAGGTGTGAAAGGTAACTGAAGAGCAGTCTGTGGGGACGGTACCTTACTCAAGGGGACATCGGTGACCCCTTGTTCAGATTGAACACACAAAGCTTCGATTATGAGTCCACCGCCTTACCTGCTAAGGCACCACTGCATATTTAGTTAGAGGAACTAAAATTCCAGCCTAAAACATTCAGCCCGTTTATGAAGATCCAAACGTCCAGCAGAATACAGAATAAACCATTTATTGTACACAGCCAATAACATTACCTTATTGAAAATGATCTATTAGTAAACAGATTTCATAGGGCCCTACTTAAATAATACAAAAGAATTCAAGCAACTGGTCTTGAACAAAAAATATAGTAGCTCTATGTTTTCTGAACTTTTTTTTACTAAAGTGACATTGTATGGTTGGTTTCTCATAAATATTGCCCAGCATACACTACATTTCCTTAACCTTTCTAAATTCTGTATTCTGCAGATCAGTCAGTGACAGTTCAACATTTTTTGTTTCTGGGACTATCTTAATTTTCGTTTTGAAAACTTGTTTGTCACAAAACCACTCTGGAGCATTGCAGTGGTGAATCCTTGTAGGACACTTTCACAAGTCATAAAGACGGTCAATGCTGATGACCTCACAAGCTGCATTGAGGCTAATTCCTCCTCCTAAATCGGTGTCAGCCCAGATGATAAAATCCTGCTGCTTTGCTTACAAATCCATTCATCCAGCAGCTTGTGCTGTCAGTATCATGCAACCGTTGTGATACAACCATGAATTCAATAAATCAAACTGACCAACATATGAAATTCTGCAAAGTATTTGCATACACACCCCAATGGTTGTAAATTTCCCCTAGACTGGCTATGGTCCTGCAGTAGCTATAAATGGAGATATGTATAAAGCATGCTTTGGCCATTCTGCTTCACTGTTCAGAGGGTGGCAGCTCAGACGGTCTGATTTGGAAGGTCTCCTGATAAGCCTCAAAATTATAATTTGTGATTCATGACCAGACAGAAAAAGTGAACAGTGGCCAACCAGAGACTGCAACCTTCAAACGTCAGCATTCAATAGTGTAAAATGAAGGTTATTCTTTCATGCCAACTGCACATCTATTGCAATAAGGTAATTTGTTTACGTTCAGCAGCGCCTAGCCTTGTCCTGGTTGTGATTTTCAGTACATACCCCATCTTTCATGAATGCAGTTGTGAAATTACTGAATGCAGTATTATCTTACTCCTGTAATAGTGAATACAGGAATTCCATGGCAATCCTGGGATCTATCAGATTCTGAATTGCAATTAAGAGTCTGAGATGCTGCTCTTGCTCTGACATGGGGCATGTTTGGGTCATTGTGTGCACATGTGACTGTAAATGCAGTGATGCTATTTCATTGTGATCACAACATTAGATTATCGTTTTGACACAGCACATCCTTACTATTAAGTGTTAACCAATGTGCAGACTGCTGAATGTCAGAAGAAAAGGTAAATTCTTATTCCAAGCCTGCTACACTATGTACTGTGGATCAGGCTTGTCAAGATACTGAAATTTCAAACTTGATACTTAAATGGTACTAAAGGGTGGAAATCACTGTAACCCTTAAATAAATAAAGAATTAAACATTTATAATGTTTATAATAGTCTAAACACCAGACATAAATTGTGTGTGTGATATATATATTATACACACACACACACACACACACAAAGAAATGAATAAAGATACATAAATGCAAAACCCAATGAATAAATGAAATGTTTTTTAATGTTTTTGTGACTTGTGTCACAGAATTGAAACATTTATGTGCATAGTGTAATTAGATAATTATAAAATGTAGAGAGAAGAGTGAAAAGATAACTATAAGAATGGTTGCAATATTTCAAAAGTATTGCTTGACTGGCAATTAAAATATTTATATTATGTTTGAACTTTACTCCCATCTCAAAACTCTGCATACAATTTTAAATGAAATGTACAATATTTATCTAAATTAGTTGTGCTGCTCACATTCAGACAATTTTAAATCACTTGAAAATGGGCTTATCCACATCTTTTGGCATTTCCCATTCATTTGGTTAATATCCAAAGTACACTGCTCAAGATTCTTATTAAATAACTTGTTCTTAACATAGTTGAATGTGCGGACAACAGAAATCAAGTTTATCAACCCATGGAGGTCTCTGGTGTCACAGTAAAGATTTAAGTGGAAAAAACACACTACAGGCTGATCAAACATTGATGTAATGTCCTTAAAACAAGTCAAAATGAGGTTCAGTAGTGTGTAGCCTCCATTAGGACATGCTCCTGATGAGGTGGTGGATGGTCTACTGAGGGACCTCCTCCAAGACATGGACTAAAACATCTGCCAACACATTGCATTACATTTAAGGCCTTTATCAGCCGCCCTTAGCCAGAGCGACTTATAATCAGTAAATACAGGGACAGTCCCCCTGGAGCAGCTTAGGGTTAAGTGTCTTGCTCAGGGACACAATGGTAGTACGTGGGATTTGAACCTGGGTCTTCTGGCTCATAGGCGAGTGTGTTACCCCCTAGGCTACTACCACCAAACTCCTGGACAGTCTGTGGTGCAACGTGGTGTTGGTGGATGGAGCGAGACGTCCCATATGTTGTCTTGCATTAGCAGGAACTCAGGACTAATCACACCAGCATATGATTTCACAAGGGGTCTGAGGATCTCATCTTGGTACCTAATGGTAGTCAAACGACCTCTGGGGTACACACGAAGGGCTGTGAGGCCACCCAAAGAAATGCCACCCCCTTACTGACCAACTGCCAAACCGGAGGATGTTGCAGGCAGCAGAACGTTCTCCACGGAGCTCCAGTCTGTCACGCGTGCTCAGTGTGAACCTGTTTTCATATGATCTTTCATTTGCCACACTTGGTTTTCTCTGGCAATGTGTTCTTTAGGTGTTCCCTTTATTTGTTTATTGAGAAGTGTACCTCCAGACAGTGCTCTTCCTTTTAACATTTTATAGCAAGCTTTGTGCTGCAGAATAATGTTTAAAGATATTCACTCATGTAAACATTGGGTCCTCCAGATCGCTGGGGCTGCCCACTGTACTGCCTGTCGAAAATTGTTGTGGTCTGCCAGCGATTTTCGTGAACTGGCATTTTAGTATCGATTAGTATCTGAGAATCAATTTTTCGGACAACATTACTATGGATTGACTATTGTCGTTTTTTGATGAAAAGAAAATTAATGTAAAGAGTACGAGTCAGGGGTTGATCATTACACTGTAATGATCAGGGGGTAGTCAGTAAGTGGACCAGACTGAGCCTAGAAAGGACATTGGAGGAATTCTTCTATTAAACAGCTGCTTGTCCAAAAAAATAAATAAGATAATATCTGTAGTTCTTGCAACTATGAAAAAGAAAATAGGTGATTGAGGACATACATCAAAATTAATTAGACAAGTTGTGTGATAGAAAGGTTTAAATCTATTACTTAGCATATTTACAGGTGCTGTGAAGAAGAGCATAGGGAATCCAATTCCAAATAGATAACCCTGTAGATAACCTATAGAACAGCTATCATAAGCTACTTTAAAGAAAAGCCAGTCAGCTAAATGTAGACATTCAGACTCTTTAGCCTCACTATAGGATTTGGCACCTGTCAACAATATGACATACAATATGGTATGCTTCACATCACAAAGATGATACAATTGATGTCAGTGTCAATTACAACATTTTACTGCATTCATTTACACTACATCTCTCTTAAAAGAATAGTGATTAGTATAGTGATTACTAATAATTGCAATATGTTTTAAAATATTTTACATTTAGTAATAACAATGATATCCAAATGCTGTCAGATTGCCCAAGTCAAGCATCCACTTGCAAAATTTAAAATCAACTTACATTACTATATAGAGACAGACATATATTTGACACTCGCCAAGGGCTAACTTACTAGGTTAGCAGGCTAACCAATGATTAAAAAAAACATGCCAAGCACAATTACTTAGGCCCTAAAAAATGATCAAGTTTTGAAATCACTCTTCACATGCCTAAGATCAATCAAACAATAAAAATGAGTGCTGGACCACATAGGGCGAGTCAAATATTCAGTTTCTTCCCCTTAACGGTCCTCTTTTTTCAGATTACTTTCATCATATTTTCTGGTGCTATGCCATTTTGATTTAACGTGAGTTAAATCACCCTTAGTGAGCAGTGGGCATGACAGGCGCCTAGGGAGCAGTGTGTGGGGACAGTGCTTTGCTTAGTGGCACTTCAGCAGCACCTTGGCGGATCAGGATTGGAACCAGCAACCTTTCAATTACGGGTCTGTTTACCCGCTAGGCCACCACTGCCCCTATCTGTCTACATATGTAAGGATGTTTACACAAAGTAGTGAAATTCCCTAGTATTTGAACACAAAGCAAATAACAATAGCAGAAACTAGACAATTTACATGTTTACAGTGTTAATTCACTATAACATTAACAAATTGTCCATGGAATTAAATGAACTTTACACATTCTAAACGGACTCACTGGTCTCCCTTGAAGGTATAAAATGAATGACCGCTAAACGGACAAAATTCTCTACAGACAAAAAGTAAATAGAAATTGCAACTGGAATAATGGAGGTACTCCAAGGTCACATGACAAATCAGTGGAAAAAATTCTACATTTTACATAAAAGGCTGCTGTGCAATAACTGCATATGGTTGCAGATATAAATGTATTACCATTTAACATCAATCTTTCATTTCTCATTAAAAAAAAATCTTTTATT
Organism: Denticeps clupeoides; assembly: GCF_900700375.1. Classification (NCBI taxonomy): domain Eukaryota; kingdom Metazoa; phylum Chordata; class Actinopteri; order Clupeiformes; family Denticipitidae; genus Denticeps; species Denticeps clupeoides. The sequence continues at coordinate 12,045,866 of NC_041710.1, read as the reverse complement.
GTGTTACAGGTCCAATCAATTTAAAATACAGGCACCTTACAAAACCAAAGACACTGCGGCTTTCAATTATCTTCTGAAAAACATAAATGTTAATGTTTCGTGTATGTTAGAACTGACCATGTAGAATAATCCCTATCTTCCCCAATAATAAGCAAAAGCAACCATCTACTAAAGCATGGCCTGAAGCATGAGATGCAGCATCAGGGGCCTATTAGACGTTTAAAGTAAAAGAAAAAAGGTCCAGTGGAAAACGGAAACCACAAGCTCTCATTGGCGCTAAGCCCAGCAATGGGGGGGAGGGGGTCAGGATCTTAAAATAATCCCTAATAAGTGTCCTGCATCCAACAAAAAAGTAGGAATAAGACATGGAAATATTGAAAAAAAAATCAAAATGCAGAAAATGATTAGACAAGGGTTTTTGATTGATATTCATTATATTGAGAAATTCTAATCAATAGAAATTATGAAAACCGATTTGAGCATTGCAATAAAGCACAATACGGATATATTTATATATATATGAGAACCAGCATTTGAATGGTTATCGTACAGAAAACGCGTTCCTTACGACTGACCACATCTAGACTCACCGCAAAATCCAAATCTCCGTGCATGCCAATACAGCCAGCGTCGCACACAGATTTCTGTATCACAAACACATGTTCTATATAGGTGCTGAACAGGCACAGACGCGCGCACACGGAGAGGGCGAGAAACGTCACGAACGTCACGGTGTGCGTTTTCTGCTTGCTTACTGCGAATATGACTAAGAACATCTCACGACGGCACAGGCACGGCGTCTGTAGCTGCGCAGTGGCCATCACGCCGTGGACGCCCGAAGCGTTTCATTTAATACGTGACCGTAGTAAACACCACGGGGGACGGGTCCTGTCGTTGTTAAAGGACATGAATGGGGGGCATATATCCACATCGAGACGCGCATTTCGACGTGCCACTGAAGACGCCTTGACGCGTCCTATTCCAACAAAAGCACGGCCACCAAATAAAGCTTTGTGGTCACATACCCTCTAACGCTACGCTGAATTTTAATTATTTTAATGGAAAAAATAATTTACAGGTATTTTTGCAATGCAAGACTATTTAAAACCATTTGCACAAAACGTGATGCTGAATAAAATGTTATTAAGCGCGCGGCAAATATCAAGAATAACGGACGCAAGGACACGCCTTTTATTTACGTTACAGAGCACATGCGGGACGAATATGGTGCCCATCGTTCCCAGGTACACAGAAATGATGCAGACTGCGCCACCCCCACCAGCACAAGGAGACAATAGCCCCGCAGTAGCCCACTGGAGGCGAGCCTCCCCGAACTGCGCGTCCCCCGTGCGAGAAGCGGACTAGCATTAGCCACCTGGCTCGACAACCCGGACCCAAGCCTCCATGTCACGGGCTCGGTGCCGTCGTCACGAAGCGGCGCACTTTAGCCAGAGCCTACCGTACCTACACGCTACAAACTGATGCTAAACATAAAAAATACACTCTTCCTACTGTTGCGACAAGAAATTGACATATTCGAGTTAAATACGTCAGCGCTTGTGTCGGGAATAAATCCCCGAGGTCAAGAAAGTGTGGGAAATAATGGATACAGCCCTTAATGTTAGGGTTAGCAGCGGTGCTAGCACGCTAAAGAGTTAGCAGAGAGGGTTTTTTTACCCTACGGTTGCGTGCAGTGAGGGGAAAAATGAGCAATTTCTGCTTACCGTAGCAAACCTTTTCAAAGTCCACTTGTTCATGCGCGTCTGGGGACAGACAGCCGCCCGGGTGAACGGAGGAAAGGGCGCCTTTCGCAAAATAGCGTGGGGGAAATCGAGAGTGAGCAGCGAGCGTGTGACGTCCCTCTTCCAGCTTACTGCTGGTTTGAAAACATCCCCAGTTCGCCCGTCGTCTCTAAGAAAAGCCCAGCAAAACACGCAGGCGTCGCGCCCATTGGTCGGCGGCGAGCCACGTGACGAGCCGAGCTCCGCCGAGCTTAAAAGGTCTGCGGCGACGGGGACATGGCCAGTGCCTCCGCGCAATGGGCGAAAAAACGCGCGGCGAGTGATTACTGACGCGGCGAGGCCCGCTCGTCGCTCCGCGCTTATTGTCGCGTTTGTCGCTAACGGGGCGGGCGCGACGGCGCGCGTAACTCGACGTCCTGGACAGGAGCGGGCGGTGCGAGGCGCTTGACGTCATCTTTTCCGTTCGGCTCTGCGGCGACCGAGGAACTTTCTCGAACGTGTCGGGGGGGGAAGCGAGGAGGCGCCGCGCGGATGCTGGAACGCGTGTTGTGTGTGTTGGTCGCTGGCGGCCGAGTTCTCGCGGGTGACACCGTGGCCTGGAGTTTGTGACCGGACAACGTTGTGTCGTGGCGCAGAGACATTTGCGTTATCTGGAAGGTACCGCGCATGCGCGCCCTCCGGTATTACGTTGCAGAGCAGCCGACATGGTACACACGGTGGGAGGTGGGAGTGGGGGAGGGGCGGTGGCTAGACGTCGCAGGCGACTTGCACGGAACGAATGCTGGAGACGGGAGCGGTGGCTGTTGCACAATGGACACCGCAGACTGCAACATGTCTGCTGGGTACGTTGTACGTGGCAACAGGACAGCAGTTCGGCCTGTAGCGCTAAAACTGCGAAACCAGTTGCATTAAATTGTTAACATTTGAAATCATATAATTGAAGCAATTGCATTTGCAGCTTGGCACAGTTTATGGCGTGTATCCATGGACTTTCTGTACATAATGGCAAAAATCTTAGCTCAAAGCTTTTTTATGCCATTTGTGTGATTGTTTCCCAAGTGTGTGTGTGTATGTGTATGTGTGTGTGTGTGTGTGTAGTGTATGTATGTATATATATATATATATATATATATATATATATATATAACTCTTGTGTATCATTTATATCCTTTGGACAATTGATATAAAAATATTGTGTAGACACACAAGATCCTAAACATTAGACACCAAGCGGCCTGGGCTTGGTACACATGTGCAGGCAACAAGTATTGGTTCTGGGTGATTCTCAGCGATTCGAGGCAATGCTCCCCTTTCCCAGGTGTAGAACCGTCTATGCTTCTGACCTTCAAATCATGACCACACACCCGAGTGTAAAAAGAATTGATGTCACAATTTCACAAATGTACATATTTGCTATTACATAAAGTTTAAGGTTATTTACATTTTTTATGTTTGTAAGATGCAAATTAAAACATGCCGATATCCCCCCAAAATCTATCATGTTAATTGTACATTTACACGGTATTGGCATCAATTTTGGTTCTAAGCATCAGAAGCTACATGCTTGGACAGCCTTTGAACAAAAATGAGTTCTTAAGTGCATATATTTACTAGGTTTTTGTCAGGTATAACTGTTTGGCATGTTAAATTACAATAAATGATTTTGTTCAAATCCAGTGTACAAGTGTTGTCTTACTGTACCATGTTACCTACTTAGAAATAATGATGCATTTATGCAGGAAGGATTAGGTGGCATCAAAGCTAAGTGATGTATAATGTCTTAGAAGTGCATTAGTGCCACCAACATAAACATGCTCCTGAAGTTTAGATCACTGGTCTCAATTTTGAATATTGAGCTGAGCAGCATTATTTAATGCTGCCAGAAGACCCAGGTTCAAATCCCACTTACTACCATTGTGTCCCTGAGCAAGACACTTAACCTTAAGTTGCTCCAGGGGGGACTGTCCCTGTAACTACTGACCGTAAGTCGCTCTGGATAAGGGCGTCTGATAAATGCTGTAAATGTAAATATAAATGTAATGGCTTTGGTGGGCAGTGGTGGCCTAGCGAGGGGCAGTGGTGGCCTAGCGGTTAAGGAAGCGGCCCCGTAATCAGAAGGTTGCCGGTTCGAATCCCGATCCGCCAAGGTGCCACTGAGCAAAGCACCGTCCCCACACACTGCTCCCCGGGCGCCTGTCATGGCTGCCCACTGCTCACTCAGGGTGATGGGTTAAATGCAGAGGACAAATTTCACTGTGTATCACGTGTGACAATCACTTCACTTTATATAAAAAAAAAAAATTATGTTCAAGGCTTACAGCTACATGAAAATCAGTTAGTTCTGACCAACCTAATATATCACTATATAAAGGCAGTAAGACTTCTGTTTCAATGTTTTTCTTAATACAGATTACAGCATTAGACAACAAAAAAAAAAAAAAAAAGCTGAGACGATAGTTACACGAACAGTTTATTTATATACAATATAAGTTTTAATTTAGTATTTAGGGCAAGAGGACGAAGCATCCTAAAGGTCAGGTCTCACTCCAAATCCTGGTCCGGGGGGAGGCTCTGTCAGCGAGGTCAATTCCCCTTTAGGTTCACATGAGAAACGGCCATTCCTTCATTAAAAAAAAAAAAAAAAAAAAGTTACAGAGTACCGCATCCATGACACTGGGCTTATTAGACAAGACTAGTAGCTAATATTACAGCAAATGTACTACATAAGACATTATGCAGGTACAGGCCACTACAGCTACTTTATAAGGACACCACAGCACCTCAGTCATGTAATACCTTACAAGCAGAAATGGTAAAGGAAAGATTTTTCTAGAAGTGTACATTACCTGGGGCCAGGTGGTGGAACTTTACCAGCTTTGAGCTCATCAATAATTTGCTCAATATCAGCAGGAAGAAGGTCCTCCTACAAAACCAGAGCACAATTACCACAGATTTCAAACATAGCACTTGTAATGAAACTGGTCTCCACAGTGGGGATGATGCAGTAACTGCAGACACAGTACCCAACCAAATGTGCATGTACAAATGCCTGAAACACACAGTATCACTAGCCACTGTTCATGAGCTCTAGAGAAGGCCACTAACCCTTTTTAAGCCACAGTGTCACAGTAACCTACAGAATTCCACCTGACCTGCAAAGTCAGGGGTAATGGCATTACTACAGCCTGCCCAATCCTCAAATCCCAGCTTCCACTGTGTGCAACCCTACAGAAACCATGAACCATGCTATGAACGAATGTGAGCTTATTTTAAGCTAACCTTTTGGGATATTAGTAGATGAAAATTGCATACAAGGCCAATAGATTTTATACCAGTTGTCCCCATATATTCACAAAATTAAAGTGAATGAATTGGAAAGCATACATTAGGCATACATTAGGTATTGAAATATCACCTAATTCTAACTAATTCTCTGTCTATGCCAAAGCATATACAACTGTTTGTCTACATCAGCCAATGCAAGTCAGGTCCACAATAAAGGCCACCTAAATAAATCAAATAGAAAGATGAATTTAAAGTGCATCTAAGCTTTGATTAGCAAAGCAGATTTCCTGTAGCTGATTAGTCAATGTTACAATTATGCTCAAACTGTAGAAACATAGATAGATATAGCCATATATTGTGATTTCTTTTTCTAAATTCAAAAAGATATTGCTGCAACCACCATTACCAAAAATACTGAAAAGATACAATCCTCTTAGGAAATAGGTGCAATTACAAATGCTTTAATATTGATGTTTATTTCTTTTGTTGGCTCTGGAAGAAAACAAAGCTGAAAAAATAAATCAGAGAAATAAAATGTGGAAACAAAACGGGCTTGGACAAAATGATTGCCACCCTCAGGTTAATACTTGGTATCCCTTTAGAAGAAATAACCAGTTTTAACCCCTTTCTGATAACTCTGTCTTTTACATCCCTCTACTGGAATGTCTTTCTTTGTCACCTACTCCAGGTTTCTCAGATTTGACGAGTTCCTTTTCCCAGATTTCTCCAGAACTGGACTCTCCAGCTTATCAATATTTTTGGACATAGAGATGTGCTCTATGGCATATCGGTATACAGTAATTTTCAGTAATGTGAACCATAAGGCGTCAGATTTCAGGAGGCCCTAAGGTGATTCTGCACACATAAGAGCTGGCTTGGATATTCCCCAGGCTTCCTGGGAATCGACCCCCTTCGATCAATGGGTGCGGGGTCACTACTGGTACCAAAAGAACAGTGTTTAAATCCAATCTGAAAACCTATCTGTTTTCTCTGGCCTTCTGTTAAAGTCCCAGACACTCATTTCACTTCACTTTGACACAGTGTCAATTATAAAGTCAAGTTTATCACACAGACAGTGTTAAATTCACCCTAGTTAGGCTGTACTAGTTAGGGTACAGGGTCACTGTAGCACCAAATGGTGGCACTGTACGACCGATACTGAAATATGTGGTACTATTACCACATATTTCAGTATCGGTCGTACAGTGCCACCGTCTGCCGCTGCTTCTGTTTGTTTTCTCCAAGACACGGAATCAAGCACACAGACAACCAGCAGACTCCAGTAAAGAGACCAGCAGATAAATCCTAAACGATGACTCAGCATGAAACAAACCAGAGGGTCACCACAGCAACCATATTGGATAAACCATCACAAACCCTGCACTGACACCAATTGCCGGCTCACCCTACCCTGGAAGTGGGTCCCTCTCTGTATCACTCCTTCCCAAGGTTTCTTCCTTTCTTTTTTCTCTCTCCTAGAGTTTTTTTTTGTGTGGAGTTTTTCCCTTGTGTGCAGAAGGGTCAAGTGTGGGGGGTGTCATCTGTAGGGCTTGTCAAAGTCCATTGAGACATACAATATGTGATTTTGGGCTATATAAGAAATAAATGTTGTTGTTCCTTTGCCTTTATCCATATTTCAGATGAGAAGCACCGGCCTTTCACACTTGTATTCTGAGCTGCCAGACAATGTGGTCACGTGTCTCTAAACAGTCCTATACCATTTAATGTATGGTGCAAATATTCTTAATATACGTAATCTGAAAGATCTCAGCACAGGGTTTAAAATTAAACAATAAAAATTAAAAACAAATATAATATATAATACTCACATAGTAGTTGTCATTGATCTGCACCATCGGGGCATTCACACATGCACCAAGACATTCAACTTCTGACAGCGTAAATAACTTGTCTGGGGTGCTCTCACCAACTTTGATGCCTAACATAAATCATTGTTAATTAGTCAGTGAAAATGGTAATCATTAACACTAGAAAAAAAGTTCAATTATAGGGTTTTATTTAATAAGACACAATTCATAATTAAATTTATAAATAAATTTGCTGTGTGGCAGCTAATAAAGAGATCACTCAATATACACTAGCTTCCTGTTTTAATATGGAGTTGGTGGATCTGGCAATTAAAGGCCCTACTCCAGTGGACGCACAGCATAATCCATGACTAACTGTACATGACTAACTTCGGCTGTATTTTCAAGCTCTCTCACCCAGTTTTTTCTGAATGGCCTCCAAAATACTGTCCGAGTCACAGAGCATGCAAGGTGTTGTTGTGCAGATCTGGATGTGGTATTTCCCAACAGGCTTGCGCATGAACATAGTATAGAACGTTGCCACTTCATACACCCTCATGGGTGGGATCTCCAAAACTTCTGCAACCTACAGGACATGCACCAGTTGATGTTTTATTATAGTGTAATTATTTTCTCCCACAATCCCAACAAACAATTAAAACCCTCAACCTGTTAAATTTGTCAATTACACAATGTGTAATAGCTGGAATACAGGTTATCACACCATTACAGTTACACCATGTAAAGAACATTTAACCATTCAAAACAGTTAACTTTTGTAGAGTGCAGAACAGAAATACAAAACTACAATACACCTGAAAATGATGTACCTTGTTCATTGCAGAGATTGGGAGCCAGCCATGCTGTCTCTGTGCCACGTCCAAGACTGGGATTGTGGCCCCTGCCTTATGGCCCACCGGATAGTTGTTAATAATGGCTTCAACCCTCTGGGAGGTGAGGCAAACACAAAGTCATATACACTCACAGCCTAGCACTAGGGTACCACTTTTTCTTCCTACCCCTTTTCTTTTTAACCTTTGCTTACCCACTCACATTTAACTATCAGGACAAAGAAACATGCCATGTGCTTGGCTAAACTGACATTTCAGCAGGAGAATAAGAAAACAATGACAAGATCAACAGGCCATTATACTCATATAATGACTGCGCAATTCATTTATTTTTTTTCTAAGAGACATGTCTTACACACACACACAGCTATATATACACAATATAACTATTCTATAAATGGCTGTAAACAAGCACTCTAAATGAACTTAAACTAATCAGTATTACCTTTAAATTCTCAGGGGTGAACTCGAAAGGAGTATCTGGGTTGTTGTCAGGTGTATCTCTGTGCTGTTTAAATATAAGGACTGAGTGTTAAGACACCTTTCATAGAACTCTTGTTATAATTCCTTAGCACCATAGGCAGCTTTAAATATCACCAGAAGAAAATCAGTATTCACATTAAACATACAACATAGGCATAAAAATTTAATTAAATAAGTGATTATTTTAGCAATGAGAAAAGTGGTGAAATGTGTGGGGGTGCTGCTCCCTTAAAAGTGTTTATGCTTAGGGTGTGATCACTGATTATTTAGTTCATAACCCAGATTCAGCAGATAAAAAAATGCAGCAACCACTTTTAAGAAACATTAAATATACATGCAATCTTGCATCTTTAACATATTACACAATGTACAAATGTGGTAGTAGAAATGCTGTACACTTAAATTATCTACTCATACTTACAACAAAGATACCTCCAGCGCCTGCACATACTGCTGACTGGTGGAGGCTGCGGACCTGCTGGGCCTATGGACCATCAGGTTAAAGAGAATAAAGGGTCTGTAAATTTTCACCATGCACTTACGTATGACTAAAACAGCAAGTGCAGCAACATGCATATTCTATAAAGGTACAGATATGCTGATTTAAGTGCTATATGATATATCTTAATTGCCAGTTCTGACACGACTTGGGAAAGTCAGTTACAATGTAGAAATATGGTGCAAGGAAAGCATCAGTCTATGTTTACAGTCTCACATGGTTGTCAAGTACATTTATGTCATCTTTACAAAATGTCATCTTTACAAATAATAGTACACTAAATGACTAATGACTTCAATTTGTGGTGTCTCTTTGGACCGCTTTGCTACTAATTTTTTACTCATTAGCCACAGAAGCCTTTTGTCGTCTATTCTATTAAAAACAATACTTTCTCATTTGAGCAAATTTACGACGAATCGTAATTTCTATTTCCGAAGTCCATGCACTTGAACGCAAAGTTAAATCACCGTCCAAGAGGAAAAGCACTTCAGTAGCAATTAAACTGCATATTGACGACTGGACGAAGTACCCAACAGCGATGTAGCCGGCGCCCTTACAAGGTTATTTTAAACGCGACGAACCGGCTAGCCAGGAGGCTAGCTAGCTAAGTTTAGCTTGTCCTTGCAAGGTGTCACGAACGCGGCACTTTTCCACGGGTCTTCCTATTGGTATATGGAAGTAGTTTATTTGTTATTGTCTATTATAAAGGAGGGAAAGCACATACCGTACATGACAACGCGGCCCGAGCTGTTCTGGACAAAAACATTTTTTTTTGCGTGCTTTAGATGTCCCCAGTCAGGTTCAAGCAGAATGGCGGAAATGAACCGAGCGATGCGATGCGGCGATTGATTAACCGGGTCTGTTCACGTTGTTCAGACTGAATAATCTAAAACAGATCATGAACTTGTTCGTTATTTGCGAGTGAGTGTTTTCCCCGTGCATAGTATTCCCTGTAAGAAATATATACATTTCCACGTTACAATTAAATGTGTATTTATATGACGTTTGTTATAACGGAAGTACTTTATGAATAAAATGTACAGTAAAATATAGTACAAACACAAATGCAAAAATCTAAATACAATTTCTATAGATGTATACAAAATGTAGCAGCCAGGTAAAGGTTGCTTCTTGGTAAACGTGTAGCGCATGTAATTATTGTTTCAATTGATCACCTTTTAGACCTGTTTATTGTATCTACTGAGAAAGTTGCTTGAGTTGTTGTACAGATCTCTTACTTGAGTTTTAGTTTTAGTTAGTATAGTTTAGTGTGTATATACATGTATATATACAGAAACGGCCAAAAGTTTGGACACTTTCTCATTCAATGTGTTTTCTTTATTTTCATGACCATTTACATTGGTAGATTCTCACTGAAGTCAGCAAAACTATGAATGAACACATGTGGACTTATGTACTTAACAAAAAAAGGTGAAATAACTGAAAACATGTTTTATATTCTAGTTTCTTAAAAAAAAAAGCCACCCTTTATTCTGATTACTGCTTTGCACACTCTTGGCATTCTCTCGATGAGCTTCAAGAGGTCGTCACCTGAAATGTAGTCTGTGTGAAACATGATTTCAATACATGGTGAACTGTGTGCACTGTTGTACTGACAATAAACCAATCTTGAATCTTGAGTAAAAACTGAATTATTTCGGAAAGACATGTCCACGAGATACCGTCAGTCGATGAATAGTGAACCGTGTTCACCAAGCGGGAAACGGGCCCGGCCCCTGGCTTCCTCCCTAGAAACGCGAGTCGGCGGGGCGAACAACCGGGCGCAGCTGAAAGAGTTTTTCTTTTTTTTCTTTTTTTTCCCCCATCCCCCCCTTCCCTCGGGAACGCTCACTGCCCACGGCGAGCTCAGCCTCCCGGCCACCCGTCGGACGCGTGCCCGCCTCGGAACAGCGGCCCACGTCCCGGCCGACCAATGAAAAAGTAGGAGTGCCGAATCCGGCCGTCTGATTGGCTGAGCAGACCGGAGCAACGAGGGCCGGGCTTTACTCGCGTGAGCGACATAAAGTGACCGGCTGCCACATCACGGCGAGGACGCTTGTCTGCGGCAGCCATGGTTGTTTCTGGACCTGACCAGGTAGAGGAGGACCACCCGGTGTTCCATCCGCCACAGGACTTGAAAGTGGACGCGCACGTTCCTGATTTCAGCTCCTACCTTAATCTCTATAGAAAGTCTGTAGATGAGCCAGAAGGTGTGTCTCCTAATATAACATTTCAACGATTTTAGGTTTCTGCATGTAGCTGCTGCTGTGCCAGTTTAATTATTGCGTCACTACTTTGTTCTAAATGTGTCACTCAGTTTACGTGGTGCTGATCACGAAGTTCACTTCGGTGTGTGCTGTCCCTCTGTGATTCTCACAATGCACTGCAGAATTCTGGGGAAATGTGGCAGAAGAGTTTTATTGGAAGAGTCGCCCGTCTGAAGACCGGCCCATCATGCAGTACAACTTTGATGTAACTAAAGGCAACATTTACATCAAGTTCATGGAGGGAGCCAAAACCAATGTATGCTATAATGTCCTGGATCGGAATGTCTTGGAAAGGAGCTTTGGGGACAGAGTGGCATATTACTGGTGAGGCTCTATGGAACACATGAATGTCAGTCTTGCAACAAGTGGTGTGTGTGTGTTAACTGCATAATGTGCAGCAACAAAACCCTGGAAACTACGTTCTGTCTGTCCATAAATCAGACAAACAGTCCAACAAAAGCATGTTCGGTTCTAGATGCCACAGTGCCAAGCTGAGAAATGTTTGAGGATAAATGCATTTTGAAGGAACACAGTCAGTGGTCTTTTACCCTACAGAAGAGTGAAGTAAAATGCATGCCTTCTCACTCCTGCTAAAAGGGGTGTAGATGTTATGCAACCAGATATCCTGGAGACAATGTGGTCCACATATAGCAACCAGAGGACTGCAGACAATTTTATAGAGAAAGAAATACCAAGAGCAAACAATACGTTCTAAAACAACGCTAATGCAGACATATTTTACATACCGTACAATAAATCTGTGATATTTACTTTTACTTTTAAAAAGGGATTGGATATCATGAAGGTCACATTGACAGTGAAACTTTCACTGACCTTCAGCACAATTCTTTTTGCAGTTGTTTGAAAAGGCTCTTGCAAAACATATTCAGTCCTTTATCGTGAAGCACTTTGGTACGACAGTTGATGACAGATGATTGAGCCAAGCGTTTTAATGTGACCTTGTGTGGGCATGTAGCAATTGAATCAGCAATTCCAATGGCCTAATGGAATATAATGAAACCAACTGGTGCCAGAATTCTATCATACACATATATATATGTGTGTGTGTGTGTGTGTGTGTGTGTATATATATATATATATATATTTTATTTTATTTTATTTTTTTAGAACCTTGGCTACCTTGAGACAATAGCTTTGAAATCTCAAATTCACTGTAATTTCACAAGGCCTGCTGCTTCAGTTCTGTCTCTCTTTGGACGTGGGGGGGTAGGAAAGGTTTGGCAGCCAGACCAGGTTCTACTTGCTCCCTGTGCCAAAACCTCTAAGCATGCAAGCTGTGAACAGGCCAGACTTTAGCTGGTTAGATATTAACTCCAGGGACATATAGCTGTATGGAACATCAGACTGGGGCAGACAGAGGCAGGGTTGTTTAGAGTCACATTGTCCATAAACATTCAGGTCTCTTCCAGTAAGTCCTTGGTCTCTTGCCAACCTTGTGACAGAGCATTGGCATTTCTCAAAGCTCTTGATTCCAGTAGTTATAACATCGATGTCCTACGCATGATTTTCACAACAGGGACAATGTAATGAATGGCCACATGCCAGGCATTTACACGTTCTTATCTGTCATTTATCTGGGCATTACATTGAAATAGGCACTGGGAACACCACTGTTCTCAGAACATCTTGTATGACAGGCATTGGTTTATATTTTTACATTGCATGGGGGGGGCACCAAGTTGCACCACCATGATTGAGGGTGCACCAAGTTGTCCGTAGTCAGGCATCACTTGCCAAATCAAATTGTTGACAGACATCCAAGACTAACACTGAGATGAAACAAGGGAACATGTTATCACTTTTCTTGAATGAACAGAACTGTGGTTGAATACACAGCTTTTACTGTGATTTAAACTGTAATTCCAAAAAAAAAAAAGTGAAGTGATTGTCACATGTGATACACGGCAGTACAGCACACGGTGCACACAGTGAAATTTGTCCTCTGCATTTAACCCATCACCCTGAGTGAACAGTGGGCAGCTGTGACAGGCGCCCGGGGAGCAGTGTGTGGGGACGGTGCTTTGCTCAGTGGCACCTTGGCAGATCGGGATTCGAACAAGCAACCTTCTGATTACGGGGCTGCTTCCTTAACTGCAAGGCCACCACTGCCTTATTCCATGCATAAAACCTTTTGAATTTGCTCATGCACTGCAAATGTCAGGTATTTAAATGTATTTGTTCTTTAAACATTTATTCACAGGGAAGGGAACTCGCCAGATCAGCACATGGAGATCACCTACAGCCAGCTGCTGAAGCAGGTGTGCAGATGTGCCAACGCATTCAGGCAAATGGGTACGAGCTTCACAAACCATGATTCCCATTAACATTACTGCACAGAGCTATACTGCACAGATTGCTACATTGTGGTTGTACTATGTCACATACTGTGGGGCAAATGTGCAAGATGTCCCACATAAAAAGGTGAGGAGGTCTGTAATTTTCATAATAGGTACACTTCAACTATGAGACACTGAATGAAAACAAATCCAGGAAATCACATTGTATGATTTTTGTGGCAATGACAGAGTTCAACCTTGTAGGTCTTCACCAGGTTTGCACACACTGCAGCTGGTATTTTGGCCCATTCTTCCATGCAGATCTTCTCAAGAGCTGTGATGTTTTGGGGCTGTCGCTCGGCACAGATTCTCTTTTTCTCCCTGCAAACATGAGTTCTGTTTTGGTCTCATTTGACCACATGACATTCTCCCAATCCTCATCTGGATCATCCAGATGGACTCAAACTTTGGACGGGCCTGGACTGGACATGTGCTGGCTTGAGCGGAGGAACATTTCGCTCGGAATGAGTGCTGCAGGACTTTAATCCATGATGACGTGGTGTGTTACTTTTGATTTGTTAATGTGGCCCCAGCACTCTTTAGATCATTGACCAGTTCCCCGTTTGTGGTTCTGGGCTGTTTCTACACCTTTCTCAAGGTCATTTGTATCCCACAATGTGAGATCTTGCATGGAGCCCCAGGTCGAGGAAGATTTTCACTGAATCCATTTTCTAATAATTGCTCCAACCATTGGTCTCTTCTCACCAAGCTGCTTGCCTATTGTAGATGGGCTCATCCCAGTCTTGTGCAGGTGTATAATCCTGTCCCTGGTGTCTTTAAACAGCTCTCTGGTCTTGGCCATGGTGGAGGTTGGAGTGTGACTTTATGAAGGTGTGGACTGGTGTCCTTTATACAGATAACGAGTTCTGGATTCCTGGATTTCTGTCTCTCACAGTTGTGTAGCTATGTGTACCTATGATGAAAATTAGAGTGTGGTAGTAGCCTAGTGGGTAGCACACTTGCCTGTGAACCGGAAGACCCAGGTTTGAATCCCGCTAACTACAATTGTGTCCCTGAGCAAGACACTTACCCCTAAATTGCTCCGGGGGGGACTGTCCCTGTTGCTCTGGGTAAGGGCGTCTGATAAATGCTGTAGTTATGTTAATAAAATATAGAATGACAATTGCTTTTTTTATTGATGTAATTCTTTGTTTCAGGTGTGAGGAAGGGTGATCGAGTGGCCATATATCTTCCCATGATTCCTGAGTTGGTGTATGCCATGCTGGCCTGTGCACGGATAGGTGCAGTCCACTCTATTGTAGTAAGAATCACAGCACTAACTGTGTGCTATCATTTATATCTCCGGCAAATGAACCATTCCCCTATTTTTGGTAATTTTTTGGTAATTTTTTACTATTCAGTTTTAAAGTCCTGGAAGTTTCCTTGCATTTATGGTTCCTTTGACCCTGTTTTAATCTGTGCATAGGACTGGTTTTACTGTGGCAGGAGGTTTATGTAGAAGATTCAATGTCATCATGACCCTGGCTGTACTGCTACTTGAGTTGCCAGCACCTATTTATTGCCACCTCTACCTCTGTTGCAAAAGAAGGTGCCAAATAAAGATTAGGACCGTGGTTAAAAATACAAGCAGTGATGGTTTCATGTGCCATTTAAGAAGTGACCTTATTCCCTTAAAACAATTGCCAGTATACTATTACTCCAGTACAAGCTGATTACTTTACTTGATGTGTATTTTTGGTTGCATACTCTGTTTTCAAAGGTGCACTTGAAAATGTCCAAAAGATTCACTCCAAAAGTTTTCTTGATAAATGAATCAAGTGCAAGTGTAAAAGTGCAAAACAACCCAAGAAATGAATAAAAAATACAGAATCCACATAAAATTCACAACTAAACCAAGTTTCACACCAACTTAACAGACAAGGACAATGGGAAAACTTGAATACCCAGAAACAAATGTGAGGACAAACGTCAACCAAGACTAGCAAGACAAAACAACAAGAACAGCAAGTGGAAGCCATTTGGAAGACACGTACTTCTAGCCTAACCAGAAATCCAAAGCCAAACATGTTTTCCTCATTTTCCAGATACAGGGTTGCCAAATACAGTATGTTGCATGGCCTATTTATTTTCACGCTACTGCCTTAGCGTTCTCTCATTGGCTCCATTTGCTCCACCAGCTTTTTCTGCCCTCAGTGACTCACATCCCATGCGCTGATAGGCTGCTTTCTGTGTGTCAGTTTGCAGGCTTCTCCTCTGAAGCGCTGTGTGAGCGGATCCTGGATGCCCAGTGCAGCATCCTGGTGACTGCAGGTAACAGTGGTACAGGCTGCACAACAATTCAACATTAGCTGATAGAAACTGATCTTAGTGAATGATGCAGGCCAGTTGACGTTGAGCAATTCAGGAAAAGAAGGATTATGTTTTTCAAATGACCGCTGTCCACTGATACTCCCTCTGTCCCACACAGATGGTGTGTACAGAGGAGAGAAGCTGATAAACTTGAAGCTGATAGCGGATGAGGCACTGGAGCGCTGTCGGGACAGGTATGTGTGAACCGTGTTTACCCAAAGCCCTCTCTAATGAGCCATGAAGCCACTGACTGCCCTTAAGATACCAAGGCAGACAAACACAGCGCTATCTCCTCATATCGACAACCACTCAGAGGTCCCCAGCGGCTGCAGCTCCGGCTGCAGCTCCCGGTTGCCTGGCAACACCAGCCAGTCCCACTTAGCTCCAAAGCCCCATCTGTTTGTCACCATGGCAATGTGTGATGTGCAACATATGTGTATTGGGAATGAGTGAGAACACGTGAGCGCACTGGTCCCGCATTTCTGAACAGCAACTACCAGCTGATGAATCAGACACAGAGTAGGGCATCTATACCCTGCGTCCTATTTAACACTGAGGTGAGTCTTTGCCTTTGCTCAGTCCAGAATATGTCCATATTTATACGTTTATTTATTGTTCATTGGGGTTCACAGTGCAGTCCTGTCAGACACACATTGTAATTTTCTGTGCTCTTGCCTCTCCAATTTCAAGTTTTCTAAGATTTAACTTTCCCTTTCAGGACTCCCTGCTCTGTGCAGAAGTGTGTGGTGGTGAGGCACAACCAGCTGAGAACAAACAGCAGTGAAGCCTCCAAAAAGCTGCAGGTATGATATATATTGTTGAAAGAGAGAGAGAGATGCTGTTAGATAATTCTCGCCATAGGATATGTCGTTTTGACAGCAGCGTTCTTCTGTCTGCTCAAGAATCATGCATATTACCTTACTTTTGTGCTTTTTTTGTCTAAGACTCCTTGGGATGCACAGCATGACATTTGGTGGGATGATGCGCTGGAGGGTATGTGTGATGAGTGTGAGCCAGAATGGATGGACGCTGAAGATCCTCTCTTCATCCTCTTCACCAGTGGCTCTACTGGCAAACCCAAGGCAAGAGGGGCAGACACATGATCTCTTAATACATACAGCCCCTCACTAACATTTTTATAACATGTCTCCAACCAATCCATTACGTTTGCTAATCTAAAATAAGTGCCAGATTTGATCTTTTTGAAATCAATGTTGGAAATGTCACTTTGTAATGCTGCTGCCCTCTGCAGGGAGTGCTGCACACTACAGCTGGGTACATGCTCTACACTGCTCTCACCTTCAAGTACGTCTTTGACCACCACTTTCACGATGTGTACTGGTGCACAGCAGACATTGGCTGGATTACTGGCCACTCCTACATCACTTATGGCCCACTAGCCAATGGGGCGACCAGTGTGTTGGTGAGAATGACTCTCAGTCCATTGAGCTTAATAATAGAATTTTAACAAATTGGCAAAGATTTTAAACTTTTTTCGCTATTCATGTACACATGACTTCTGTAGTTTGAGGGAATTCCAGTCTACCCACATGTTGGCCGGTTTTGGGAAATCATTGAGAAGTACAGAGTGACCAAGTTCTACACAGCACCCACAGCCATTAGACTGCTGATGAAGTACGGGAAGAAGCCTCTGCAAAAGTGAGTGCACCTCTCTTGCTGAATGCAACAGCCGCTGTGACTGGCTAACACACCATTCGAAACAAAAAGGCTCATCTATTGTATATAAGGCTCATCTATTATATATATACAATCCCAATAACACACCCAACAGGCTAATCAAAACTCTGTATAATCCAAATTAGAAATATTTTTCATTAAATTCCACAAGGAGATGAAAAACAAAAACCGACAACTGATGTATATTTAAAAGTTCGAAATGAATATAAAATAAAAGTTCGAAATGAATCACTTTATTCTTGTAATGCGTGTATGTGGGAAGAAATAGGGGTTGGGGGGTCCTTGTCCTTGGGGGGTCCATGCAGGGGGTTTCAGGGAAAGAAGGTGGGGAATCAGTGTTCTATTGCATAATGATACTGACACAAGCTCCATCTGCTGGCCTTTTAGATAACATTAAAAAGCTTCAGATTAAGTAAGAAAAAAACTCCACATGAAAGAGACATTATTAAGAGCCATTAGGTGATTTCAAATGCTGACTTTGTTTCCTCATTCTGACAGATATGACCTCTCAAGCCTGCAAATCCTTGGAACAGTTGGAGAGCCAATCAACCCTGAGGCATGGATTTGGTACCATGAAACTGTGGGTCAGGGGAGATGCCCTGTAGTGGACACTTTCTGGCAGACGGAAACGGTAACAGACGCATCCCCTACATATATCCCTTACAAATATGTGATTATGGACAGGCCACGGGGTGGCACCACAGTTAGCCATGTGGCTTCACACCTCCAAGGCTGTGAGTTGGGATTACAGACCTTATGAGTGCTGTTTTCATGGTCTTCCCATGTTGGCACAGGTTTCCTCTGGGTTCCCCAGTTTCCCCCCACTGTCATTTGGCATGCACACTAAGTTAATTGTCTGCAGGTGTGAGTGTATGAGTGAATGGTGTGTTTGTTGCACCCTGTTGCCTGCCCTGGGTGAGTCCCCACCCTACGCCCTGTGTCCAGGAATGAATTTAAAGGCCATAACGCTGTGCTTGGCCTGACTGAAATCAGTTCCGTCTCCAGTTACGTAGCCATGACCCTGAGTAGGACTAAGTGGGTGTGGAAATAGAGTGAGTGATTAAGGAGATCAAACTTTGAATCCTATGTCTGAAAAACTGAAATTCATGTCCATAAATTGTATCTTTACAGGGTGGCCATGTTCTCACTCCACTACCTGCTGCTACTCCTTTGAAGCCTGGTTCAGCAGTGAGATATATTCTATCTTATCTATTTTTTTCTAATCTATTCTATTCTAGTGTGGTTGTTTTAATCTATTCTATGTGTGAGTTCCAGTCTTGCAGGTATGTATAGATCAACACTGAACCTTTACTGTATGTGTGTGTGTGTGTGTGTGTGTGTGTGTGTGTGTCTGTGTGATACAGACCCTGCCATTCTTTGGTGTGCAGCCGACCATCCTGAATGAACATGGTGAAGAATTGGAGGGGGAAGCAGAGGGCTACCTGGTGAGAGATGACCCTCACATTTACATGCCACTCTGCCACTTTAACCTCTGGAAAAAAAACTTTCTGTGTGGCTTATCACCACACTCCTGGGGAGCAATGATACATGGCTTTTTGTATAAAAATTGACAAAGTAAAAAAAAAAAAAAAGTGTAGTTCCTGGGACGTTATACTGTCTTAAGAGGTTCCTTAAGGGAGAAGCGTCGTTGCATATCAACCCAATGTTATGGTGAGAATCCAATGCAAGAAACATTCCCTTCTTTGCACATTCATGAATGTTTTGTTCACTATTGTCATAGTGAGTGATTGATAAGAAAGTGATCAGCATAAATCTTCAGGACTGTTGAAAACTTAGTGAAAACTTAAAGTGGCGGAGAGAATTCAAAAGTGTGAAATGCTGACATCACAGTAAGAGTCTCTCATTCTTTGGAAAGACTCAAATTGTAAACTTTTTTTGTTGTTTGTTACATACCCTCGCATGTGCTATTTCATAGTCCTGTGCCTTCAGTTTGTTCTACAATGTAAAAATAATAAAAGACCCATAAATGAGTAGGTGGGTCCAAACTTTTGACCGGTAGTGTTTATTCTATGACAATTATATTTCTGTCGTAATGGGAGAATTATTCCTGGATAATGCCACCGTGTATATAACTGGGTGGTTGATGTGTATGATTATCCTGTATTTTATATGACCAAGTGAACACCTGTGATCTTAGACAGCATCTTCTCCGACATCATCAAAACCCAGTGAAGGAATATCTTTTGAAAGAACAATGCTACAAAAGAAGGAGGTGTGGTAGTAGTAGCCTAGTGGGTAACACACTCGCCAATGAACCAGAAGACCCAGGTTCAAATCCTGCTTACAACCATTGTGTCCCTGAGCAAGACACTTAACCCTAAGTTGCTCCAGTGGGACTGTCCCCTGTAACTACTGATTGTAAGTCGCTATGGATAAGGGCGTCTGATAAATGGCGTAAATGTAAATGTAAGAAGGACAATTGTGCTCATGGCTCAACACCTTACAGAGAGGTTTTATCAGTTTTTTAGTGTGTCACCTCTCTGTACTAACGGTTTGGTTTTGAAATGTGTTGCCCCTTCAATCCCATCATCTCACTTTCACAGAGACTAAAAAGGGAACAGAAAATATGTTTTTTCTTTACTCAGGTTTTTAGGAGTCCTTGGCCGGGGATCATGAGAAATGTGTATGGGAATCAGGAGCGCTTTGAAACCACCTACTTCAAAAAATTTCCTGGGTTCTACGTAACTGGAGACGGTAGGGTGAGAATTGATTTCATTTGATTTCAATCAGGCCAAACACAGGGTTAAAGGTCCCCTATTATGAATTTGCTTTTATATAGGTCTACTTCCGAAATTCAGACGTGGTACAGAATTGAAAGTGAAGTGATTGTCATTGTGATGAAACCTCTGCTTTTAACTAGAGGTGGGCATAGATTAATTTTCTTAATCTATACTAATCTATATTAATCTCGATTACTCTATATTAAAATGGCTCATTTGAATTCTGCCGAAGGCATTCAGAATATGTGTGCTACCCAAATAATGACTAAAAGTAAGTCTTTGAGAACGGGTTTCTCAAGCCAGGTGGCGCATTAGACCAGGGGCTCATCTCCTGTTTCCAAAATGCATCACAAACTGCTTGAGAAAGCTGTTCTACTATGATAATTGGTGATGAAAATAAATTATGTTCAATAATATGTACTTGTGTTTACCAACTGTTTATTCAGTTAAATAGCTGCATCCATGTTACCACGTCATGTTTGATGTGGTAATTTCACAGTTCGAAGACTCGTTCTCACCCCCTACAGTGCAATTCGGCTAGGTATACATCCGCGCTAAAATATCAAGGTGAAAGTCATCATAGTGTAGCGGTTCTTCTTCTGCATTGTGTAACTTTTCGATTTCGTTTCTTGAACCACAAATGATGAGCTGACATCCAAAAGATTTTCTGTGCAAAGTGTATTCTGTACAAAAAGCAAGGTCGCGTCAGAACATCGCGTCACACATCGCGTCTTTCTGCACCTCTCTCTACAATATACAGTATTAAAAGAACAAAAAATATTCACAAAATAACACACATGCAAAATATTCCTAATATGTACATAAATTAAAATGAAAGAAATAACTTTTTGCACACAAACCCCACGCACCTCTCACAGCTCACGCCATGTGTCCAAGAGACCTGAACCGGGTCTCAAAAACAAAATAAAAGTCTTTAGAAAATAAGAAAATAAAAGACACAAGAAAGAAGAAATTTACTTATAAATCTAGTGTAACCATTTAACAATAGCTTGCGTAGTATAGACCCAGCTCCCAACCCAACTCTGGGAATAGATTAACAGCTTTTTTTTTTTTATCGCCCGATAAGAGTCTCACGTTAACGTAGCACGTTAACGCCGATAACGGCCCACCACTACTTTTAACCCATCACCCTTGGTGAGCAGTGGGCAGCCCAGGGAGCAGTGTGTGGGGATGGTGCTTTGCTCAGTGGGACCTCAGTGGCACCTTGGCAGATTGGGATTCGAACCCACAACCTTCTGATTATGGGGCCACATCCTTAACCACTAGGCCACCACTGCCTAGCTGTTACAGCCACTTTGATCCAGTCCCACAATGAGATTTCCCAGGACGTGCCATTTTGGTGTCTGTAGCTTTAAGAAGAGCGGCCTGTACAAGTGGAAATTACATCATCAACACCATTCACCAACCACAATGTTTGTGTCGTGTTGGTCATGTTGCCGTTTTTATTTAAATTTAAATTTTCACATCCAATCACAGAGCAACTGCAATGTTTTGCATATCTAGAAGCCATGACGCTCAGATAACAAATCAGAATGGCCAAAGCACTTTTTATACATCGCCATTTCTCACAACTGCAGGACCATAGACAGTCTAGGGGAAGTCGTATTAATGTTCAATAATCTCACAAAGAGAAATTGTCATAATAGGGGACCTTTAATTCAACTGCAATATTGATATTTCTGTGCTGTTATTTGAAAACTGCCTCATTTGATGAGCAAATCGTGCTACGCACATATCATATTCCCCAAAAACACACCGCTTTGATTTTTTAATCATGTTAATATCAAACCTTCATCCATGAAACTCACAGGCTTTAAAAGCTGTCAGAACTGACCTTGGGCATCTGATATGTCTGGTGCTCTGCTACTTAATTTAGCTGTGCTTTAATGAGGGCAGCCAGACCGTTTATAGATGTTGTGCTGTTCTTGGCCGCTGTGCTGAGCCAATCTTGCTACCTCCTTCAGGTTGTCGGCGCGATAAGGATGGATATTATTGGATCACTGGACGGATAGATGACATGCTAAATGTTTCTGGTAAGATCTTCTGCTGGACCCTCAGACTCGGGTCTCCCTCTAGTGGCAGTGGTTCCACAGTTGCAGCACCGTGCTGCTATTTTTACGTCTCAAGGGCAGACAAGGCGTATACATGCATGGTCAGATGCAAACTGTTTCTAGGAACCAGTGTTCATGCCGAATTACTATGTTTACTAATGGCTTATGTAATGAGCTCTGCTGTCCACCGTGCTGACATTTTGTGGCACTAGTACACTAGTACTAGTTACCTTGCTCATTACCATGCAATTGACAGTAAATAGACAGGCAGGCAACACCCATACCCACATTTTTCAGCACACATTGCTCCTAATGGGTTGCTACATAACAGTCATTCTGCCTCCTTAAGGTCACCTGCTGAGTACTGCAGAGATAGAGGCTGCACTGACAGAACACCCAGCGGTTGCTGAGGCAGCAGTTGTCAGTCGACCACACGTGGTAAAGGGGGAGTGTCTGTACTGCTTTGTCACGCTCAAGGACTGCAGGGAGTTTACGCACGCAGTGTTGGACGAGCTCAAGAAACAAGGTTAGGACCACAAACACAGATAAAGGACACACACACACACACACACATAAGTGAGTGTGTTATACACTAGGCTACTGCCACCGTCAGATACATGAAGCATGTTATGAATTTTACATTTAGATTTGACTGCATGCTATGGTACAATATGTGTGTGTATCTGTTCAGTGAGGGAGAAAATTGGGCCAATTGCCACCCCAGACTTCATTCAGAATGCACCAGGACTTCCCAAAACACGCTCTGGTTAGTGCTTTGGCTTTTTACCATGTTGCAGACAGCACTAGAGATAAATATAAGCATGAATGTTGTGAATGTCGAATTAAGACATAGTGGTATTTCCCCTCTGCTGCAGGTAAAATCATGCGCCGTATTCTCAGACAGATCGCACGCAATGAAAAGGACCTGGGTGACCTTTCGACCTTAGCTGACCCTAAGGTCGTTGAGATTCTGTTTAGCCAGAGGTGTGAAGCCGCAGCCTGAGTGGATGGAGCCAGGTCTGTTTTCCCATTGGTTTAGACCAATTCAATCCCCACTTCCTCTTACCCACCCTTGAATGGATGCTGTTGGCCTGACAGGTTTTCTTATTAATTTTGATGGCAGGTGACCTGCAGATGGATGACTGGCCAGAAGGGGGTGGGGTGGCTCTCAACTGAGTTCCTCTTTCTAAGGAAAAGGAACATGGATTATTTCTTTTAATCTGTGGGAAATCTATGACTAATCAATAACCCAGCCCCAGGTGCTCAGTTGTAATGAATTTGCTCTGAGAGGATGGAGCAGATCTTCTAATTTTGCTGGGATAAACGTCAGAGCTGGTTTGATTTTGGTGTAGTCCACCCTGTTACTTATGGCACTGTGCTCTGCTGTACAGCACTGTTGGGTTGAAGTCTGTTTCTGATATGGCAAGTATGTTAACCTTATGCAATAGAATCTGTGGTGTACAATCATTTTTAGTATTTTGCTTAGTAATTTTACTACAACATATTTTTGTATGTTGTATGTCAAAATAAAGTGCATTTATATAAGAGCTTGGTTTTTATGTTGATTTTTAAAGCAAAGTTTACATTGATAATAGCATGGCTTAATGTGAAGTTTTACAGTGTGTGTGTAAAACACTGATCAACCACATCAGCCATCAGTTGCAGATCCTTTATTCCTATAAGTCGTGAGGTAGTGTCTTCATTTAGACTGATGCATGATTGGAATAATTTCTGGAGAATCTGGAGGCAACAGCAAGTCAACACATCAAACTGTACATCAGGCCATTCTTCATAAACCTACATCAGATTGGTGTATGCATAAACACAAACACTGTTATATATGAACATCACATAAATTCAATAAAACGTCTCAGACTAAATAGCGTCAGGGGAACTTCATAACCCTTCTATAACACCCATTCAATGTTAGTTAGTTATTAATAACTTAATAGTTATTAAGTTTCTTTCTTTGGTGCTGATTGCTGAGGACAAATGCATGAAGGAACACACCCTGGATGCAGCACTGTGATGTGCATTGCCACCAATTTCACATTGGGTGCTGGTCCTGATCACACACAGATGATGGCTATTAGGCTCAGCCAATCAGGACCCCATACAAGTGAACATGCATAAAAATGCCTCTGTCTTGAGTTGTTTCTTACTTGTGCCAGAGAAGGGAGTGGTGTTTGTTTTTTTGGCCATATTTTGTGTTTAAACTTTTCATTTATTAAACACGATTTGCTTCACTATATTGAGCATCTGTGCCTCTCTCACCTCCCACTATGGCATTACAGACAGTCCTGAAATGTTTAATAAATGAACACAATAAACTAGATGATGATGTCTGGTGCTGTTACCATGACAACCATGTAAAACACCATCATAGTGAATTTTCCTCTCAGACGATGACCCTGGTTTCCATGGGGATTAAGCATCATTTCCTCCTGACAGACAGCCACAAGATATTTTTAAGTATGGTTTTTATATTGAATGAACAAATTAAAATTTTATGACAAATGCAATCAGTTTCAGATGAACACTAAACTAGACCAGTTAAATCAAACACAGGTTACAAGGGACCTGCAAGTATGACATTCTCCATTTCACCATCAGCCTAGAGGACATCCGACTCAGATGCTGTCAGCAGAACTTAACCTCAGTGCTCAGGGTAAACTGTCCCCCAAATTCAGAAGTCAGGGAAATCTGACTCCACATTATCCAATTAAACATTGTCTTAAAAAATGCAAACTTAGTCACATCTGAAAGAAAATGGATTATGCTTCTCAATAGGATTTGTGTGTGTGTGGGTTTGTAAATGTGATTTATTTCTGGAGGTAAGTTAAAAGAACAGAGAGAGAAATTGGGGTCAGCCTTCATGTTCTGAAGAGGTCTTATTCATCTCTGAGGAATTTTTGATAGTGCACTTCTGACCACTTAAAATTCACCCTGTTAAGAATTCAAACCAACAGGACTATGTAATTGGCTTTTTAAAACAGATTTATTCATTTATTTAATGGGATTATGTTGTTTTTCAAATAGTCACAGACTGAATATATAAAGCAGCTGTGTATATTTTATAAAATTAAAAAAAGGTAGATGAAAAAGATCATGTTTTATTCTGATTGTTTGTAATATTCTGAAATTGTTTTTCTTTGCACATTATATCTAACAAATAATTTTTTTACATTTTGCATTATTTAATTCTTGACAACATCTTTTCATAATGTTATATCAGTATTTTAGATTGTTATTTTGCAATGTTATGATGATTTCATGTGATGTTTCTGATTGTAATTGTGATTCTGCACCAGCCCCATACGGCCCCAGATCCAGACACTGACCAATGATATCAGTTTAAGCCCTCATCAGCCGTTTAGTTTTTATTGTTTTATTGTTAAGTTTCTTATAAACAGAAAAGGTGTACGTGATGAATAAATTAATAAAATGAATTATTATTTTTATTGCCTTTGGTTATAATTGAAATGTCACCTGTGTTTGCATTTTGTCATCACATCTGCTGGCAAACACAAGCCATCTGATGGTGACTCTGCTTTGATTTTAGGCTCTTGACTAACATAAGGGAAAGAGACACCCTGCTGCGAACAAAGGTTTAGTTCATGGCTTTGACACAATGCCACTGTCTGTGGCTGAACAAAACTGTCTTTACAGAAGAAAAACGGAAAATTTCGAGTCATCAGGGCACTACCACCAGATTTCTTCACAGTGGTGTTAGAATCCTCATAGTGTTTTTAGCCACATCAGACTTAACTGACCATTCATTTTCTTTTCTGAGCAGATGGAGTGCAGTGTGATCCGTCTATTGAGAGAAAACACAGACCTGGCATTTTTGGGGGAGGGGTGGGGTTGTAGGAGGGGGTGCAGCACACTGTCTTTGGCTCTGTGGAGAGGAATCAGGGCTTTTTCTGGGTGTTGGCATGACAACATTCAACTTTTCGGTCGCGTTAGTGCTGCTGTATTGTGCCGCTCAGTGGAAGGGAGCCGCTCAGACGGTCTTTGCATACAGCTGTATTTTTAACACTGGCCTGGGTTTGTGTGTGACTTTCAAAAAATTGTCGGCGTTACAGGCTTTTGTTTCACTGCACAAAAGCCCTTTCAGAAGAATGCATCCGTTAAAGCCGTGGCTTCACAAATGTCTCCAATTAAGATGACGGGAAACCTCATTAAGATGCGATGATGCTGCTTCCACCTTAAAATACACAGATAAATCCAGTCTGACTTAATTCAATTGCAAATATATGAACACAACAATACGAACAACACACAAGTTGTTCAAACCTAAAAGAAACAATGCACAGAAGACACTCCTACAAAATCACTGAGGAAACCAAAGAAGGAATCAGTCACGCTCGGGTTGACATCAAGGTAATGCACCATGCATGCAGACAGATTGTCAGCATTTCAGTTCAGTGTTTTGATTCTGCACCAGAGATAAGAATTCAGTACCTGGGATGGTTTCAACAGAGAGAGTGAAAGAAGAGATGAAGCAACAGGAGGTACATCAGTTCAATGTACTTCAAGCACAAGTGTGCGTGATGGAATGGGTTAGGAGTGTACAAGAATGCGGGGCACATACGTCCTCACAACATGACATTTTACTTTTCCTTAATCGGAATTAGAACAAATGTACTGAACACAATAGAGGCTAGAGCACTTGGCTCATGTTCATATGTAAAGATTTTGATAAAAAGTTTATCAGAACAACAACAATGACCAAAGAAATAATAAAAAGATGATATGTTAACTAAGGGTCCAGGTTAGGTTGAAACAAAAATGTACCATTACAAAGAGTAGCTACTTAATTATAATATAATTAAATATAATGTACAATAAAATAGATTTATACTCTAGGTATCAATATATGTAAAAATAAATGTTTGCATGTGTGAGATAAAGTGCTCTCCCTAAAATCACAATTAAAGAGAATGAGAATTCTATAGAAATTGTGATAACCTGAATTTTACAGTATCTGGAGTGTCATGTTCCTGCTGATGCCACTGAATGTTTGACATTTCCTCTGGGAGAGATTCCTCATGTCCACAAAAACCAAGCTGCCTATAATGGGCCCTTTTACAAGATTACAGTCAGTGTCTATAATTTATCAAGCTTTCTTACCAATCCAAGTGCTCTTTATTTTTGCCCTGAAAATGTGGTTTTCAGTAGGTTCACAGGGGATGTCCCTTTTAATACACCCACTGTGTCATGACAAATAGAAACAGACATATATTTATCTCCACTGGGATTCTACAATATGTTGTGCAAAATGATTCTTCTGCTGCTGTTCTTCTGTGCAATAACTCACTTATTGACTCTTAACTTTTATCTCTTACACAATGTGTAATGCTTCTTGAGCCATTACTACTTATTTTAGTGCTTATTTTTACTTTATTTTTATTTATACTCATAACTGTATGTCTGTCTCTCTGTGCACTTGTTGTATGTCGTGTACCTGTTTTTCCCTCTGTGCAGTTGTAGCACATGCAATTACCTTTGGGATTAATAAAGTTTTCTGATTCTGATTTACAAACAAAATACACCTGAATCCCTTTAATATCTCATTTTTACAGTGGCCATAATTGGCCAGAATATGGATCATCTGTCTATAGTTTATTAATGACCATTTACTTGATTAAACTGAATAAATTTGCCTCTCTACACACAGACCTGAACCTTCTGCCTTGGGACTGTCATTGACTGCTGGAGAAAACAGTCAAGGACTAATTGTTTGATCCTAAATTAACTCCCCTAATCAGTGATAGATTTATTGGACACTTACTGTAAAATGACTTGTAATCCCGGCTGTTATTGCTCTTGGATGATGACATGCATGCATGTAGCAAGTATTCCTAAACACTGTATTCTTATCCATATTCTATCGGTTTGGAGAAACGTGTGTCAGGGTGTGTTTCCGGTGTTACACACACTCTGCAGTGACACGCCAAATGGTTTGTAATTGTTAAGTGTTGGACTAACCAATAGATGCCCAAGTGGTATTTGTGCTCAGCGCTGCTCCAGCAAGTCAATAACCCAATGAGCCGTCATTCCAACATCTCCACAAACTTCCTCAGAAGTGCACAGCTGGGTTAGCTTCCCAGTTCTGAGAGAAGAAGTGAGCTCAAGAAGAAATAGATATAAAAGTAGACAAATGTAACAAAGTCATCTCAATCTCCAAAACGTACATGTCTTCAAATGTAATTAAGTAAAACTGTGGTGATTTATTGTGGCTCTAATGTAATTTTTATATGCTTACTCAACGCATTTCAGATGAAAAAAGAACCAGTGGAGAATTTGTCCTCATATAATGACAAAATGTGCATAGTTATCTTTTAAATGATGTACAATTTAAGAGAAATACAGATACACAAAAAAAGTACAGAAAGAAATTGCATGTATTTTATTTCTGTCCACACAATTTTAATTAAGAAGAGAAAAAGGTAGAAGAGTCAGTCCAGTCAGTTCTCAGAAGTCTTTTTGAAGACTTTTGAAGGCTTTCAAATCCCCTTTCATGCTTCTGAAATCAGCAAGCATGAGGGGAGCCTATTCCCCATGTTGTGGGATTTATTTCCCTTCTATTTGTTTTATGTTAAATCCTTTTTCCCTCACTCCATCTTCCTCTTGCAGTCCCTGCAAATCTTTCCTGCTCCCTCCCTCCGAGTGAATTATTCACCTTCTCCTGGTCCAGTGGCGTAACTGAGAGTGCTGCCTTTTCTGACTTTATCCTTCAGAGGCCATCAGTGTCTCTACAGCTCCATCTCATCCATTATTTACCCAGTGCTCCTCTGGACAGTATACACTGCTGCGTCACTATGGGTCCAGTTACATTTACAAACACACACACACACACACACACACACACAATACACACACACAGATCAACATGCATCACACAGAGACACCTTCACACTAATTCTGCTCTACACCTCAATATACACCAATATGTCAAATTGGACAAAAAAAGATCCATGTTCTGTAAATAGACATTCATTTTATTACCAATTAACAGACATTTTGACATAGACATTTTAAAACATTCAGATTTACAATCTTGTTTTATTCTTAAAATTAAATTACATAATAACAACTATACAAAGACAGGGCAATTATAGATACAATAATAATTTTAATTTAAAAGTGTGTTTTGTGTCAAATCAAATTTTCGTGACAGGGAAAAAAAGGCTTAACATACAATAAGTTACCCGCCAACAGCGTACAGTGGCGTAGGCTTATGTTCAGATAATGAGTGTTCACCACGTACAGTAGCTTTTCTGTGTACATGCACTAAAGTGCTAGTATTCAAAAGGCATGCATTTCATTTAGGACAGCAACATTCTGCACAACTGCCTTCCAAATATGCATAAGATTGATCAGTTCAATTCCACTGTCTGTTTCTACTCAACATTCAGGTGTACATTAGAGTTTACATCGTTGTGTTGACATCATGTTTGTCTGCTTCACCGCAAAACAGACCAGAATGTTCTTTGTTGCATTACATTTCCTATAAAAAGGTTTTGTTCTTCCTTATTATTCATTCAAGCTTTATAGTGTATGAGGAGAAATGGTACTTTTAAGGTGTACGCTTCAAAATATGAAAATAGTTTTATTACACGTATATCCATGTCATGTAATATGAATAAATTATATGTATGCAAAATTAACAGAAAAACTGAAGAGCGCATGTGTAAACTTGCAGTAACAGACAAATGTTATTACTGTTAAGGTAATCTTGTTTTTAATGTCAGTAAATGCACTAAGTGTGTGTGTGCGTGCGCATATATATATAAACACACACACACACACACACACACATATATTCATAGGGCGACAGAGAACTCAAGTATGAACAGGCACCTCATGTAAAAGATTTTTCCCCCTTAGCTTGCCGCGGTACATTTCAAGTCCTTCATTTTTTTGTCGTAGAAAGCGCTTGATCCCTCTCTTTATTGGTTGGCTGGTGCTTGTGGCGCTCTCGGAGGGCTCAGTATTTGGAGGGTACAGGTTGAGGATGGCAGGCTGCCAGCGCGAGCCCAGCACGGCACTGACCAAGAGGAGAGGCTGGTTACAGGTAGAAGGCGAGGGGAGGTAGACAGGTGAGAGAGGAAGAGGGGACAAAGATGAAGAACAGATATGGCTGATGAAGGCCACCCCCCCTTAGTCTTCATCATGCCAGCTGGTGGTCCAGGATTGGCTCCTCAAGCTCGGGGATTGTTTGAGTGGGTCGGATGGGTGAGGGAAAGCGAAACCGCAGTCCACCCGACTCTTTCCAGGTGGGGGAGGAGGACGGGGAGTGGGCTGCCCACCGGGAGGGAGGGCGGCGGTTCGCAGGACGGGCGGGCCGCTGGAAACACGCCTCCAGGGGTGGAGCCACAGGAAATCGAGGCAGGTCCTTTTCCCAGAAGAAAATGCAATCATGTCAATAAATGTAAAAATGATTGTGTTGTACTGTTAACTTACACTATAGGCAAGATATAAAAAAAATTATGCTGCTTTTTCAGCAATATGATAAAAATGAATTACAAATACTTAAAACAAATGCACATGAATGCTCTTTAATATTAGACAGTCTGTATTTTGCACTTTTAGCCACAAAGGCTCAAACTATTGCTGTACATATAACATGTGTGTGTTTTAGTACATTGAAAAGATGTAAGAATATATGTGTGGTGCTCGCATGTGTTTAACCCCTTAAAACCCAGATATCAATAATTATATTCTGATAATAATGCAACTACTAGGGACAAAGCAATAGAATGGGAATCTCAACCTGCCAATGGGTCCAAAAAATGTTAACGGGTTAATAACAGTGTATTTATGAACCGGCTTCCCAAACCTCTTCATCACGGATAACTAAAGACTATGATCTGCATCGCATGGACTACACTAAAGTTTGCATTGAATTGAAGCACTGCTTGATTTGGACTTCACTGTGAAATCTATCACATCCATGAAAGCATGGGAGTCAGGCTGGGTGATCACACCGCCCTTCACTCCTGCCCTGGCTCTCAGAGTTATAATTAGTTTGTTTCTGGAAGTGTCTGGCTCCTTCAGAAGGTACAGCAAAATCTAATACAGGAAGAGATGTAATGTAATTCTGCTAAAAATACTCCCGTTGCCACCACATTAGAGAGATGGAAGGTGGACGGCCTACCAATCCAGCCCGTACGCCTTGTTAACAAAGATAAAGTGTACAGCAATTAGCTAGCACCTTCATCATAGATGACCAATGACATAGCTCATGCATTTCATTCAATAACAACCTCCCTCTCAAACGCTTGTATATTCTGACTGTGTCGGGGTGGCGGCATAGGCGACAAGATTTTATGCATGACTGTATAATTTAGCAGAACCATTATTACTATCGCCATGGCGGTTGTTCCCTCTCGAGTTCTCTTTTACTTTCATAATGTAAATGCTGTGAAGTAAAACCCAGATCCCCCAGCCAAAGCCACAGGCTTTACCAACCGTTTCTGTCTACTAACCTACAAAAATCTCATGAACTCCATGTAGACTGTAGCATGATTAAGGTTTGGGAGAGCCTGTGAAATATCTATTTCCCCTCTGGATGTGGCATTACTGACAAGTGTATGTTGAGTGTTACATGTGCTTTGAGATAAAATCTATTTAAATGCATAAAGGCTCAGAGGGTTAAAAAGCAGTTTGATGCAGATCTACATGAGATCTTAACCATTGATTCTTATGGCCTTTTCTCCCATTGCCCTTTATGCAAATATGATAAATTCTTTTGAATACATTTCACAGCTGAGAGAAATGATAGATTTCACTTGGGAGCACAGCTGCTTCATTGCCATAATTTTTGTCTCTTGTACCACTTAATAGTTGAATAGTTCTTCAACTTTCTCATCTTATTCTGAAATATATTCAAAAGAAGCCACAATGATTATTATTATTATTATAGGACCAGAACAGAAATCTCCACAGCCCCATGTGTTGATTGTGGACAGTAGACTGGAAAAGCAAAATAGCTATGCCATGGTAAACAATGATGTCAGTGTGAAACAAGCAAGCGAAGGTGGAAAACAGGTCTTAGGAAGCCTATAATCCAAACACAGTGCACAGGATGACAGTTTATTCCACCAAGGACATGTTAGCATGCAGTGACATTCATCAGGTGTAAAATGTAAACATTTGGTTAGTGTATACCATGTGACACACACATACATCAAAATTGCAGCGTGATCGTGACTAACCAAAAATTCATCAGCAGAGCATCACGGTGTAGTACGTCTTCATTAACAAGCTGAGGAGACTGATGTTAGTGACAAAGAGATTGTGAGAGAACCACACAACAGATGCTACACAATCACACCAACCAGTCGAACCCTTGTGTGATCATGTGATTTTACTGAAACTTGCAAAAGTGTCCAAAAGTCCACCATTCGCTTGTTCAGGTGGCCAGGTTTCCCAAATGTTCCAGATGTTTGACTTAACCAAAAATAATAGTATGAGTTCAAAGTGGTGGGCTTTTGGGTGACTTTCTGTTTACCCATTGTCAAAATCACAAGCATGACAAGAACACCAAAACTTTAAGCAGAACACAGAACGCACAACATCCAGCCCACAAAACATCCATGAAGTGTAAAGCATGCCCTGTGTTTAATGTAGTGTCTGGAAACTAATCTGAGGAAGAGCTTATAGGGGCTAGTGCTCAGTCAAAGGTCATGGAGGAGCATTATGGGAACTTACAGGAGAGGTGAGTGGGCTGCGCTACAGGCCCCAGGGGGTGGTTAGTAAGACAGTGTGGTTCTGGAACACAGCGCCACGTATTGGTAGAGAAGGAGGAGGAAGAGGCAATGGTTATGGACCAATAGGATAGTGCACATACCCACGAACGCGCACACACACACACACACACACACACACACACACACACACGAGTTTCATTATGATTGTAATGTATTCTGGACTAACTGTTACTAACTAACCAAAAATCATGAATATAAAATATAAAATAGCATTTAAATAGTATTCCCTGAATATACATAAATATGTACACACACACACATACAGTACAGGCCTAAAACGTTTGGACACACCTTCTCATTCAATGTGTTTTTATTATTTTCATGACTATTTACATTGGTTTACATTCTCACTGAAGGCATCAAAACTATGAATGAACACATGTGGAGTTATTTACTTAACAAAAGGTGGAGACCCGGCCTCCACAGTCACTGGACCTGAACCCAATCGAGATGGTTTGGGGTGAGTTGGACATCAGAGTGAAGGCAAAGGGGCCAACAACTGCTAAACACCTCTGGGAACTCCTTCAAGACTGTTGGAAAACCATTTCAGGTGACGACCTCTTGAAGCTCATCGAGAGAATGCCAAGAGTGTGCAAAGCAGTAATCAGAGCAAAGGGCGGCTATTTTGAAGAAACTAGAATATAAAACATGTTTTCAGTTATTTCACCTTTTTTTGTTAAGTACATAACTCCACATGTGTTCATTCATAGTTTTGATGCCTTCAGTGAGAATCTACCAATGTAAATGGTCATGAAAATAAAGAAAACACATTGAATGAGAAGGTGTATCCAAACATTGGGCCTGTACTGTATATAGAAAAAATGTAGGGACATTTTCCTATGGACCTTCAAAGTGTTTATAAATGGTACAAATATCATATTGTTCTGCCCTAACACGCACACACACACACACACACACACACAGTCCTGGTTCATCTGTTGATCTGTAAAACACCCATCCTCTTCATTCTGGAACTTAACAATAAGGGAAAAAGCTCTGTATATCTTAATTAAAGATATGTAGATATATATCTTCATATCTTCATTCCATATAGAAGAATCATGCACTAGAAAGAGCATTTGTCAATTTATTGGATTTTTATTGAATTTTGGAATTTGCTTTTGGAATACTGGCCAAACTGAAAACAATTTACACCTTATTCCAATGTCATAATCCAGCAGCAATCACTAGAGGCACCAAACTATCATATACGCATGATTTGTGTTTTTTTTTGGTAATTTGTTAAATTAATGGTGTACATATCGTGTGGATGCCTTATAATCAACTATTTTAAAACTCATTGGCTGTATGGTTGACATGAACCCTTATGCATGAATCTTCCTAATGGAGCATGGCACACTGCAGAGAAGATCTACAGAATCAGAGTTAAGCAAAGCAACGCAATGAAAGCACACAAAAAAAGACCAACAAAAAAGGGCATTTCCATTAAGCAAAATTTTACAGATCTTTTAAGTAATCATTTTCCCATGTCATGCCATTGGAGCCGGCATGCAGCAACCAACAAATTCACAGATTCATTGGAAGGAGGCTTGGGCATTCTTGTATGACTGTTCAGATGTTGTGAAATGGCTAAGAACCTCACCTCCATACATCCAGACTTCTCCCCTTCTGTAGATCTCCCATCCTTGCTGTAGGGCGCTTGTATTGGTGTGGTGCTCTGGTACCTCCTGTCATCCCTGAGACCCTGTTCAAGCAGCTTCTTGTTGAGGATGCGTGCTGTGTTCTCTGCCAGCGTGTAGCCAGGAGGGGCTGACAGGTCTTGCCGAATGCTGATGACTTCTGAGCTCTTTTCCCCCTGTGTCTCCACAATCAGCTGCACTGGACTTGGGGAACGCCCACGATTGTTCCCTCTAAGAAGTTCCTGCATGGTCCCTGGGTGGGCTGGAGATTTGGGGTCTGTCCCTGCTTCTGTGACCTGGTTGGATCGTGACCGGATGGGTGACCTGTTGTATTTCGGTATGGCATCATAGGCCAGTGGTGTGTGGTCGATAATGTTGAAAAGGCTGGAGAGTCCATCGTTGATGGTAGTGTGGACAGGGCTGTCACGTGTGGTCGTCGAACGTGCCCATGCGGATTCATTGTTGCCTTTCTGGGGTGTGGAGGTTGGTGTGGGGATCCTGCTGGGGCCACCTGTACCTCCAGCTCCAGCGCCACCAGGGGCAACATCAGCCTTCCCAGCATTGGAGAGCTTTCGCTGGAGCTTGGGGGAACCATATTTTGGGGAGCAACATGGCCGCTCAAACTTAGTCTGTACCACAGGTGAGTACTGCATCTTGCGGAGGCTCCGGGATGGGGATGAGATGGGTGTGGAACCCCCACCCTTTGGCGTGAGGCAGCGGTGAGGGCTGCTGGTCAGGGTACGTAGGCCCTCTGTCTGAAGCCCAACGCTGATGGTCTGGGTGGTTTGAGTGCCACGGGTGGTGAAGCCATTGGTTTGGCAGGCCATGTCACGTAACTGGGCACGTTCAGGAGGGCCTGGTGAGTGTCGAATGGCATTACGCACTGAGAAAGCAACCTCCTTCATATCATCACTCAAGTTTAGCTCCAGTGAGGAGGTGTAGCCCACTGCTGAACACACGCTTGCACACTCTCCAGGCCGCAGGATTGGGGGTCCAGATGTACACGGCCACCTTCCACCCCCAAACATGTCACCTGCCCCTCCTTCTCCTCCAATCTTTCCCCCCTTTGAGAATTGGTACTCCGGCTGCTCAGAGGCTCCTGGGCCACTGGCCAGTTTATCTGGTCCTCGAGTTGGGCTGTGCAGGACGTGGATCCCAAAGTGTTCAGGGGGCACATGGGAAGGCCCTGGACTCTGACCAGGGCTCCTCTGTGTCAGATGTTGGCAGTGGTTAGGGCTGCTGAGGGTATTGGTGGTAATTGTGGCGCTGGTGGTTAAGTACCACGAGGATGCCTGGAATGCTTCTGTGGAGGGATCGACTCGTCGTGCCTCCAGCCTCTCACCCCAGGCCTCCATGGGTTCAGTCGGAGGTGGAGGGAGATGCTGGGTGGTCTGGCCTGGGAGAGAGAAGGGTCCTGGAATGGGGCAGGAGGCGCTCAGGGCATTTGCAAACTCCCAGCCCTTGCTGTTAAACTCTTCTATGTACTTCAGGTCATCCGGGGACAAGGGTGGTGTCACATCGGTGTCCCGCCCTCGTTCGCTTGGTCGGCCTTTGTCGGGGAGAAATGGGGAGCTGTCCATCAAACGCTGGAAGTCACTCATGGAGCAAACAGATTTGGCCCTGTGCACAGATAATGAATATTAGTTTAGAGGTGTGCGATATGGCATAAAATGTACATTGCGATATGAATTAAACCATAGATGTAGGTGGTATATATTAAATTTAAATGTAACTGTTTTTGAAAGGGTAACATGTGTCCATAGCAACAGCACTGCAGCAGGAAGCTATACATCAACATATAGCATAACCGTATATCAGATAAACCAATATCTGGCCAATTCTACTGAAAGTGAACTTTCTGTCACACCAATAAGGCCAGTGACATACCAGATATTTGTATGACGCAAGTGATTATATAAAATTCAACAATGTTTTGTATTCACCTGTAGAGTTTACATTAAAAATATAGTCAGAAAATATTTAAATAACACTATGCTTGTTCATATCCCTCCAGGGGTTCCCACCAGTATTCCAAATTATAAAAACCTTTTTACACAGGGCACCTGGAAGTGCGCAGTGGCCACGGATTACTGACAGATAGAAAGGTGTGTTTTATTTTATTCATTGGGTCTGCAGTATTTTCAGATCTTTAAACTTTAGATGTAAGCATTACTGATCATTTGTAATTATATTTAAGGCCTTATTTTTGGGAAAGTCAAATGTTGGACTTTTTATGGGTTCCACGGAAACCCTGCCATGTGCTCTGTGCTCTCGCCCAAAACTACTGCCTCGTGCTGCAAGTAGGTGTGGTTTCATACAGGTGATGCGGCTTTGTCATTTTCACGAGGAGCGGATATTTGTGTGGTAGGCTGGTAAAATCTAAATCTCTCCTGTTGGCCAAATTTATATTGCATTTTTATTCCAAAGCTAAATGCATAAAAAAGTGTAAATGTACCTTAGCAGGCTACCACTGGTCATCTCCTCCTCTGGATAAAGAGCTGTCTCTGCCCTCTCTGAGATCTCGTCCAGAGCCTGCAGATATAAAGCATAAAACACATGCATGAACACATACATTCAAAAAAAAAAATGGGACATTTGCTTTGACCTCTAGTGGTCAGAGAAGCACTATGCACAAAAAATAAAGAAGGGTGGTAGTAGCCTAGTGGGTAACACACTCGCCTATGAACCAGAAGACCCAGGTTCAAATCCCGCTTACTACCATTGTGTCCCTGAGCAAGACACTTAACCCTGAGTGTCTCCAGGGGGGGACTGTCACCTGTACCTACTGATTGTAAGTCGCCCTGGATAAGGGCGTCTGATAAATGCCATGAATGTAAATGTAAATGTAAATATGGTGGCAATATCAGCTGCATTCTTCTATAGTGCCTCCATAAACAAAACCAGACCAGGTAATTATGTGTCTGTAAATGTGTCTGTAGTTTTCAATGGCATAGGATCCTTTTTAGTAATA
Source organism: Denticeps clupeoides (assembly GCF_900700375.1). Taxonomy (NCBI): domain Eukaryota; kingdom Metazoa; phylum Chordata; class Actinopteri; order Clupeiformes; family Denticipitidae; genus Denticeps; species Denticeps clupeoides. The sequence goes on along the minus strand of NC_041710.1, from coordinate 12,008,364 downwards.
GTATTGATACATAAAGACTTTATTTATTTATTTATTTATGATGTCCTACTAACCCTGGGTCTCAGGGATTAAACATGTGTGTATGTATGTACATATACACACAGACACACATACCTCCTTCAGACAAGGGAATCTCTTTTCAGTCTCAAGTTTAGAAGGAGGAGGAACCTCAGCTTCACTCAGTGGATCCAGAGACAGGGCATCTATGAAGAGGCTCTCTCCAGGCCCAAGCCCCTCGTTGGGCTTCAGCCTGCTCAATGCTCCCCTCTCCTCCAGTGTGGCCTCAGAGTCTGAATGGGAACGGGCTGGGAGAACAGGAGCTGGACAGGAGGAACGTAATGAGCGAGGAGATCGCGGCGCTTTTCCTGGGCTGTCCTGGGGGGAGAAAACCCTTCGAACTCCACAATCTTTCCCATCCAGCTCCCTCTGCATCTGAAGAAGGACAGCAGTGAATGCAAGGTGTTACAATCGGTCACATCTTCCCACATACAGAACTGGGATACAATGGGCCACTCATTCTACATCATTGATATACATTCATATCAAAGTTACTTGTATATAGATAATCTCCGGCATAAATGGATTAGCCTAATGCTAACAAGTTCTCCTGTTGATGATTAAGCGACATTAATGTTTTTCAAATTAAAGCATTAAATTAAAGCAATAATTATTTCCCACACTGTACCTGCATACATACACACACACAGGGTTATATAAAACTGAACACAATCAGGATAATCAGTCAAAACACAAACACCAAGGATGGGAGAATCAAGACATCAAACGAAAAACTCAGATCAAGATCAGTGGTTCTCAAACTTGTTCTATTATTCCACCCTTGTCAATATTTTCATACCCCACTTGGAATGGGTGACATCATGTGCTGCAAACTGAATTATGGGTCACTTTACATTAAAAATATTGCACATTTACATTTCTATCATGGCGCAAGCATCAGCCAAACAAAATATGATTCCATGTGAGTCCTTTGGCCAATCACTTACAAATGCCAGCCAATATATCGTCAAGAGCGAGAAACAATGATTTGTTGCCACACTGCTCTTCAAATGCCTGCAGTGAATGGGCAGGTTGCTACTGTAACTGATGTGAAGTCTTAGTTTTTCCATGATGATAACTTCTATGTCTAACAATAACGTTAAACATTAATGCAGTATGACTCCAGGTCACTTGTGCCACACTTGTCATGACTCTGCACCCCACACTTTGAGAGTCACTGATTTAGATATTAATATCAGTGGACAAAGTCATCAGATCAAGCTCACGGTTTTGTACTATTTTTTTTGCTGAAATGTCTTTCACACCCCTGTGATTTTCTTGCAAAGAAGCCACTTCTAATGACTAAACTGACAAACTGACCGTTTCTGGTAAAGAACAAATACAGAATGTACTAAATCTTGATATAGTCGTGTTTGTGTTCACTTTGCTATTCCACATAAAAAAAAACCCACATTAGAAGCACAGTTTTCAGCAAAGTGTATTAAGCAAAAGACATGAATGAACAATGGGCACTATAACTGAAACAGTTCTGAACAGTCAAATTTTCGAGTTGGTTTCAAAACTTTAGGAAGAAGTATAAACACTTGGAACCACATTTAAAAAACATTTTCATCCAAATCAAATTAGACTATTTAAATAGTTGTAGTATTAGCCAGATATAATGACTAGCATAGCAGATTACAGAAACACCATATGGTAAAAACCAGACAAACATATCTGTTGCAGAAGAACCTTAGAGTAGAAGACCAAAGGAAACAAACCAAGATAAAAAAAACAATGAGAACCAAACCACTGGAATGTTGAACCATTGCACTCGTAGTGTCATTAGTAGACAGTTGGTAGTAGTCTAGTGAATAACACACACGTCTATGAACCAGAAGGCCACAAAGTCACAGGTTCAAAATCTTTTGAGAATGTGTGTGTGTGTGTGAGTGTGTGTGCATCACTCACTCTCTCCATCTTGCGTTGCATCTCCCTCATGCCCCAGTCCCACTCTTGCCTCTCTCGGTTGAGTCTCTCCAGCAGCTCTGCTCTTTCTCGGCTCCACCTCTTTTCACCATGGTGGAGTTTCCACCGCAGCTCCAGGGCTGTGCTATGGCTCTCCTCCAGAAGCCTTCGCTGCTCTTCACGCTCCTGCCCAAACAGGTCAATCTCCGCCATATCTGCCGACCCGGCAGCCTCTCCCCGCACCTCCTCCAGCTGATACCACAAAGACAACATATGCCACAGACACACACAATGATAAATCACAAAACTCTTTCTCTGACACACACACACTTTTAATAGCCTGAGAGTGTGATTAGGTGTCGAGCTGAGATGTCCCATCTCAGAAATAGAGAGTTATTTAGAGCACTAGTACACTGTGAATGCAAGTTCCCCCATGACCACATCACAGTTCATTTCAACAGACCATTAAAGTTCAAAATAGACTAATAACACAGTATTACATCAACGTTCAACACTGAACTTAAATTTGTCATCAATCACTCATCAGTTTGAAAATTACTCAAACTGCAAGTCACTCTGGGTAAATTATTAAATGCTTATGTGTAGGTCTAATCAATATCTATAAGAATGTATGCCCATAGTCTTTTGACTTTTGTTTGATGTTCGGTCCTTTGTATGTTAATATGCATTCTTAGTAAATCATATCTACGTAGCAATATAAAAAATATTAAGAAGTAAATTATCCTCCAGTCAGGAAATAAACTCCAGAGACATGCTGGGTTCCATTCTGGTCCAGCAGGTGCATCACCTGTGCAATGCGGCGTCTCATCTCGCTGCGTTGCACCTCCCAGGTGGCACGTTCACTGGCATAGGCCTGCTGCAGCTGACACCTCCTCTGCTCCTCCTCCCGCAGTTCACATGCAAACTCCTTCAGGAGGGAACGCAACGCCTGCAACACATGACGGTTGTCCCCCAGCTATTGCAGGGGAACAAAAAATATGAGGACCATACAAGAGGACCAAATGAGGCATTTATATGTTTGTGCAGATGTTTGTTTTTGTGTATTAGATCATTACCAGAAAAGAACATGAACATTTGGCCCAACGTGACTGGAAAAAGTGCCATATCAACCATCTTTAACAGCACGTACACTATGTGCTACTTCTCTTCCACACATGTTTAAGAAAACAAATTGGGGTTCAGATCGATAAATAATGGCTATAAATACATGGAGAGGATCCCAATTTGAAGGCTCTATGAAATACAGCCTGGAAATGGGTCTTTTACAGAAATGTAAAAATGTGAAAGCGTGATGGTGATGAAAGTGTGCAAAATTTCTGTACACTAGATCTCCTAATTGAGAGGTTCCAAATCCTGATCCTAAATCCCCAATGACAGTTTTCATTCCCATCTTAATTAGGATTAGGTGATTGATAAGTTTGAAAACCTTCTGCCAGGAGTGGGAATGGCAACCCATGCTGTAACTAGGCTGCACTTCAATGAATTGATCTTCTGAAATAGGACAAACCTGTATCAATCAATCAATTAATATTTATACAATGAACACTAGCAAATTGCTCAAGGCCCCTAGTGAGCAAGCCAAAGGCAACATTGGCAAGGAAACTCACAGAAAAAAAAAAACCAAGGCTCAGCATGGGGAACACACACTCCTCTAGACAGCAATGGATTACCCTGAGTTGTTCAGTAAAATATATCCAGCATATATAGATTACTGTAGTCCAGTTATGTATTATGTAGTGCCAAGGTAATATTTCAGAGTTCTAGGAAATGATTATCAGATGGAATCATCATATGACTCCATCTGTGAATGGCCATAAACTAGCAAAATTATAGTGCTTCTGTGACTCTGTCAGTGTTGCTGTCTGACAACATTAGACTACACAGATAAAAAGAAAATATTATACACTGAATGAGTAAAAATGTAGACTATGAAACATAACATGACCAAAGAAATGTTTGGTCATGTGTTCATGGGGACTTGCTTAGGAAGCATGTGCACCTAGACGTGTACTGTCTTGAGTATAATAATAAGAAAAGCCTGCATTAACACCACTATAAATAGGACAGTGTGGCCTACCTTAGATCATTGAAAGCTCAGATCCAGGTCTTTCTGAATTGGTGTTATGTACAAACACCATCAGAAAAGAAAAACACAGGGCTACAATGTCAGAGCAGTAGGGATTAAAAATGGATGAAGTGTGTTGAGAATGCATTGTCAGCACGGGTCCGTTGAGCTCCACAACATCTCAAATGGTTAGGTTAAGCCCCTGGTTATGTGTCACTTTAAGGAATAGGAAATGTGGTGTTTTAGAGGATAATGGAGAACCTTGGCAGTTTCCACAATTCATTTTTGTAAAATTCATGAAAATCAAAACAGCGGACAAATCGGTGCACTTAAAGTTGGTAACTTATATAGAGAGACTGGGCATGTATTGCTTGGCATAAACATGAAAACATTGTCTGTTTTTTTTTGTTTCCTGAGAGAACATCCAGTTACCTGCTTCTGCTGGTGGAAACAATCAGGTGAAGGCAGCATGGCGCCAGCATCTGTGATGTCTCCCTCTGTGACGTGGAGAACCGGTGTGTCCTCCACCTTTCCTTCCACCTGCTCTGTCACCACACCCAGCTCAGGGACGCTCTCCAGACGTTCACACTGTAAACACAGGAACGCAATGTTGTCAGTCTATATGCACCCACTAGAATATGCTTAACACTGAGTGGTAAATTGAGAGTAATAAAACAAGAACACTGGTCATTTAAGATGTGTTGGTGGGCCTGTTACACGTGCAGTAATTGAATATAAAACAATCTACAGTACAAAACCTTAAATGATTTACATGTATTATATTGTATAAATTACTCTAAAAAACTTTAATTTAGTAAACAGTTTTGCACCGTGTAAAGTATTGTGTATTACTATTAAAATGACTTTTTTTGTAAATATAAAATATAATTCATGCATACTATGCATTAAAATACTGCAATTACTATATTTACAAATGACTATTTATGGTAGTTTATGGTAGTACTATTTATGGTAGTTTACAAACAGTTTTTGTTGATTTAACAGTGATTTAATATTTTTGATTTTTTTTTCAATAATAGTAGCAGCATGCTTTGCATGCACTACAAGTGCTAGACTACGAGGGAAAGTACATTTGCAGGGAGGATTAGCGGGTTGGATATTAGTAGTTGAACGTTGCACGTTGAGCAGTGTGTTACATATTGAGATGTGTTAGATGGCGTTAAACACAGTTTAGGTGGGCAGATAGGTGGGCAGATCACCACCATCTTGCCAGACCTTAAGTCAGAGTGGGTCCGACTTACTGTGTATGTCTGCTGACTCCACAGACCTCCCAACCGGAATGTTTGCCATGCATGAACTCTACCTGGTGCGCGAAAGCTTGATACATAAGGGCAGTAAAGAGTCTAACATCAATACTGTATATTGTGGTGTTAAGTTTACAGAATAAAACTGTAAATACCACAGTTATATATTTATGTTTAACCATTATTACATGCAAACTTTATAATAACTCTACAGAAAGATTACAGAAGATTATTCTGCATTTATAACAGATATAGACTGAAATAAACGGTATGTATACTAATCACTAACACCTTCTCACCATATATATTTGACAGTAAAGTTCTACATACCAGAGCGGCTGTTTAAAATATGGAAGACTTTTAAGCAATTACTTTCCTGATCTTGGAATTTTGGCACCCACTGATGCCAGTTTTATACCGTAACTTGACAATTTTTAACAGTGTAAAAGTCCCTAGTACTGAATGGAATCAACCATAGCTTAAGTACATCATCATGTTCTCATTTTATGGATGTTAAGGTACATAAAGCAGAAACCTCAATGAACGATATTCATTAGTCTCTTCACTGTTCTTTACAGTTTCATAAACTTTCAAGTGAGCACTTGTTGTGGCTTTGTTGGCTCTGTTGGCTGGTCTGTTATAGTAGTTTATCCCCATTCCTCCACCACACTCACACTGACCCACTTCTGGAGTGAGGGAGAAGTAGGATGGAGAGGAATAATGTGGCAGCAAATTGAGGGATATGTCTATATATAGCCACAAGGTCCTCTTCACACTCACCTCGTCATGGGCCCCCTCCTCACCAGACTCCATCCTGCGGCCAAGCCTCCAGTGCATGAGGATCCAGCGCAGTTTCATGTAGAGGATGATGGTGTTGTGGCGGAAGAGGCGGAGCTCCTGCTGCATAAGTGCTCTCTCCTGTGGCCACGGGGCATCAAGCGGCTGAAGGCCCTGCAGCTCAAGGCCACGGCGAGCTTCTAATCGCCGCTGTTCCTCCTCCTGTTGGATTAGTGACAGTGGAGGCCAAAAACAGACAGCCAACATGGACAGAAAAACAGAAGCAAACGACACAGAGGAGCAATAGAATAGGTTGAATCGATGTAAAATGAACAAAACATGCAACAGTGAAGAGAAGGACATAAAACATGGGGAATGGCAACGAGAAGAGAAAGAGGAGAGCAGAAACATCACGAATGAGCATAAACAAATTAATGTGAGAGCGACAGTAAGGGGGCAGAGAGGAAATTCATTCATTCATTATTATGGATGAACAACTTTCAGTTGTCAGTGACAACAGTTTCATGCTGCTGACAGTGAACCATCGCTTTCAGACCAGGCCACAGCAGATGCAGCTAGAGAGTGGTCCTGTTTGTTGTTTTTAATATTTGTAGTGCTTTGCTCAATTTAAAATAAACGTAAAATAAATTTAACTGCCTATTACAAATATAATAGAAATTCTGAAAGCATAAACTCAAATTGTAACTATTTGTGTTTTTGTTACCTGAGCAACTGATCCTTGAAAGCCCTCACGATCCTCCTGACCAGAACGCAATCGCCTCTCATGGTCCAACCGGAACTGGACTTCCCTGGCTGGGGTGCTGACCTCAGACACAGATGGATCCCGGGTCTGGCCCAGATAACAACACAACAGCGTTACTATTAGTACTAAACCACCTTTCTGGTCTTTCTTTAACAGCTGAAGATCTCTAGGACCCCTTTACTCTAATACATTTATCGCATCTTTTTTATTAGACAAGAGCTGTCTATGGTGCTGAGGTTTAAGAGGTATAATAATGTTTTTCATTATTATATTATGTATGTTATTAATAATTGTTATTAACTGAAATATGCATATATGTAATAAATTAATGTCTGAAGAGGTAAAATGCTAACTACATATCACAGTTCACAGACCTTGCTCAACAAGGTATCAAAGACTCTGTCTGAACCAATCCCTGTGTCACACGTTGCTGAAACCAGACAACATGAAACAGCTCTTCCTTCTCATTTAATTTAATATCTACCAATTAAATAATATATATTGTTCTCTCAAGCCTCAAGGGTCTCTACAGAATCAAACCAATCAGCAAAAATAGTTAAAAGAACAAATTTTACTTCAGTGTTTCTCCATCAGTGACTGCAGAATTCTAATTCTAATCCTGACTGAGCATGGTACTGATACCAGAACAATGAAAAAGGCTTTTTATAAATTAATGGAGTGGGAGTGGGGAAGTGAAACATGTTCTGAAACACAACAGAATGTGAGGATGGTGTGATTCGGTCCTCTTTGTTGACTCATGTCAGGCTTTGAGCTCATAACACATTTTCAGCCAGCGCATACTTTTCTGAATTGCAAAAACTATATAAAAGGTTCAGGGCGCATTTCACTGCATGTTGTACTGGTATAACCATGCATATGACAGATAAAAATCTTGCATCTTGAATTAATGTAAACAATAAAATCAGCAGTCAGAAGTAGATCTGCCCTCTGCCTCAACACCTATAGCCCAGCTTTATCTTCAGAGAAGACATCGGGGTGAATGAAGCTCTACTGACCTCCACTCTCAAACCCTGTGGCCTGCCGCCTCTAGCGTGTCCCGGGGATGCCCTGCGTGAGAGCGGGCCTGGAGCTCCAGACTCCCTCCAGCCCCCCTCCTGGCCTAGGCACCACTGCGGCTCCTCTCTCTGCCCAGACTGTGAGTGGGGTGGGGGTTAAGGGATTTGGGAGGGTGTCAGAAGTGGAGGTGAGGGGGACGGGGGGTGTAGGAGAGGGGCAAGGAGGAGAGAAATGCATGGGATCGAATCAATGGTGAACAAATGCCAACGACGTACACGGAAGGGGCAGGAGAGGACAAGGTGGATGTGAATCACACACATGCACACACACACACACAAACAGAAACACACAAAGTCACACTCACAACAAGCAAGCACATATGTGCATAGACAAAAACATATACAAACATGGCTAGAGAAACAAAAAAACTGGGCATATGAATGAAACAGAAAAAAACCCAACACAACAGAGAGCGCCTGAAGGACTACAGGACAAAGAACAGCGCGAAGAGGAAGACCAACTTAAAGATGATGGTGTACGAGAGAGACGAGAAGAGCACAAGGACGAGGATGAACAGAATGATGGGCTGAAACATCTGAAGGAGTGCCAGGGGAGATGGTGGGCCGGGAGGGGGTTGGGGGTGAACACAAAGAGGAGGAAAAGAGAGAGGGATCGGGGAGAGGAGAAAAGAATGCAAAACACTGGTTATGAAGCGCATGCAATGAGGGATACATGAGTCAAAAAACCTACTGGCAGCTAACGGAGACCGTGCGAGACGGTGCATGAGCACCGTAACATACATACGCCTATGTGTAACGCAGCCATGCACATTACAGGGCTGAACCAGGTTGCATGTGATCATGCCCTGATGCCATAACTTTGACATAAAGCAAGGTGCAACAATTGAACACGCTGAGGTGTCCATGCTTGAGCTTGGCAGCACATGTAAAACATTTTTTTTTTTTTAATTGCCAAGCTACCCAGCCAAATGAAAAACATCATGGCAAGAACACTTCCATCACCACTGAAGGCATTTTGCAGTTTTTTTTTTCATATTTTCCCGAATGGCCCCATCAGCAGAGTATTTTGAGATGGCTTAAAAGATTTTTTGTTGGGTTTAATTAGTAAATTCCTGATAGGGAATGAAGTGTGTTGACTCATGTTTTCTTCAAGCACCATTGAGAAGCAGAGCACTATGGGAGTGAGTGGGCAGATGGCAGGTTTCTTCAAATGCAGTCAACAACTCTGAGTTAGTGAGAGGAACCACAACAATTCTTCAACAGTGTTTGGCTCAAAAACAGAATCAATCAATAAGTCATCAGTGCTATTCCATTATAAGGGCACAATTATATTAGAACGTTGTCTACTTAGATTTAAAGTGGTGAACAGAAATGCAAAATGGATGAGAAATTGTGTTTTCACACAGATATGGGCATCTAGTCAAATTCCATATTACGAAATATTCAAAACAGATGTTCTAAAGGTTGATTCTTGAAAACCTGCCATAAATGATATTAAGAATATGCAGCAAATACAAATAGTATAAAAAGAGGCTCATAGTAGGAGCAACTCTTAGCAGAGAAGACAATATAAAATTCCATTACTTACACAACAAAACCAAAGCTGGCATGTCATGGATGGCTGTGACAGGAGCAGAAGACAACCACGTCCATGTTACCGTAGCATGGGTGTTGCTACACTGAGATGGTGACATATATCTAGATAGCATCCTTGGACACATGGAGCCATGCAGAAAAACCTGCCAGAACCCAGGAGAAGCCCAGGTATATCCACCCAGCCAATCAAGCATTGCAGATTAAACAGGCAAAGGTGACTGCAGGAAGGGGCAATGGGGGAGGATTGGGTTGGGTGTGGGTAGGGCTATGGTTGCCATGGTGTGACAAGGTGAAGGACAGTTGAGGGAAGAGGTTTTGGGAGGTGGTGGGCATCCATTTACGCTGAGCTGTGTAGTAAGTTGTGCTAGGTTTGCGCGCTGATGCAGCAGTGCCTAAATTTTTTTTTTAATCTCCCATGTGAAGGTAAACAGCACCTCTCTGCTAAAAATCTCTCCGAATCTCCCTCCTCCTCTACCCCCTCTCTTGCTCTCGATTTCTTTAATCCTCACCTGCTTTCTTTATAGCAGGATTCTGTGATTTCAGAACAGCTGGAACTGACTGAATTGGCTCAAACTGTAAAATCTAATACAAAATTAATTAAATAAATTAAATATTTAAATGATACAAATGCAATCAAATTTCACCTATTATTCTGATTAATAAAAGTGTACGACATGACTTCTAATTTCATGGCCTAAGGCTGCGTCAACATAGACAAAATCAGGTTTCATGCAAATGCATTCATTAGCATGATGCACAAAATGATGAGGTGAAACAAATTATGAACAAAAAACGATACACCACTAGTGTATCATCAATACCTGGGTTCAAAATACTGGACTTTTAATTCATATCCCAAAACCCCTCAAGAACCTTCACCTTTCCATCACCATGTGCTACATTATTTGCACATTACATACAAAGCCCTTATAATTTGCCATCGTAAATTGTTTCACTCTACAGAAATGAAATGACAAAAGGTTCAAATAATGTGGCATAATGGAGTACAAAATGTACAGAGAATCAATATTAGCTTAGCACTTGCCTAAAAATTGTCCAAAATCGAAACATAAACACAAAATCAAAAATATTACCTTACCTTTTATTTAGATGGTTCTTAAATTAGATTGTCAGATTAGGGTACTATGCTAATTACCTGTTTACAGTGAGCAACCGTTATTGAACATAAAAAAGAACCAGAGGTTGATGGAAAAGGGAAGATGCAACAACATTCTTTGCCCTCAGGGTTTCTGCCACAATGGCAAGCATGATCAGAAGAGGACACAGGAAGAGCAGCAACAAGAAGCGGTGGGTTTCTTAATGTTTCGGATGCAGCAGGAGGCAGCATACAGTAGGTGGGGTTCTCAGATGGACAAAAAAAGAGGCAGCACTTACCTGGAAATCTGTGATGAGATCCCTTCCAAGGGTGCCGATAGGCGAGTCGCGTGACATGGAGGTGATGGTGGATAGGAAGCTGCTGGACTCTGTGAGATTTGGCAGTGGAGAGAGGTCATCGCCTCGTTCACGGAGACCATCTCCAAGGTGGTCCACTTTTTCCATGAAAATGTGCAGCTCTGAGCGGAAAGCCTTCATCCTTGTGTTAATGGCATCGAGCACCTTGGAGTCAGGCTTGGCATCTACAGAGAAGTGGCTGCTGTCTTCGTCTCTGAGCGCTCCGGCACCTTCCGTGATGACAGCTTCAGCACCAGTGACCAGCAGCCGGCCTTCATAGATTAGGCTGTCAGTGTCAAGAATTAGGCGATCCACCATCTTCCCCAGCCGCTCAGCCTCACGTTTCATGTTGTTCAGCATCTCACGATCCTCCACCCTCCTTCGCTGTGCAGCCAGCTCTACCGACATAGACTCAGCCATCTCTGAAGGCTTACCACTGCCAAAGCCAGAGGTCGCTGTCTTCTCAAACAAGTCCTCTGAGTCACTTTCCCCGCCAACTGGGCCCTCACGCTTGTGCTGGAGGAGCAGCGCCCGCCTGGCTTCCTCCTCTTCTTCTTCTTCGGCAGTTGCAGTTTCCAGACGTCTGCCTGCATCCGCATCAGAGTCAGTATCACGCGGGCTACCTGTGCGAACTCCGAGGTGCAAGGCAAGATCGCAGCGCTGCATATTCGAGATCAGGACCCGATTCTCATACTGGAGCTTCATCACCTTCCCTGACAGCTCATTGATCTGGAGACGTGCTGCTTTGAGCTCCTCCTGAAGTAGACCCCCTACAGAAGCCCCACTGCTACCAACTCCTACACCATTTCCGTTCCCACTCATGGGTCTTTGAGGAGCTGAGGCACCACCCCCATTCCCCCCTCCTTCGACCCTGGCTGCCTCCTCACCATCTCCGTGGCTGGGGCCAAACTTGAAGCGGTTGAGTTCAGACGTCAACTGCTTGTTGTGGTCTTCGATTTCAGAGATGGAGCGTCGCAACAGCTCGGCTTCTTCCTCCACAAACTGTAGGTGGCGGCGCAACTCGCTGGCTGACTCCAGTGCATCAGCACCATATGGAGATGTTGGCACGCTGGAGAATGGCTCACGACCAAAACAGTCACGTTCATATTGGCAACGTAGGTCTTCGTTTTCAGCTCTTAGGCCCCGGTTTTCCACTTCCAGCTCCACAATCTTGCGGCCCAGTATGTTGGCCTCCTCCTCCACCAGCTTGAGCCTCAGGCGGAGTTCAGCCTCCCTGGTGCTGTGGGGACCTCCACCAACAACTTCAGCCATAGGCAGTGGGCTGTCTATGTCCCCATACACGGATTTATACTTCTGCAGCTCCTGCTCCAGCTCGTCCTTCTCACGACCCAGTTTGGCCATTTTTTTACGCATCAGAGTAGACTCCTCTTTAGCAAACTGCAGCTGGCAGCGCAGGTCGGCACTGTCCTCCTGAGAGACAGAAAACCAGTCACATTCACAATTCCTCCAGCCACATTCCATGTTTATTAACATCATATCTCAAAACTTTATTAAGAATTATTCGATCCATCAAATAAAACCAAGACAGTGTCAAGACAGTATTGAGAGAGTCTAGAAGAGCAAATTTGATCAGGATGGTCCATGACAGATTATTATTTATGAAGGGTAAATTGGAAATCCCTGTCTGATTGATTATTTGACAACTAGGCTCTTTTGTGATGTCATCAGGTGTTTATTATTGTCTCTACAATATCAGACTATACACCTTCCAGCAGTTGCTGCTGTATGTGCCTGGTGGCTGTTTTGTAACAGCCAATTAATAGGTGTCGGTGTATTTAGACTAACACAAGGTCACAGATCAAGAGCAAGAGACAGAGAAAGAGCAAGAAATTAAAACGCATTTCCTGTTGAATGCACCCACATAGCGCTTACCTGGGTTAAAGACTTCTTGTCTTTAAAGCTCTCCCGACTTCCCCTCCTCCTGATTGCTGTCTGTGCAAGAAAATGAAACTGAATATGAGAATGTAAAGGAAGCAATAAGTTGTGCTGTCATCAAGGCCCTTCACTACCTAATCTCCCAACCTCCTCAAAAAGGTAAACATTCATTTTGTTACATACATATTAAATGTATATTGTAATACCTAATACACATTTTAATACTGGATTTCATTTGGGTATTTTATTAAAGTTAAAGGGCAAAAATGAGACATTCAAAATTATTATCCCCCTGGCGATTAATAGTCAATAGTGTATTATTTCTGACACCAATCATTTAGAGTTGTTCTTTACTAGGTTGGCACAGGTCTCCAGAGGGAGTTTGACACATTCTTCCATTGCAAATTGTTCTAGCTGGTCCAAATTGCATTGTTTCCCAGCATGGACATTCACTTTGATCACCCACCACAGATTCGTAATAGGATTGAAGTCTGGGTTCTATGTGGGCCAGACCAGAATCTTGGCTTTGGTATCCTTGATGGACTGTTGTACTAATTTCGATGTATGCCATGGATCATTGTCTTGTTGGAAGACCCAGTGATAACTTAAGCATGGACCGAAGTGCCCTGTTCCTTGGAGTCTTTTTATGCTGATTGTTGAGATGCCAATTGACAGCACATGTGTGGTTTGAAAGCAAACATGTTTGATTATATCAAGTTTCATCAATACCTCATTTGCTGGTTAAAATGTTTAGGAAAATGTTCCATAACTCTTGATGGGCTAATAACTTTGGCTTCAACTGTATACAGTATGTATTTACCTCTATATACTACTCATTTAAATATAGTACTATGGTATGTAAGAACAGGTCATATTAGCTGTCATCTGCTGAAAGTGTGTTCAGAGCAAATAGGTCCAATCTTTTATTACATATTTCTAATGTAATTTTCCCAGTAGAGGGTGCCCTCTCTATGGAAATAGTCTGGTGCTGTGCCTGAGGTTAGAGACTCTCAAACCCTTCAGCCCTGTTGCATTCACCTCCCTTGACATGAAGATGAAACTAATCAAAGCAGAGCTCTTATCTAAGGCAGAACCATTACCTGGTGCTTATAGGGCCAAGAGGGTGGAGCAAGATGCCACAATCACCCGATGGTGTGTAGCAGCCTAATGGGTAATACTAGGTTGTTAGGGAGTTATTGCTCCCTAAGCAAAACCCTTAACCCTCAGTTGCACCAGGGGACTAAAACTAAATGTACTCAATCGCATATAAACATGTAGAAACATTTAGAGAGGAATGGAAATCATGCTAGACCATTGTTTAAGCCTTTCTGAGCTTAAGAGGCTGTATACTTGCATGGGATTTGAATGAATTTGAATTGCTGGTGCATGCTCTGTACTTAGAAAATACTTGTGATGACATATGCGATATTGTCAGGAACTACGATTTGGACCAGAGTTTGTATTGTCTGTGGACCCATTTATCCTGATATTGTGCAGCTGTTTCGTATGTATAAATGTTTGCCTTTTGTCGGGTCCTTAAAATGTATGTCACGTATTGGTGTGTGCTCATGTTTGATGTATCAGACCCTTGCAAATGTGACCCTCTCTCCACCACGTTGCCATGACAGATATATGTTTTTCATATTAAATTAAATTAAATAAACACTGCACATGCACATGAGTATTTAGTATAGGATGTTAGATAAAGACCTTGTTTGATTCGTAGCAAATGTTAAGCTGGAATAGATTGTTGTGTAATGCTGCATTTGTCAGGTAAGGACTGGAAACTGTGAGTCAGGCTGTACAGTAATGCAGATCACATGACCTGCAGGATTAGCAGAAAAAAGAGAAAATAAATTAACCTATTTTCACTTTAGGGTAGAGGACAAATATACAAAAACATAGGTGTGGGACATGCACACATATGTGTGGACCACAGTGCAAATCCAGGTATATCCTGAATCTTCATAATAAAATAAACTAAGGCAAATTGCAATTGAATTATACTGAGGAAGGGGCACGCCTGCCAGAAAAGTAGATTGAACCTGGTCTCTTGAATGAGTTAGAGAGCACAAATTACTGACTCTTTTTGTAAAATGCAAATTTAGGATGCTTGGCTTGCCGGGTGCATGTGCATTTCAGAGAGAATGTGTGAGGGCTGTGATTGGCTGACCCCTGCATGCAAAGCTAGGATGAAAATGCAGCCTGACCGCACGCGAGCAGAGGCTTAACCTCTCTTATTATGCTTTTCCTGGAAGTGTGCAGGTCTTTGATTTCTGCTACAAGCTGTGTAAGCAGTGGGACAGTCAACATGTATTCCATGCATGCATGTGTGAATCAATAAATGTTCATTGTTGGTTTTGTTCATCTTTAAAAATACTTTATTATTGAAGACCAGCATGTATTTTATCCTCTCACTGTTTGCATTGTCTTGTTTTTTTTTCCCGGAACACTGCCATGTAAAAACCCAGAAGAACTCAAGATGTGCCCTAACACTTTTTGGGGTGCTGCCCATGAATGTAATGAAACATACACATACATTAAACAAGGGTAGAACCATGAAAGGTGACAATACAAAATGAAAGCTTTGAGGTGACAGAATATCTGTGCACCAGACAGAATAAAGGGACTGAAGCTCACTACACACACCGAAAGAGTACATGCTGCAGAGTGTGAATCATTTATGGCCAGACGAGTGGAAAGACTGAGTGACCTCTTTAGCACTGACTCATCTTTATTGCAAACACACACACTTAATCGTAACCTTACCCCAGCCCACATGGACACAGAACTGTATCACAATGCTCAGATGTGAGCTCCTCTCTTTTCACTACTGTACTATGTCACCCCAGCTGGGACACACTCCAACAAAGGCAAGTTTAGGTTGATGGTCCATAAACACATCCCGGAGATGACTTGGTTGCACCGGACTTGGTTGCTACAGATGTTCCTGTAGGCTAAAGATTGTTTTGCAGCCCCTTGAAATACTTTTAATTTCTCAAACACGTCTTGTTATAAAAGAAAGTATAAATAGTCTCTGTTTTACATTTTATCAGTCTCAAGACTGATAAAAACCTAAATGAGCAAAATGGAGTTAGCGAAGACACACATTAAAACTAATCTAATCATTCAGAAAAGAATATGCAGAAAAAATATTTGTTTCTTTCTGTTTGTTTTGAGCAAAAGAAAGCAAAGAGCAGCACACAATCACTAAATATAGCAGTTTCACTGTACTTTAGAATCACTGAAAAACAATGGTAAGCTCAGCTGAGTGCTGATATGTGTGTCTGTGTGTGTGTTTGTGCGCAGGTCATGATGGCAGAGTAAATCTTTGCAGCAGTGTAGAGGATTACTGATCCAACATTTAGATCAGATAGAAGGCGTGTGGCATCTCAGCGATGCCAAGAATATGAACACACACGCACACGGGCACACACGTGCATTCTCCCATGGTGAAGCTGACAAACTGAGTGTTAATGTGAGACGACAACATGGTGTAAACCTGCTGGACAGGTGGTATGAAGACAGCAGAACCAGAGAGAAA
Organism: Denticeps clupeoides; assembly: GCF_900700375.1. Taxonomy (NCBI): domain Eukaryota; kingdom Metazoa; phylum Chordata; class Actinopteri; order Clupeiformes; family Denticipitidae; genus Denticeps; species Denticeps clupeoides. The sequence goes on along the minus strand of NC_041710.1, from coordinate 11,991,983 downwards.
GACCAATAATATGGTTCCGCAGTAAGTTGTACCTATATTATTAATAACAATTTGTTGGGGGAAGTGTTAATAATTAATTACATGTTTTGTAAACAAAATAACCTATACAAGGACCCTTTAGCCACTAGGCAAGAACAGGAGACCAGTCCATCACAGGGATAACATTTACCTAGTAAACATGATTTCAGAAAATCCAACCTGTACTCTCTCCAAGTACTAACCACACAGAAACTGAACAGACGTCCACAGAGGTAAGATGGTAAGATAAGATGACCTTGTCATAAGAGATGTTATTATTATTGTCTGTAGCATATTTTCTCACTTTTTGAAGGAGGCCTGTTGTTGTTTGAAAATAACACACTGCAAAATATTGTACAAGACATACAGGACCTGAAAACGTACACCCACGGCCCGATGGTAACTAATTATACTAATTACACAAACTGGAGGATGCATGTGAGAGAAGTGACCTTTCACCTAAATAAAATTAAAGGCCTAGTCACCAACAATGACAACCTAAATTCAGAAAGAGAAAGCAGACAAAAACTTTAAACCAGTGGTCTCAACAATGCCTCCAGAGCGACCCACACCTAGTGATCTGTCCATCAAGCACACCAAATATTTCTCCTTACAGAACAAGAATTCCCCATGAAACTGGCCCTTGTGACCATATTTGATCACCAGAAGCAAGGTTAAGAATGGCAGTGATTTCTTCTAACTGAACCAAACCAGTCCAAACCATTCACATGCTTTTGCCCTCTCTGTGATCTCATTAATTTGGTGACAGACTATGTGGCTTGACAATGGGATCTCCTATACCTTTGTTGCAGCAATCAGAGTTCCCCAAAGCACTTGTCTGTAAAATCTCTTTTCGATACTTAAGTTTGTGTGGCCAACACATCAATTGAATGAGACAAGGGGTGGAAACCTCTATGGTGGGATTGTTTAAAATTCTAGAATGCTAAGTCCAGGGGCTTGACCACATCATGCAGCGGCAAAAGTGCAACTGACGAGCTGAGCCATTGTAGGGGTGGTAGTAGCCTAGTGGTTAACACACTTGCCTATGAACCAGAAGACCCAGGTTCAAATCCCACTTACTACCATTGTGTCCCTGAGCAAGACACTTAACCCTAAATTGCTCCAGGGGGGGGACTGTCCCTGTAACTACTGATTGTAAGTCGCTCTAGATAAGGGCGTCTGATAAATGCTGTGAATGTAAATGTAAATTTTGGCTCATGCAGAATCTTAGCCGAACAATACATACACACACACACCTTTATTACATGTGTTGATTTGCTCTCATTGCAGAAAGGCTTGACCCATTTCTTCTGGGCAATTGTATTGAGAGAGATGAATATGATCCGGGCTGCTTCTGCTAATATGATTACCGTAGGGGCTTAGACTGACTGTGACAGAGCTTAAGAGGAATGATCGCAAGCACAAAAGAAACGGTCACAAATCTCCAAACGGGGGGGCAGAGGACTTGTTCCAAAGCTCCAGTCAGACGAACAGAGGCCTGATGTTGCATTAAAAACATCAGGAAAGTCTGAAGTGAAAGTAGATGCTGGAGAATTCAATTTCTCTGTGTGATTTAGTAAACAAGAACAGAAAGAGAGAATTTGGGTTTCACTCCCTTACAGCTGAGGCCAACATTTATTAGCCCCGCAGGAATTATGGAACAATTTTGCAGCATTGATGAATGCTGCACCAGTGCTATTTAGTAGCTTTTACCACATTTAGTAATATTTAGTAATATTATTGTTTAGTATTGTTTATTATGTTTAGGCTTGCTTTAGTTTCAAATATAGTAAATAAAGGGGTGGTCAAAAATATTAGCCCTGTATGAATGTAGGGTAGTAGTAGCCTAGTGGGTAACACACTCGCCTGTGAACCAGAAGACCCAGGTTCAAATCCCGCTTACTACCATTGTGTCCCTGAGCAACGCTTAACCCTAAGTTGCTCCAGGGGGGACTGTCCCTGTAACTACTGATTGTAAGTCGCTCTGGATAAGGGCGTCTGATAAATGCCATAAATGTAAATGTAAATGTTTGCTTTTAAAAACAGTTAACAGTTATTAACCAATCAGCTTTGAAACTACACCGGTGTAGGCTTCCTACCATTTTTTAATGAGCATAAAAAGACTCCAAAGAACAAAGTACTTGAACACATGAGAGGGACTACTGTTACTCACCATGCTAAAGATTAAGGAAATCAGTCTGGAGCTCGGAAAGAAGATAGTACAGGCTCATGCTAGGGAGGAAGGCTACACTGTCATCCCCAAGCGACTCCCTGTGAATAGAACTGTTGTACGTCGCAGAACAAATTCTGTAAAAAACAAACCTGGCTGTCGTCGTAAAGGCAAGATTTCAATAACTTTTTGTAGCCTCAGGCACAGGGACCCTTGTTCGAAAAAGAAAAGGATGTTGACATTTTGAGGGAGAATCTAATCCTAATCCAGGTTTAGATTGAAAATTGGGTCTCCCAACAAGACAATGACCCAAAACATAAATCACAATTAGTCCAGCAGTTCATCAAGGATAACAAAACCAAGATCCTGTAGTGGCCCACACAGAACCCAGACCTTAATCCTATTACGAATCTGAGGTGGGTGATCGAAGTGAATGTCCATACTGAGAAACCAGGCAATTTGGACCAGCTAGAACAATTTGCAATGGAAGAATGAGCCAAAATCCCTCAGGAGACCTGTTCCAACCTAGTAAAGTACATCTCTAAGAGATTGGTGTCAGTTGTGGCTCTGAAAGGGTACACTATTGACTATTAATGGCCAGGGGATAGTAATTTTGTCTCATTTTGGGCCTTTCTTGTTTTGAATCGGTGGATCAATAAAATATCCTAATTAAACTTAGTGGACAATGATATGTATTGAGTATTTGTTTCCAAAATAACAATCACTTGTTGTTAATGGTCATTTTCATAGAGAAATCAAAAGTGTTGTCTAATTTCATAAGGGGGGATTATCATTTTTGCCTCAATAGTATTTCTGAAGTACCGAATCCATCTGTCTATGCAAATATTTCTAAATCTAATTCTATTTGACTGCTTGTATTCATGATTGTATTTATCTAGTTAATTGTCTGTGAATTTGATAAAGCACAAATGTTCCTAATTGGCTGAGACATCTTACATACAGGCATACAAACCATCTGTTACCTAGTGACTACTGACTGAAGAGATGAAACTAATCTGAATCTAACATTTATTGTGTGTAAATAATTTAATAAAAACAGACATTATAAAAGTTATACAAGGTTGAGAATGCTCTGGTTTTTCCACACAGGTTTATCCATAAGGGCTCCAATTCAGTCTTCTCACTGCACTCTGGAGCTGGACACTGTTGTTTGTGGAGGTTGAATAGATTTAACTGCGCCCTGGGCTCGCCGAGGATTTATAGAAGAGCCTTTGCAGGCCTTGCATGTCTCCATGACAATGAAATAATACAACCTCATGCCATATATATTCATGCTACTGTACGCTGGCAACAACAACAGACAGCTTCACGGCAACACCAATGTGCTGCAGTTTGTCAAGGCAACCTGCAAAATGGTGAAAGACATTCATGTGACGACAAATATTTTTTAAAGAGTTTGCGTTGCTTAAACAGATTCTTTAACTTGGACATTGAAACAAGGGTTTCTGGTTAAGCACTGTATGATTAAAGAGGGACAAGATAGCAGATGGTAGCAGTCGTACAGTCATTTACAAAGAATATTACCAGTAAATCTCAAATTGGAGTTTAGTGAAATTGGTCAATTGTTTTCGTTATTTAATTAAAAAATGTTTAGCTGAAACCCTTCATTCCCAAACAAAGACTGATTGCACGAATGAAGACCCTTTGGACATTGACATTGGGGTGTCATTGTAGCAGTTAAATAGAAAAAAATGCCCTTTTAAACAATATACATTTTTTGCAGTATGTAGTATTTAAGATTTATGCACCAAAGCAAGTGAGGGCCATGTGCTATCCTGGCCCAGGCCTCATCTTCTATAATGGGCATGCACAAAAGAGGCTTTACGTGCATAGCAGCCTCCTTTCACACAGTCAAGGCCCCCACCTCCTTCACCCACCCTGTGTCTGGACACAATCCCCTTTCCACTCAGTCTCCGTCTCTCGGCCCCAATCCCACCTGTCTTTTTCCCCAACTGTCTCAACTGACATTGCATGGAAACCAGCTGGAGTACATTTGGCAGCATCTGGTAAACAAACTTGATCAATTCATTTCAATTCAGTAAATTTTGTTTGTTATTTTGAAACATGTTATATTTTTAGAAGATCGCCATTCATAAAATAAACTGTTAATATACAAACACCAAGAGAGACTATAAAATATAGTCTATCTTAGTAAAAAGATAGACTAATCCCCAGTAGTGCCTAATACTCTGCTAAACAGAAGCTAATACATCATGAATTAGGGATAATTAGCCACTGAGGCATGCCTGGTAAGCGGTTTATGAGTGGCTCTGGTAATTCCAGAAATAGTCCTGGATCAGATCTTGTCCAAAATTTAATGCTATGTCCTAAATGACAATAAAATACACAGATGCTGTGCATATATGCAGATAAAAGCTTTCAAACTGTATCTATTTTTCAACATTTACAGCATTTATTTACATTTACAGCATTTATCAGACGCCCTTATCCAGAGCGACTTACAATCAGTGTCTTGCTCAGGGACACAATGGTAGTAAGGGGGATTCGAACCCGGGTCTTCAGGTTCATAGGCGAGTGTACTTACCCACTAGGCTACTACCTATCCCATTGTGTAAAAAACTGTCTTTCCCCAAAAGAGTAACTGTAGGGAGGTGTTTTATACTTAAAATTGGGGAAATGTAGAATTAAATGTGGAGCTATTTGGTTCTAAGTGATAGCTAAAGGGGGTGAGCTGACGAAATTTGTTCACATCAACTGCACAATATTTTACAAGACTGTATCTGGTTTAAACTGAATAATTTACAAATCTGTTCCAATTGGAGAGATCTTCACGGTTTAATGAGGCCATTAAAGACTAGAGAGCCTACACATTCAGCCAGGACTGGAGACAGCACCTGAGCACTACTGGGGATGACAGAGACACATTTCATTGATTACTTGGTATGGCCTTTGGCCTTGCTTATTCTTCAGTGCGACAGACAGACTGCTTCCTCAATAAACAATGTAGCAGCCATGATCTCAGGTCATGTTTGGGGTGACAGATAATTAATGATGTTAGTAGACTGTGTTGTCAATTTTGCACAAGAAATCCTGAGGATGGAACATCCTGAAATGAAATCAGGAGTGTGGGCTGTGATCTATGACCTGCAGATATGGCAACGATCAATATTCAATATACATCTTAATATCCATAGCAATTTCTAAAGCCACACATCCAGGGCTTATCTCAGCAGCCTTTGGGTGCAACAAAGGCACATTGAACCAATGGTAAGTAAACTGAAAGACAGAAAGTTGGACATGGCTTCCACTGCATCACCAAACATAGAGATGTCAGGCCAGCAGAAGTTAGGCATGATCTCCAGCTTCCACCAAGCAGAGAAACCACCGGAGCATCCCTGTACCCGCCCAGCACACACATACATCAGTCGCATACAATCCGTCCGCTTCTGCCTCCACCCAGCTCCACAGAGCTGCCCATGCAGCCTTGCCTCATTGCGCAATACCTGAAACACTAGGAAGTGTTTCCTTTTTTATTGTTAACGTCTGCTTTCAAGGGAGCAGATGCTCCAACAGACTAAACAGCCTCCAATCTGCAGACTAACGACTTCACCATTGCTCCATGGCAAATATTCTGTACACAAATAAACAAGACAAGCAAAAAATAAGATGTGTTGTATGCATTTTGGTTGGTTCTCCAACAACACAGAAATCATAGGCTGGGGGGTGAACATTGCACATGAACTAATGTGCAATAATTACCCAATGTCCAGCGGGCTATTAGCACTATCAAATTAGACTTAAATACTGCAAATTAACAGCAAAGCCACAATCTCTGTGTCTTTTTTATGACAAGACCAGCTCTTCACAACAGTGCAAATAAATTATAATGTTAGCAATGTTCTGACATGAACATTTTGACTGATATCAATATATATCAATATGTCCTATACCACTGATGCAAAAATACTGACATGGAGTAAAAGGTAATGAAGTGGGTATTCAAAACATAATATAAAAAATATGAGCAATTTCAGCACATATTTAGCACTTATTCATGTTAATTAAGCAATTAAGCATTCAAACGACAGCTCAAGACCTTCCTCTTTAAAGAATATTTAGATTAAATTGTAATTTTCTTGTTGTCGAACTTGTGTACAGAATCTACAACAGAGTGAATAAAATAGATGTATTCATAGTTGGGGTCCTAGTGAACCGGAATTGATCTCTTCATCGATGGTAACTTAAGCACGTTATAAGTCGCTCTGGATAAGGGCGTCTGCCAAATGCCGTAAATGTAAATGTAAATGTAAATGTGTGAATACACTCTGCCAAATTAATAATATGAATGATCTAGTGAGCTGTGGCTGATATTGGATTTTGTATCTTCATAGTTCAAAGTTGATAGAGCAAAGTCTGATTTGCATTTAGAATGAAGACCATCTTCAAAATGACCATCACAATGGACCTTTTTTAGTGTCTCAGTGGGGAATTCTGGGAGCTCCAGCCTCCCCCTTGACATGTGGTGGAGGCAGCTTGGTGCAATGGGGCTCACCCAGCTGGTAAATGGTCACACCCCTCCTACACATAAGCACACTTATGCAAATGATCACATAGACACCCCTCAGTAAAACCCTTGTCTGTGGGTCAGTGAGCTCCCGAGAGTATTTAGATGGGATGGGTGTGTGGTTGGAAAGGGGGACTGGACAGCTGGCAGAAAAGACAGCTTGTCATCTCTAAATATCTAACATATTCAGTGCAGTTTTTCAACTTTAACATTGTCCTTCATTACAAAAGCCATTTTTGTTATACAGAAGCCTATTTTTTTTACTGAATAACATGGACAAATGTCTACCCTATTTACTTTCAAAATAGCTTGCATATGAGGTAACTACCATATTTATACTCATAAAACTAGCTGCATATTACATGTTAGTTTCCTGCACTGTCTGCTCTACCACATGTACTAATCAGGCATTAAGGTCCAGCCCAATGGCACATGGCACATGCTTTGCTGTACTTTTACCCATAAGGTGGCCCAATTACCCAACACTGGGAAACAACATGGTTTAAGCAGACACAAGAGGGACACTAGGGTGCTCCCAGAGACACGTGGGACCCCGTAATTAGGGTGCTTCTCCCCCTTGTGTGTGTGACAGGAGGCGTACGAAAGAAGGACAGATGGTCATGGCACCGCACCTCCCCCTCTTATTTCCTACTCAACCCTCGCCACCCTCTGAATACGGCCATGCCACCTGCAGATGGATGAAGTCAGTGCAGTTGCTTACAGGTCAGAAGGATGTAAATGTGCCTCATTGTGTTAGATTTGTGAGTGGATTTGTAGTTCACACATCTAATAATAACACTGCACACTGTAGTAATTCAGACTTTTTTCTTTAACTACTAACTACTAGGTGACTAATTGAAAGTGGCACTGTGCTGGCTTTATGATGACATCAGTAAACTAGTTTGACAGTATTAAAGTGAGTGCTTAGCATATGACAATGGCATTATCTCCACATTCTGCTTATTGTTTCTTTCTTTGAAAAACCTCTTAATTTTGAATTTCAGCACCAAGAAGACTAGCAAGTAATGACTTGGATGGCTTAGCATTTCCACAAACCTTTGTCAGTCAAATGACAATATACTAATTCCAGTTAGAAACTGTGAGCAAGCAGTGGTGGCCTAGCGGGTAAAGAAACGGACCTGTAATCAGAAGGTTACCGGTTTGAGTCCCTAAACCACCAAGGTGCTATTGAGGTGCCAACTGAGTAACGTACCGTCCTCACACACTGCTCCCCGGGCGTCTGTCATGACATTTTGTTGTGTCACCATGTGCTGTGCTGCAGTGTTTCACAATGACAATCACTTCACTTTCACCTTTTTCAAATACATTGCTTTCAGAATTTTTTGACACAAATGTCAAATGGAGGTGTGATGGTCTTGAAAAACACATTAAATTGGTTATGATAACATGAGCTAATTTAGCATTAGCACACTAGCTGCTAATGCTAGTAAGCAAACACAAAAGAGTTTCACTCTTCTGTTTGTAAGATGAGTGCCGAGAATGCAATGAAACCAAGACAAATATCCTCAGTGTTCTGGACATATCTGTGAAAGTCTCTTTGGATTAGTCTACCTTGGTCTTCTTTACTTTCTAAAATAAGTCAAACATGGTTGCTCTTTAACCAATGGGCAAAACGTCATTTTCTAGATTTTCAAAGTCAAAGTGAAGTGAAGTGACAGCACACGGTGCACACAGTGAAATTTAGCAGATCGGGATTCGAACCGGCAACCTTCTGATTACAGGGTCGCTTCCTTAACCGCTAGGCCACCACTGCCCCTGTCATGTCATGGTGATTACATTGTTCCCAGTGCAGTCATTTATCCACAACCTTTTTCTGGCTCAGACACCAGAGTACACTCTGTTCTGAACAATTCAGTCAGAGAATGTCTGGATCTGCACTGAGACACCCCCCAAGTCAAAAGTAATTCAAATGTTCTCAATCTCTGATCAAATAATTTTCCATAGATTCCCATGGATTTATCAGCATGACACGTTTTCCCATTATCCAGCCAACACAATGGTTAACATAATGGTTAACGCGACGGACTTGTAAGCGGAAGGCTGCGGGTTCGAGGCCAGCAGTGGTGGCCGACCAGTTAAGGAAGCGGCCCCGTAATCAAAAGTTTGCCGGTTCAAATCCCCATCCACTATTGAGGTGCCACTGAGCAAAGCCTGTCATGGCTGCCCACTGCTCACCAACGGTGATGGGTTAAAAGCAGAGGACACATTCCATGTGTTGTGCTGTGTTTCACAATGACAATCACTTCACTTTCAATATGAGGGATAGGCAATATGCTTTGTTGAGCTATTTAACCAGTGAAAGGCCATTTGCCTGTGCTGCCTGTGGCACCTCTCCTCATCCCTTAATGTGAATGGGCAGGGGAAGCAGAGAGCAGAGAGAGATTCACACGCCTACCTCCCTCAGCCAGGGACCTGTCTCACCTGCTGAATATAGCTGCATCTGACTTCATGGGAAAAGTGGAAGAGAGGCTCAGGCCCAAAACATAATTCAATCCATATTGTAAACATTTGACTCTCATTAATTGCACAGCCATTTGTTTGAGATTTAAGTGACATTTAATTAAGATTCAGAGGGGGCTGTATTTAATATAAATTGTACATTATATCCAAAAATCTGCAATTTTTACATTAAAAACCATTCAGACACCACATATGTGTGAAATTAAAAGAGTGTAAGCACAAAAGTGAACAAATTAATTCAGGAGCTACAACACAGAATCTGGCCATCATAGTGCATTTATTCAATAACATGCTGACAGATGCAGGATTTCACTGGAAAACGTGCTTGATATGAGCGTATTCTACTTTTTTTGATGAAAGGGGGTTGGGGGCTGGGATTACGCCATCACGCGTGCCAATAATCTATTCACACAGGATTGTTTTTTTTTCACCTCTCTGCAAAGCCACTGGATAATCTGTGGGATGACGGAGGTTTATTTCATTCTGAAATATAAACACAGATAGAGGCACGGGGGAAGCCAGGCAGCCATGTTTAAGTGTTTTTTTCACGCAAGCTTATTATCCAGGGGCTAAAACCAAGAGTTTGTGTTTTAGCCATATTTATTACACAAGAAGGAGAAACCATCCTTTCATTCATCCAGCCAGACTGTACACTTAAGCCCTAGACAGGTTCCTCCTCAAATCCGCCTCTCCTTCTCCTGTCCTCTGTATCTACCCTTCAGTTGTCCTTTGTTTTTTATCCACTCTGCGGTGCTGTGTCCGGGAAGCCAGTTTTTCCTCCTCCGATGATCTCTGGCACTTATAAACGCTTAACAAAGCAGCCTCTCTGCCTTCGGTAAAAGCACCGTGCCTCTGCCGCTGAAGGTGGAATGTCGGAGTACACTGGGGACAAGATTCATCTGTCACTCTGGAGGAGGCTGAAAGCATGTGGCGCTGCAGTGTGAGTGTTAGAGGTTGAGAGAAAAGGTTTTCATCGATGAAAACAGCAGGGACATGCGCTAGATGTATGCCACTGCGGTATATTGCTCCCTCCACTGCCCCCCTTCTCCCATTTACTCTGCTCCTCTCCATTGGAGGAGACACTGAGAAGACGTTAACTAGGTCAATGAAATTCCTCCATTACCTTCCCTCTCCCTCTAGTAATCACTGTAAAAGAGACTGTGTAAGAGTGTGTGTGTCTGTATGGGTGTCTCGGTGAGGATTTAAATCTCACCGATCATAAGACATATTATGGCCTTAAACAGTTATCACCTGTCTGCAGTTACTGACTGTCCTCCAGAACAGGGATTAATTGTACATGGCACTGAAACAAACCATCCAAAAACACAGAAATACTGTGTCACCTCCAATGGTTATTTGTTTTCCATTTGAAAGAGTCACACTTGGGTTTGTTCTCAAAGCTCATGTTATCAACATCAGATACAAGCTTTGTGGAACCATATCTCAAGCACTTGATGAGTTGCAAATGTACCACTCAGTAAGACCTGGTCAAGAACAGAGATATGTACAACACATACAACAAGTGTGTACAACAAGTCCGGATCAGGTACAAAAAGTGCAACGCCCTTATCCAGAGCGACTTACAATCAGTAGTTACAGGGACAGTCTCCCTGGAGCAACTTAGGGTTAAGTGTCTTGCTCAGGGACACAATGGTAGTAAGCGGGATCCGAACCCGGGTCTTCTGGATCATAGGCGAGTGTGTTACCCACTAGGCTACTACCAGAACAGTGCTGATAAATGAATAAATGTAAAAAACATGACTGATCACTGTGCTCCAAAAGAGCTTTCGGAGAAGTATAAGCTACACTAGTTTACAAGCCATCTCTCTTGCCCTGGGGTGATGTCTCTAGATGTGACAAGGGAGAAGAAAGACAGGCAGAGCTTGAAAATGCCCCCACATGATGCATCATGGCTGTACAAACACATGGGCTCACCAGCTGCAATATGCCAAAATGCTACAGACAGAAGGACACTCCTAAACGGTTTATTGTGGCCATATCACAGGCGGACTGAGAATAAACCCAACACTCTATCCATCAAAGGGTCTCGCTCTGTCCCTTCTCCTCCCCTCTGTCTTCATTTGTCTCTCTTTTCCTGCCAAGTAGTTTCATAACAGGCTTCAGAGCTGGATTAATTCTGGCCTGGGCACCAAATCCTACAGCAAGTCGTTCCAGGGCAGTGGCTGATAACACAGATCTCATTGGCATAAAGTGCAGTAGGCAGCTCATTGGAGCACAGAGACCAAGCACAAGCTCAGCACAGTAACAAATTGAACACAGCCACGTATTACAGACAACATATAAACAATAAGAGAGAATTTACGCTTCACCATAGGAACACATAATCATCAGTTGTAAATTTGGGGTATCCATGTAATGCAAAAGCTTGAATTGGTCTTGATGAACAGCTCACTTGAATGCAATCTTATGTGTTTGAGTCTGAGTTTGACCAGAATATGACCATTCACCTGATTTCATAAATGATAAGACTTACAGATTACTGTTATATTTAGAATAACATTGCTGAATAACTGCCTCTGAATTTGCAATTGTTATTTTTTCAGCAAAATTATATTGATATCATTATAAAGACATTATTTTAACATAATAAATGTTGCACAGTACTACCTATACACTTTCAATAGTCTACTAAAAAGCTGAGATAATGCAGATGGAAGTTTCCTCTTAGCATGAAGCAGTTAAAAGCCTGAAGAAGTACAACAGAGCAAAGATCAAATTACACTATTGACGCGAGGTGCTGAGCAGTTTAGGAGATACAACCACATAAAAGACTCATCAGACATAATGTCTAATGGACTTCCGGGTGCCCATGACCTGATCCAGCAGTCATTTGTGTTCAGTGTGAAACGGATGCACTATATTTCCCACAAACATCACATTTACAGAAACACCCACCATAACAACAATGCCAACACCCAACATGGCCTCCAGGCAACTTGGTCTCTATTCCAGACCTATTACCCAGACCCATTTACCCTCTAACTCTTTTACTTAAACTGCACTGTAAAAATGTCGGTAGATACTTGTTACTCTGTGTGTGAAGGATCTGTTTCCTCATTCCCAAACCTGACTGAGGAATTAAAAAAGGACATCCAGATTGCCCAGCTAAGCTGCATTCCTGCAAGTCTAGCTATACCATGAGAAAGTTGCAGAAAAATAGTTTGTGTGTGTGTGTGTGTGTGTGTGTGAGAGTCACAGAGAAGGTGTGTTTTCATATGTGCTTTTCCATTTGAGCTTTTGCCACTTTTAGTCCTCAAAATGTTTCAATAACATTTAGGCTTCACTAAAAAGTGAAAATAATTAACTTTTTTCCACTAATATTGCCTGTTGAGTTCTATACACTGCAGTTGTGTACACTCATATGTGTTGTTTTAATGAACATTTCTGAATCTAGGGTGGAAACAATTCAAGGGAGATACCACTTTGTGTGTATGTTATGTATGTGTGTATGTGAGAGAGAGGGGGAGAGAGATTCAGAAGGAGGGGGCGAGGGTGTTGAAGACACAAGGATGATATCATACAACATACCCCCCCCCAGTGAAAGTCTAGAACTGGTGTTTTTGTTCTGCAACAAAACTCCACTCAAGCGAACTGTGCAGAAAACAGTCAGTTCTGCCAGATCTGTACTCAGCATGCCAAAATCTGAGCCACATCACACAACAAAATCTACCACCACCACACACACACACAATAAATTCTGACATGCATACATCTGGAACAACACACACAGTAGAAAACAATCGGAGCTCACACAAAGGCTTGCAGAATTACCCACGATGCATTGACCACAATATCAATTTTATCATGATCATGCAGATTTAGCAATAGCATATTAACATATTTAAGGAAATCTTATAGGGGTGACAATTCACAACGTTAACATTATAACATTATTGCCATACCTCACATACAATTTCAAGTAGTCAAATTAACCTTATTAGCCTTTTGTTTTTGTACAATAAATTTCATGTGACCAATGCTCAAAAGTCGAGCCTACATAATTTTCCCAAGGAAATATCATAAACCAAAAATATCTGCACATGAACAAACACACACACAGACCAACAGCCATACACACAGCTGCAGTTACCATTACTGCAGGTTCAGCACGTCTTAGACTGCTTTTAACCAATGTGTTTGTCCTGTTTTTGGTTTTTTTCCTGCCGCCCCATAGCTAATAGTGTATGTGCTGTAATTTAGGGAAGTCTGGTTTTCAGTTTACCTCCCACAGCGGTGAAAATTGTGATATTTGATTGGCTACAAAGGCCTTGATTGTCACATTCAGAGATAAATATACATTTGGTTTTGGCTAGTAACCCTGTTCACACACCTTCAATTATTAAATCTAATCACAAGGCCTGATAAGGGAAAAAGTATTTCTTTTTTAAAATGCTGTCCTTTATTCAGAGAGTAAAAGTGCTTTGTCAGCTTCTTAACTGTATAAATTGAGGTATATAGGTGGTGGAAAAACATTATTGGTCATTCAGGTCTGGACTGTGATTACATGTTATTATTCAGACTCCGTATGAAGGCCTACAACTGTGTAATGAACTGAGCACCCTCTTTTTCTTTTGTCACCTGTGGGCTTCTTCTATTGTGGAGGCATCTCACAAACACACAAGACAAAACATATTCACACAGAGAATTAGACGATTATAAAAGGTCATGCAAAACTGTGTGGTTAAAGATCAATTGGTGAGCAGTCTAGAGACCTGCTAGCGTCAACCTGCTCTAAACCACTTGCAGGCGGCCCTTTCCCTCCAAAAATTACAAAATTATAATTAAAACCACATATCATCATGAGGTCATACAACTGTGAGCAGTGGGCAAATACAGTCCCAACTAAAAAATTCACTCTACAACATTTATCAGGGTATATAAATAAATACTGACATTAAATGTAACACTAATTCTCAATATTTTTTAAAGCAAAGAGCAAAATTGAAACAATTTATTTATGAAGCACAATAAAAAAAAAAAAAAAAACATGTCATACCAATGTGCTGTACAATAGGCCAACATATAATAAAAGTAATGAGTTGCTCATATACAGTGAAAAACAAGTGTGTTTTAAGACTGGACTAAAAGATAGGGTTGACAATGCTGACCTAATTCTATAAATGTTGGTATTAAAATAGCCTAGGCATGATAACCCCTGCTGTACGAGTCCGTAGTAAGGTCATATTTAAAAAACGCCTGTTGTGTTTAAAGATCATCTTAGTAACAGTGGTGGAATACTGTCTGTATGGCAGAGAGTGGCTTAAGACCATAAATATCTATAATAGAAGAAAACTAGATTAAACTGATCCAGCACAGCGTTAAAATCAGGGCACCAGGGTACATCACAAGTCAAGACAGTAGAGAAGAAAGGGGTTCAAAGGGTTCACTGAATGATGCCCTTAGAATATGATGATTGATAGACAACACCATGTGTAAAAAAACCTGTTCCTTTTAGTACCTAAGGCAATTTCTCGAAAGATGATAAGGTTGATCTAAATAGCCGTCCTTCTTCCATTTACACTCAGCCTGCCAAAGGGAGATGCAAAATTATTTACAACCTCATCATTAATAACTCTAGTGCAACACTGCTGAAAACCAGGGCAGGCCAGTGAGGCATGGGGGCTAGAAACACATAAAAACACATAGTGGACAAAATTAGATTTCCAGAATCTCTATTTTACAAAAATCAATGCCATGAAGTAATACGAGGTCCAGAGTATGTCCCTGTTCATGTGTGGGAGCATTTACTACCTACGGAAAATCAAATGAATCAATGAGAACAAGGAATTCATTAACCAGAGTCTTGCCTGAGCAGCAAAGATAAGTGTTAACATATATTCCTCAACAATCAGACATTTATCATAAATTGAGATGAAGGAAGTTACAAATTCTAAAATAAAATCCATGTTGCCCTTCGGATGTCTGTATACAATTGTGCAAGCAAATGATGAAGCCGATATTTCATACAGTTGAATATATCTGCTCTTGGCTTGTACAATAAAATGTAATTAGGCAATGTGTATGTCAACAGAATAGATTTAGAAACTTAAAAATAAAGGTTTAAAAAAAAAGTTGATGATGCCAATATAGCCAGTCAACCTGTGATCAATACAGTCTCAATGCAAGTGCCTTAATTATATGGATTTTGCTTCAATTACAAACTTTTTCTTTATGCCTCCTACTGAGGGCGTCAACTATATCAACAAGAAGAATATAAAATAACCTTAATGTCATCAGCCCACTGATATCCCAAAAAAAATTGTCAACCTCCAAATATCGAACATTGATATCTTTAATGACTGATTGCCGATCTCGTCATGTCAATATGAATGCTATCAACAAGCAGTTTTTTGAAGATTGTGGCTAATTCAAACCTCCACATGCAGTGGTGGTGTGGTGTCTACAATCACACAGAGATCTGCTGTCGCAGGACAGCACTGATAACTGCACTGCGCATCCAGGCATTCTGGATTTACAGCTAGAGAATTGCAAATGAAACAGTCCGCCTGTTTGTTATTTCCTACTACTGGCCAAACCAGTATTTAAACACCAGGTTCTCTAACCAGTGGTCGGTCTGTACAAGTGTCATGGCCCCTGGCTAGGTGTCTGTGCTCCATTTTAATTTGTGGGATGTGGACTGGGCAGACTGCACACACTCAGAAAAATGCACAACAGCACCACAGAACACCTACAGTTGCAAGAAAAATTTAGCACTTTTACACCAGAGGTAAGGAATGAACCCTAACACCCTTAAGATGGTTTCCTGGCTCTGTTTAAACAGCCCAACTCAGCAATGCTGTCTGAAATTGAACAGGTAATTCTGGTCATCAAGGACTTTCTGACTCCTACCAACAACGCTGTCATTCCTAATTACCGTAATCTGACCCACAAATAGCACTGAACCATCATCTCACCTAATCCGAGAACGCTCACCATTCATGAGAAGGCCTTCGTATTACAAGGAGCTATTTGCCTGAGTTACCTACTAGATAAGAAAATTACTGCTACAATTTGAGTCAATTGTACTCTGGTCCTACATAATGTTCACTGAAGGCCAATAGGCCAAACGCAATGGGAAAAGCAAACAGTTCTCATTATTATCACAGAGAACGGCATGCTAGACTTTGATCAAACTGAGTGCAAGTTCTGGGCTTCAGTTGTACTTAGTGTGATATTAGAAAAAGTTGTCTACAGCTTAGCAAACAGAAAGAAAAACACGGACAACAGCACAATATCAAGAGTTCTTAATCAGTTGTGTATCCTTTAAATTGTGCTGTATTCCATCCTTCGCAAAGTATGAGGAAAAGCGTTTTAGACACTGAAGACCCATTAGACCAGATCCTCTCCTTTACTCAGTTCTCCTACCTCTTTGGCTTTCTCCAGCTCATTGTGCAGGGCCTCTTTGGAGACCTCCACCTCGATGATCTTCTGTCGTAGCATCTCGTTCTCATCCTCAGCCCGGGTGCGTTTGTCCTCAACACTCTCCAACTCGTTGTGGAGACGCACTGACACATCTTTGGCCACCTTTTGTAGAGAGAGCCCTCATAGTTTACATGTGAAATACACGTCATAAAAACACATAATAATAAACCACACATATTTTTGAATTGCTCACTAGCGTAAGGTTAAGTTCCTCAGAAACACAATCTTTAATGATGTTTGCGCATATGACACATTGACATGCATGGGTTTAATCATCCGGAGTTGTTAATTATCCGGATCCTCCCATTTTAAGCTATTTATTAAAACATCAGGGTGAAAAAAATAATTACACACCAACAAAAGGGTTGTTAATTTCTCATCTTTAAAATACAGATAAGTGGTCCCATCTTGTTGTATCTATTTCAGGAGCTCCTGGAAACACCTACACACTCTTGTACTAGTCCCTGACATACGGTTTGTGAAACACAGACCTTCAGGTCCTGCTCCAGACCACGGAGCAGCTCCCCATCAACATGTCCGGTTTGTGCAGCCCGCAGGCCCCTCTGCTCGGCCTTGCGCAAGCGGTACTGCAGGATGCGGCAGTTCTTGTTGGAGCGGTCCAGATCGCGCCGCAGCTCCTGCAGCTGGTACATCTCCTCCTCCAGGTAGCTGTCCCGCACCTCCTCCATCTCAGCACGCAGCTCGTCCAGTTCATCCTGGACACACGTTGTATTTCCAACGCATTGAGATGACTCGAAATACTCTACCGGTATATAGAACACGAAGGTTACTTATGACATCTTTCTTACAGATTTATTTACATACCCATCTAAACATGCCAGTGCACTAGATTGGATACATAGAAATGAAATGCAACAGTGTTTCTAAGTGTTTTATTTAACTTTTTAATGTGCTAACACATTTTGTCACCAAATGTATGACTAATTAGATTCTACTGTGAAAAAAAAAGGAGAAACCTATAAAAAGCTAAAAACACATGTAACACAATGTAATAGTTTGATCATCTTTTCATGATCAAACTTTTCTACATTTACATTTACATTTACGGCATTTGGCAGACGCCCTTATCCAGAGCGACTTACAACGTGCTTTTCTAACTATTCCGAAAGGGCAGAAGTTAAGAAAATGTGTGTTTTTTTTTTAAAGACCTAATTTATTCTGTATTTGTCACTCACTAAATATTCTTAACCGCTTACTCCTGTACTCAGGGTCGCGGCTGCCGGAGCCAATCCTGGGACAATGGACACAGGGCGGGGACTTACCCAGGGCAGGGCACCAGCCCACCACAGGGCACACACACCCTTCAATCACACACACAGTCAATTTAGAGTCACCAATCCACCTAGTGTACAGACCTTTGGATGGTGGGAAGAAACCGGAGGAGCAAGAGGAAACCCACGGCAACACAAGGAGAGCATGTAAACTTGACACACACAATGTCCGAGCCAGGATATAAACATACAACCTTGAGGGTTTGAGGCCAGGTCGCTAACTGTCGCACCCCCACGTGACCCCACTTTATTTATTTACTATATTAATAACCATATATGGATAAATATAAGCGGTTCTTTCAAATGTTTCACTTAAATTGGTCTCCCTGTGATCTAGTGCCCCTTTTTTACTGCACTGGTGCTGGTGCTCCGCCATTTGGGAACCAGCAATAGTCAGCCCACATTTCCACTCAATCTGAGGCTCGAATCTAAAATAAATTATCCAAATATGAGAATTGTAGAGTCCTAACAGGACAAAGGGGTTGAGAGATTTCATTGCAACAACACAGGCTGAATAAAAATATTAGTGTGATCCGAATTGTGCATGACCAGCATGTCATGTGTGCATTCCTCATTTTCATATATCACGTACTGCATAGTAAGAGTGCTTCTACCAGCTGAGTCAGGAGAAAAGACAAACCGAGAGTAGCCACAGACTGTGCCAACAGTATTTATATTTTGGAGACCAAAAGGCACAAGAAGCAAATGAGTTTTATATGCCATTTATGACTCGATTTTACACCGAAATTCTTTTATAGTGAGTAATTCCTTATACATGTCCATTGATGCAAATATTTGTTTGCTTTTGTTGAAAAAGAAAAGGGTGGTAGTAGCCTAGTGGGTAACACAGTCGCCTATGAACCAGAAGACCCAGGTTCAAATCCCACTTTCTACCATTATGTCCCTGAGCAAGACAGTTAACCCTAAATTGCTCCAGGAGGGACTGTCCCTGTAACTACTGATTGTAAGTCGCTCTGGATAAGGGCGTCTGATAAATGCTGTAAATGTAAATGTAAAAAGACAGACATCCCTGCACATATGATGAGTGTTCTGAATATTCTATCTATCTAATTGTGCCGGCAAATCTGCAATGTTCAGCATGTATTTGGAGAGCGGTCATTAAAAGTCACCGGTGTGTGAACAGTATGTGTTTCTGGGGACACCGTGCAGGCTGTCCCACTTCAGCAAGTGGCCTAAAGTGAAATAAGAAGATTAAAAAAAAAAAAAGAAGATCTTTTGCATGCCCTGAGAGAGAGAGACAGAGATGAAAGGAGGTAGAGTGGGAGGCAGGAGCTGCCAGAACACCCCTTCACTCCACCCCTGTCCCCCAACACACCCACACTTGTCCCGAGGGAGCGCAGAAATAAACGTGATTTGCCAAGGGACCACGGCGTTATGAGTGCCACCGCTAAAGCCGATTAACAATAAGCTTGTCTTCGCGCTCCTCACCAGATTGTGGAGACAAAGTTATGACAATACTGTTGCTGATAGGACTCCCAACTCATTCCGACATCGCAAGCGTCTCTGCATTATCGTCTGTAGGCTCATGTGTCGATATGACAAATGAGGGAAATATAGCACCTTGATATCATTAACTATTCACTGCCATGTGTGCGTGCATCTTTAATCCCGTTAACTGGATGATTCAGCCTGTGTAATTTTGCATAGGAAGGGGGTAGTGCAAACCGCTGAAAAACCGTAACAGAACAAAACAGAAAGACATTTACCAACACCGTGGCTCGAGCTGCATATAAAAACGTCATCTAATGCTTTTCTGAGTATAGATAAGTACGGGCAGCCTATAAACCCATAGAGTATGAATAGGGGGTGGATGGGGGTCCCACTAATCTCTGTCTTGAAACTCACTCCACCTGTGTGTGGAGAGTAGTGACGGAGCAGCGAAGGAGCAGACGTCCTGCATGGTGTCATGAAGGAATAATAGTGATGATAATAATCACAGAGAGATAAATGACATTAAACAAAGTAGTCCGTGGATATAAATCAGAATACATCTCCATCTCGGGGTTACTTTCCAGTTCGCTGAAAGGATATAAAGCCCTGGCGTAGGGTGGTAGTAGCCTAGTGGGTAACACACTCGCCTATCGACCCAGGTTCAAATCCCACTTACTACCATTGTGTCCCTGAGCAAGACACTTAACCCTGAGTGTCTCCAGGGGGGGACTGTCCCTGTAACTACTGATTGTAAGTCGCTCTGGATAAGGGCGTCTGGTAAATGCTGTAAATGTTAAGCTGAGAGCAGCAACCTCCTTGTTTTTACCTTGAGGTAGTCGTTTTCGGAGTGAAGCTCCTCAATTTCCCTCAGCAGATCCTCCTGGATCAACTCCTTGCCGCCTTCTACTCTCCCGCTCCCGGTACCGGGCGACATCCCCTTCGCTGCGGGGAGCGGAGCGGCCTCGGCGGCCTCCACGCTGCGCGGGCTGCGAGCGGCCGCCGCCGCCGGCAGTGGCGCCGCCTGCGGGGGGTGACCGCGCTCGCTGGACCCGGAACCGGCTCCGGATTCGGCGTCGCTGTTGGCCGCCTGAGCGAGCCTCTGCTCGTCGGACAGCGGCTCGGAGGGGCAGTCGGAGAGGTCGGAGCTGCTGTCCGTCTGACTGACCCTGGCGGCGGGGGCGGCGCCGGGGACGCGAACGGGGGAGCCGTGGCCCGGGGCTCCGAGGGCGAGGGGGGCCAGTTTGGCCTTTTTGCTTCGGGCGTGGTGCGGGCTGCCCTCCGGCGCCTTGCCGGCGGGTCTCTGCTCCGCGGACGCCGCGTGCTGCGTGACCTTTACGGCCTTTTTGGCCGCGGCGGGGCGGGCGGTGCTCCTGACGGGAGCGGGCTTCTCCTTGGCCCCGGCGAGGGTGCGCCTGGACAGGCGGCTCTGCGCGGCAGTTGGCGGCGGTTGCTGCTGCTTGTTGAGTTTGGGCGACCTGGGGACGGTCGCCGGCGGCTTCGGCGTCCGGGAGTGGACATCCTTGAGGAGAGGTCTGGCCGGGGACGGAGCCCGGTTCAGCCGTTTCTTCTCCTGCTGGTGGCTTGGCGCTTTGACGTCGCTGCCGGAGCCATTGGGGCTCTCCATCATATTCGGATGCGCTCACCCTGACAGGCGACACCAGCAGCACGGTCCTCCGCCTCGGTTCGTCCTCTCATCACTCCTGAATAGACCGTCCATAAATCCACACGGGAAAAAAACACACATACACGCGCACACATGCGCTCCTGCGCTCAGCCGCGGTGTCCCGTCGTCACCAGACCGTCACTAAAACCCCTTCGGAGAAACGCGGCAACAGACGAACCGAGCGGGGGGCTGGCGGTCCTATAAATCAATCATCTCCCCGTGCGGCCGGCCGGCGTCCACCCGCCTCCCACTCCTGCGCATCGGCGTCGGGACTCTGACAGGCGAGACGTGGACGCATGGTGCGGCGCATGCGCTCCGTGTCCTCACAAGCGCCGTAACACAGCCCTGGCGTCACACGCACACACACACACACACACACACACACACACACACACACATTCACATACACACACGCTCTCTCTCTCTCACACACACACACACACACACACACATTCACATACACACACGCTCTCTCTCTCTCACGCACGCTCTCTCACACACACATATTCACATACACACACGCTCTCTCTCTCTCTCTCACACACACACTCTCTCTCACACACACACACACATTCACACAAACACACACAAACACCAACACTCATATACCCACACTCTCTCTCACACACACAAACACATTCACATACACACACACTCTCTCTCACACACACTCTCACTCACACAAACACATTCACATACACACACTAACACTCATACACCCACACTCTCTCACTCACACAAACACGACAGACCGTCCCTGTCAGACTGGACACCGGGACACGGGGCAGGAGTTCGATATTCCTGCATGTGCCGCTGACCTTGACGTGAATGTGTCAGGAACCGACTCCCCGATTCGGACCCTGGTTTTGTGTCGTGCGTGTTTGCTTGTTGTACCACGTCCTGTGTCGGTGCGGGTTCCGTGTATTAAAGCCCCTGTTTGGGACGTCTGTCCACCAAGCCGCGGTGACAGAAAGAGTTGACACAATGAAGGACACTTACCAGCACTAAACTGAAATGAACCGATTCGCCAAACAAATGAGCACTTTTTAGTTTGTAAAGTACACGAAACGTATCTGAAGTACCTAAAAGTGTCTCTGTGACATGTCCGCTCTGCAGGTGTCAAAGGCGTCAGGCTAGACTGTCCAGATACGGTGACACATGAAATTAATATGAAGGCAGGTCAAAATAATGGGTCCGGGTAGAAGTAATAAAAAAAAATAAAAAAATCTACCCCCGATTTGTTATGCCCCCTAGAGGTATAAAAAACCTACAGTTAGAATAATGTTGTTGGTGTGTGTAAATGTATTATTTAGTAGTAGTAATGTTTTCGTTTATTTATTGCGCTAAACATTAATTTATCATTATCTGTCCCCATCTTAATATAACACCAGGACCAGGCAAATCTGCTAAACAAATGAAGGCGGTTTTCCCCAAACCTTGAACACAACCACTGTCGCAATGCATCTTTTTAAAAAACGAATTACCGCCTCCTATTGGTGTAAATGAAGCACTGCGTACATATTTAACATATTTAACAAAATTGTGATATACCAGGCGATAAACACACACTTCTCAAAAAAAAAAATATATATATATATATATATGTGTGTGTGTGTGTGTGTGTGTGTGTGTGTGTATATATATATATGTGTATATATATGTGTGTGTTTATTGCCTGGTATATCACACACTTCTCAAAAAAAAATAATAATAACACAGCACAGTGCACACTACTAAATGTGTCCGCTGCTTTTAACCATCACCCCTTTTGAGCAGTGGGCTGCCATGGAGTTCAGGACTCGAACCTCCAACCTTCTCATTACGGGTCCATTTCCTTACCTGCTAGGCCACCACTGCCCTGGTGACCTGGATTTGGAGTCACACTCAAAAACACACTACAAGCTGATGTAATGTCCTTAAAACAAGTCAAAATGAGGTACAGTAGTATGTGGGGCCTACACGTGCCTGGATGACCTCCCTTCAATGTCTGGGCACCTGGGCAAATGAGGTGGCGGATGGTCTACTGCGGGATCTCCTCCCAGACCTGGACTAAAGCATCCGCCAACTAGTGGTCAGCCTTTGGGGTTGATGGATGGAGCGAGACATGATGTCCCAGATGTGTTCAATTGTATTCAGGTCTGGGGAACGGACGGGCCAGTCCGTAGCATCAATGCTTTTGTCTTGCAGGAACTGCTGACACACTCCAGCCACATGAGGTCTAGCATTGTCTTGCATTAGGAGGAACTCAGGACAACCGCACCAGCATATATAGTCTCATCTCGGTACCTAATGGCAGTCAGGCTACCTCTGGGGAGCACTTGGAGGGCTTAAAGAAATGCCACCCCACACCATTACTGACCCACTGCCATAATTGTCATGCTGGAGGAGAGAACAGAACTGTCACATCTGTCACACGTGCTCAGTGTGAACCTGCTTTCATCTATGAAGAGCACAGGGCGCAAGTGGTGAATTTGCCAATCTTGGTGTTCTCTGGCAAATGCCAAACATGCTGCATGGCGTTGGGCTGTAAGCACAACCCCCACCTGTGGACATAGGACCCTCATACCACCGTCATGGAGTCTGTTTCTGACCGTTACACATCTGTGGCCTGCAGGGGGTAATTTTGCAGGGCTCTGGCAGTGCTCCTCCTGTTCCTCCTTACACAAAAGCGGAGGTTGCAGTCCAGCAGCTTGGTTGTTGTCTTGATGTGCCATGAGCTGCACTACCTGAGCCACTTGTGTGGGTTGTAGACTTCATCTCCTGATACCACTAGAGTGAAAGCGCCACCAGCCTTCAAAAGTGACCAAAACATCAGCGAGAAAGCATAGGAACTGAGGAGTGGTCTGTGGTCACCACCCGCAGAGCAGAACCACGCCTTTATTGGGGATGTCTTGCTAATTGCACCACCTGTTGTCTATTCCATTTTCACATCATCATGTAAAATTGATTGTCGGTGTTGCTTCATAAGTGGACACTTGGATTTCACAGAAATGTGATTGACTTGGGAGTTACATTGTGTTGTTTAAGTGTTCCTTTTATTTTTATTACTCTTTACTTGCACTTCATAAAAACGGCAGAAACATCAACATTTACAAGGTATACACATATTCATTTCCATGGAGAATTATCAGTGATTAGACATATTCTGTTATATTCCAGATAAAAAAGCTGACATTTGGGCACATAGCATATCTGAAAACTTTTATTATGGTCTTTAACCATGACAGTTAAAGTGCAGGACAGCAGACAAAAAGGTGATGTCACGGAGGGTGGCCCCTCGTTTATGTGCAGTGGTGACCTAGCGGTTAAGGAAGCGGCCCTGTAATCAGAAGGTTGCCGGTTCGAATCCGGATCAGGCCGAGGTGCCACTGAGCAAAGCACCGTCCCCACACACTGCTCCCCGGGTGCCTGTCACGGCTGCCCACTGCTCACCAAGGGTGATGGGTAAAAGCAGAGGACACATTTTGTTGTGTCACCGTGTGCTGTGCTGCAGTGTTTCACAATGACAATCATTTCACTTTTATTTATTTTTTTTTAAAATTAGCACACTCAATTAATGAAATTAATGAAACAAAACACTCGAAGGACAAAAATATAAAATATACCCACAAGCAGCAATGAACGGGCCCTCGCACACCTGGTGCAACACACTGTGATATTCTCGTACAACAATGGATGCATGCAGATATTTTTTTACCAAATACCATTATTCTTTGATTATTCTTGTCATTATGTCAGCCATCTGATTCATCTGCATCCCCCCTGCCTCTCTCCAGCACTGTTACTTCCCAGGGTCTAGGAGATGCAACAAAATGGAGAGGAGACACGGCAAAGACAAAAGAGCGTTTTATAGATTTTATTATATATTAAACAAAAAAAAACACAACTTCGGTGAAACCTAAACAAAAACTACACAGGCACAAATTCTCTGCTGGCTGTAGGTATAGACATGACAGTGTGGTCCTCTTCTGTTCACCTTCCTTCCTGTTGTGTCATAGGTTTGTCTTAATGAGTTGCACATGCATATTAAAATTGATGGCAATAATTAGATGTGTGCGCACCAAAACAGGTAACAAGATAGGTGTCACTGTTGAGCCCCCTGGCCACACCCGGGTCTGGGTTTTCGTGCATAGGACCTAAAGGTTCAGAGAATGAAGAATAATATTTGCAGAAATAATAGGGCTAATAAGAGGATAATGTCTGACCAATGTACATATTCAAATCAAGTAAATTCAAAGGAATATTTTTTTTCCAGTAAATGTAATGGATAAACAAGTTGATTGAAGTTATATGGTTTTTCCAAAGTGGAACAGGTCCACATGCCTTGTTGATTCAACTGAAGAACTGTGTGTGTGTATGTGTATTTCACACAAACACACCCCATACAAAAGGTAAAAGGCTAAGTAATAAATATATATAGATATATTCTTTATTTGCACTTCATTAGTTAAAGAATACCACAACATTATAAAAATGGCAAAATGCCACCTATCTGAGATGCCTAATAATCATTTAATTTTTTTTATTTAATACAAAGTTCAGTCTTCATGTCATTCATGACAATTCACATGTAGAATAAAGAATAATATATTTTTGAAATGGGCAAGGAAAAGGCATATCTGTTATCACCACAGTTATTGCTGAAGGTGATTGAAGAGGTCTATATTTTATATTTTTATCTATATTTTTTCTTGGCACAACTTTCCAAATGATTCAGGAAAACCTGCCATGAAATTCACCTTAAAGTGACACCCTAACATGACTGCCTGTCTGTAAACTCACCACAGGGAGGCCAGATAGACTTGAATAAACAGAATGGCAGTCACCGTAATTTTGCACAGTAGCCCAAAGTAAAAAGCACTTGGTGTTTTTTTTTTTTTTTTGTATAATGTACCAAAATACTTGGTTACAGCAATGATAAAACATAATGTAGTATTAGAATAATGAAAAGAAAAAGAGAACTAATACTTCAGGTAAACACACTGAACTGGTTTGTTTAGGTAATTACATATGTTGTAATGTGGCAAGAATCAGATGTAAGTTACCTAAACCTAAAACAGCTGAGTCATATTTCATCAAATTCAAACAATATTGCACAACAGGGAATCCTGAAGTACACTTCATGATAATACATAAACCTCCTCACTAATCAGCACTCATTAATAGTAAACTTTAAGCTGGGAAGTATAATACAGCCTAAGTAGAGGGCAATGTAGGTCAATAAAAGACAATTAATTTGAATTTTGTACTTTGTACTAACCAAAGTGGTTAATGTCCCAATACAATATATCTCTCATTTGACAATAAAAATCGAAACAATTTAGCACGCCGAATACTCATTGCGCACGCATATATATGTTTTTTTTTTAACAACCAATCTTCCGATGGCCACTATGCCAGTGATTCTCAATGCTCAATGTTGAAAGGAAACACAAACAATAAGCAGTATTTTGGTTCTCTTCCAATAAATACTCTTATTCTTGGTGTGAATTTTGACTTTTGACAATAAAACTCAATGTCACAAAGACAATACAAATCAATACAACTTTAAACTCATACCTAGTTTCTAAGATGAAGGGCATGTTCTTTGTTCCTATGCTGCATCAGCCTTGGTGCAAAATTTTAAATTTTAAACTATTATTAGTGCTGCAATATTCATTAATCTAGCTACAAAATGACTGTAGTGCAAAACAGCGACTGTTAAAGATAATACTGGAAGTCAATGTCAAAAAACACAGTACTGATCAAATAAGTAAGGCAACTGAATCTCTGGCAAATTAGTACAAATGGGAACTGAAACACACAAAACACTCAGAAACTACTATACAGAAATTATTAGGAAGGAAAAGGCTATCAACGTGAGGACTAAAAGTCAACAGCAAAAAAAATAAATAAAAATTTCAAAACAGGTGTGTCGTGTTTTTTTTCATTATAGTCCATGAAACATAGCTTTGATAATAATATATGACCAATATTAATATTTTGATCTAAACATTTATATTGTCTGGCATCCGGTTGACAGGAGGTCCTGCGCCATAGTGCTAGTGGGTTGCTGAGAATTTACTTAGCAAAAATTGATTGGTAGCAGAGTTCCTCATCTCTCCCGCTTCAACTACTTCATCATGTGTGAGAAGCTAACTTGTGGCACTTAACAGATGTGCGTGTTTGTATGTGGATGTACGGAAGGAACCTATACTCCACACGCCGCCAGTACATGCTGGATATGAGGTAGCTGGGGGGGAGAAACTGTCTGTTACCTTGAACACTTTCAGTGCATACAGTGAAGAACGCACAGCAGCGCTTTCAGCAGTCGAGGCCTTGTGGGGAAAAATAAATGATTTGCTGCGCTCATTGCTCCCCTGAAGGGCTTACTGCAAAAGTGGGGGGGGGGGATGGAAGTGGCTTTAAGGGACATGGGACCTTATTGGTTTGTCAGCAGCAACGCAAACGAGGTGGGGGCAGTTCAGGGGGCACTTCAGGTTCTGGCTGCAGGGAAAGAATACTGTTGGAGAGGTCCTTGTTTGTAACCTCCAGAGGCATCTGTTGAGAAGAGACAGAAAACCACAACGTTAAGAGACAAAAAAAATATTAATCAAAACAGCAAGGAGCAAAAGGCCATATAAGGGAAGTGCTGAATAATATTATTGCTAATGCTCTTACAATAGTTTTGGCTACAATTTCTAGAATATTTCATTATTCATAAAAAATGATGTTAATGACATACTTTCAAACACACTGACTGGTTTTCGGACTCATTCTCAATGTAAAGCCAGAATTCAGAAACACGTTCTGCTCTCAGTACAACCAGAAAACTCACCTTGCTTAAAATATCATCAACGAGTTTCAGGAAGATCTCATCAACATTAAAGTTGTCCTTTGCACTTGCTTCACAAAAGCGCATTCCTGATATACGTGAAGCAAACTGTCCCATAAAAACAAAAACACGGGGAAGGAAGCAACAGTTAATCATAGCAAATTAAAAGGCCGAGCCACACATCAATAAACTATGAACAGTGAAGTGACCAGAAAACAAACACCACCAGGCAATCGAGTTAAAGAGGACTCATTTCTTCTTAGTTAAGTGTTATTATTATTATTAAAAATGTAAAAGTCTGCGCTCACCCTCTCAGCCTGCTGCCGAGAGATGATGCGGTCAGTCTCACAATCCAGCTTGTTCCCGACCAGAAGCAGCTCCGCATCCTCAGAGGCATACTGGCCAAAACGAGATCGTGTTTATGTAGCTGTAATTCAGTCACATCTGGCCATCTGATTAAATTAGATATTTATTAAGCTAGACCACATACCCATCTTTAATCTGATTTGCACTGGTACCTTGTCAATCATTTTCATCCACTTGGGCAGGTCCTCGAACGTCTCCTGCTTGGTGATATCATAAACTATCACGATGCCCTTGGCTCCCCGGTAGTATGCCGAAGTGATGCTGTTAAAACGTTCCTGTCCGGCCGTGTCCCTGAACACACACACAGACACACAGCATTTAGCATCATAGCACTAAAGTACTGACCAACCAATCAGCAATCCATACATCAATCAACAAATTTACAAATCAAATGAGCATCTCAATTATCAGTCATGGAATGATCAAAAGTGAACGATCATAAATAATAACCAGACTAACGAAAGCGCCATGGTCATTCGGGCACAGTCACTGGTTTCTTATCTACATCATAACCTTGTGAGAACTCTCACAGTTCCATTAATACCAGTGAAATTTTGAAAAAATGTCTCATGCATTAAGAACCACTAGACCCTTGTGTCAACGGGTGAATTTGTTGGCTGTTGATTAAATATGATTTGGTGAGCAGTGAGTCATTGCTCAGCAGGCTGATCCTCCGTCCACTTGTACTGTACCTTTCCCCCCCTACATATTCCCACAGGATGTGAGGTCACAGACGAATGGTGAAACATCACGTGGCAATGAGCAGTAAGGGCGGCGAGTGATGGAGCCAAGACTGTTGACAAGTTGAATGTGAATGGACATGTGAGACACACATGACACACATGAGGTGGATTAGGTGAACAGAAATGGACAGTAGGAGAATAATAGGCTAGGGGGAAAGAAGGTGAACAAGGACAGTGGAGATAATGGCAGGAGCACAGTTAAGACAGACATTCATTCATTCATTCATTCACTGGTGGTTTCCAGCAAACAACAAAAGCCATCCAGGGTGAATTTTACTTTTATTGACCTGACAAAAAGCACACAAAAAAAATGGTTGAATTAGGGAGCTTTCACAACTTTAGTCGAAATCAGTTGGTGAGTTTGTGACACTGTAACGCAAACACCGACTGGGCAATCTGCTGATTGTCGGGTGTATCGCTACGGCAACAACGAAAGCAAACACAGGAAGCAGATTTGCTGTGTGGACTGTGCCTGAGTGCAATTGGACTGACATAATGGAAGAAAATTTATGCAGGTTGGCTGTTGCCCTGGTGATATATATATTATATTACATGGATTTACCACTTTAGGCAAAACGTAAATGTAAAATTGAAATTTAGCGCAGTTACATGTTGATGCACTGGAGTTGCAGAAGTTGAATAACAAGACAGCACAGAAGGTGGCGTGCATCAATCAAACGAAGTTGAGTTCGATTGAAGCGCACTAAAGCCTGTGAAAGCACCCTTAGATTGGAGTAAGACTGTGGGGCAGGACTACTGTGAATTGAAAGAAAATGCAGGAGATGAACATGACTGGGAAAGATAATATGAGATGTTAGTGCAGGAGTCGGCAACCTTTAACACACAAAGAGCCATTTGGACCTAGTTTTTTTTTTTTTTTTTTTTTTACTAGCACAAATACAGGGAGTGCAGAATAATTAGGCAAATAAGTATTTTGTCCACATCATCCTCTTCATGCATGTTGTCTTACTCCAAGCTGTATAGGCTTGAAAGCCTACTACCAATTAAGCATATTAGGTGATGTGCATCTCTGTAATGAGAAGGGGTGTGGTCTAATGACATCAACACCCTATATCATGTGTGCATAATTATTAGGCAACTTCCTTTCCTTTAGCAAAATGGGTCAAAAGAAGGACTTGACAGGCTCAGAAAAGTCAAAAATAGTGAGATATCTTGCAGAGGGATGCAGCACTCTTAAAATTGCAAAGCTTCTGAAGCGTGATCATCGAACAATCAAGCGTTTCATTCAAAATAGTCAACAGGGTCGCAAGAAGCGTGTGGAAAAACCAAGGCGCAAAATAACTGCCCATGAACTGAGAAAAGTCAAGCGTGCAGCTGCCAAGATGCCACTTGCCACCAGTTTGGCCATATTTCAGAGCTGCAACATCACTGGAGTGCCCAAAAGCACAAGGTGTGCAATACTCAGAGACATGGCCAAGGTAAGAAAGGCTGAAAGACGACCACCACTGAACAAGACACACAAGCTGAAACGTCAAGACTGGGCCAATAAATATCTCAAGAATGATTTTTCTAAGGTTTTATGGACTGATGAAATGAGAGTGAGTCTTGATGGGCCCGTGGCTGGATTGGTAAAGGGCAGAGAGCGCCAGTCCAACTCAGACGCCAGCGAGGTGGAGGTGGAGTACTGGTTTGGGCTGGCATCATCAAAGATGAGCTCGTGGGGCCTTTTCGGGTTGAGGATGGAGTCAAGCTCAACTCCCAGACCTACTGGCAGTTTCTGGAAGACACCTTCTTCAAGCAGTGGTACAGGAAGAAGTCTGCATCCTTTAAGAAAAACATGATTTTCATGAGGACAATGCTCCATCACACGCGTCCAAGTACTCCACAGCGTGGCTGGCAAGAAAGGGTATAAAAGAAGAAAAACTAATGACATGGCCTCCTTGTTCACCTGATCTGAACCCCATTGAGAACCTGTGGTCCATCATCAAATGTGAGATTTACAGTACACCTCTCTGAACAGTGTCTGGGAGGCTGTGGTTGCTGCTGCACACAATGTTGATGGTGAACAGATCAAAACACTGACAGAATTCATGGAAGGCAGGCTTTTGAGTGTCCTTGCAAAGAAAGGTGGCTATATTGGTCGCTGATTTGTTTTTGTTTTGTTTTTGAATGTCAGAAATGTATATTTGTGAATGTGGAGATGTTATATTGGTTTCACTGGTAAAAATAAATAATTGAAATGGGTATATATTTGTTTTTTGTTAAGTTGCCTAATAATTATGCACAGTAATAGTCACCTGCGCACACAGATATCCCCCTAAAATAGCTAAAAATAAAAACAAACTAAAAACTACTTCCAAACATTCAGCTTATTACTTATATTAATGAGTTTTTTGGGTATATTGAGAACATGGTTGTTCATAAAATTATTCCTCAAAAATACAACTTGCCTAATAATTCTGCACTCCCTGTATACGTGTAGAATCCCATGACGTAATCACATCAAAATCCATAAACTCTGGATTTGTTTGTCGTCACCCTAACTTAGCGCAGTATTACGAACTCTACATAACTACACAATCACTACACACAAGTGTTTACTCACCCCAAGAGGCTTTGGATTTCGAAATGCTGCTCTAATGTTGGCTAGGGTGGTGTGGCGAGCATATATGGATACACAGCATTTATGATGTACAGGGTGGGCCATTTATATGGATACACCTTAATAAAATGGGAATGGTTGGTGATATTAACGTCCTGTTTGTGGCACATTAGTATATGTGAGGGGGGCAAACTTTTCAAGATGGGTGGTGACCATAGTGGCCATTTTGAAGTCGGTCATCTTGGATCCAACTTTTGTTTTTTTTCAATAGGAAGAGGGTCACGTATCATCAAATTTATTGGTAATTTCACAAGAAATACAATGGTGTGCTTGGTTTTAACATAACTTTATTCTTTCATGAGTTATTTACAAGTTTTTGACCACTTATAAAATGTGTTCAATGTCACCAACCATTCCCATTTTATTAAGGTGCATCCATATAAATGGCCCACCCTGTATATTTTGAGCGAGAAAAAATTAAACTCATTGCATTTTAATGTTACAAGATCACAATAATCTACAAATTTCAACCTACAATAAAAAAAAAATGTTTAAGTCACAGGGCCACAATTAATTTTGCTATTTGAGGTTATGAGGTCTTGACACTGTTGATAATGACAGGACAAGCCAGAGCCACGCACATGCCCTGACAAAATCGTTGAGGAATGAGGCTCCTCACTTACCATATCTGAAGTCGGATCTTTTTCCCTCTCAGCTCCACTGTTTTTATCTTAAAGTCGACTCCTTCAGAAGACAATGGATGGGAGAGATGAAGTGATGAACAGCAAAAAGCATGAGAAAAGTCATCAGGTCATGCATCTAACTATGCAACTATGCAAATATCAGGACAGTGAATTATCCATATGCAGATAAGGACTATAGAACAAATAAAATACTGTTTGGCGGTGTTGAATTTAAAGGAATTGAACGTAAAGTCTGGACGTAAAGCCATTTCTAAACTTTGGGATTCCTGCGAATCACACTGAGAGCCATTCTCCACAAATGATGACAACATGGAACAGTGGTGAACCTTCCCAGGATTGGCTGACTGACTTAAATTACTGCAAGAGCGCAAGGACGACTCATTCAAGGCTCACAAAAGACCCCACAAGAACATCTAAAGAACTTCAGACCTAACTGGGGAAAAACTTGTCAGAAAATCTTGATTTTGGATTTTTTTTCCCCCGAACATTTAAAATGTGACCAACATGGAAAAAAGTAAGAAATCAGACCACGAAATTTAACAAGACTGAAAGCTGTGACACATTAACGAACAACCAATGAAAATGGAGCATCAAAGCAGGCGTTTAACCAAGATAGAGGAGAGGTTAGATATAGCAAATAAAATCAACCGTGTCATCTTACCACGACCTACAGGCATACATTTCAGTTTCTTTAATGAAATAATCAGGTACAGTTATAAAATGCATTATGTGGGTGGTGCTCAGAAATGGCGTTAACCACCCAAGTTCTGCGCTGAACAGGCGCGTTCACTAAATGTATGATTTTACCGTTTGGGCAAACTGGTCTGAAACTGGCTTACTTCCGTCAAAATCCAATGTACCAGTTTAATAAAACCCACCGTATTCTAATGAAACGTGTTTGAGTTTTAGTAATTAAAGCACAAAAAAAAAAAGCGTACGGCTACGCCTTACTCTTTGGTTTGTGACAATAAATAAATACATTTTTTTAATAAATAAACATACTGACAAACTTGTTCAATGAGCAGGAGGATACATTGGACCCATTGATTACGGTTTATATATTTTGTTTAAATAGGACCTTGGACAAGGAATCGGCCCCGTGATCGGAAGGTTGCCGGTTCGAATACCGATCTGCCAAGGTGCCACTGAGCAAAGCACCATCCCCACACACTGCTCCCCGGGCGCCTGTCATGGCTGCCTACTGCTCACCAAGGGTGATGGGTTAAATGCAGAGGACACATTTCGTTGTGTCACCATGTGCCGTGCTGCAGTGTTTCACAATGACAATCACTTCACCTCACTATCCAAGTGCATCCGAAGGCAAAGCATCTTTACACCAACAAAACAAAAAGCACCGTGGAACTTTCATTAGGTGCGATCACATGATCTAGGGCGTTTATGACCAGCTGTTTCACCAGAATGACTGTGTGACACAGAGACCGACTATTTGGGGAACAAGCTCTTATAGAGGGAGGGGGTCCGCCAGCCGGCCATAAGAGACATTTACAATTTACGTACCACGACCAACAGGAAAAAAAAAAAAAAAAAAAACAAGGCCGATCTTAGTAGTTGAAGACCGAAGGGAAAAGGGAGGAGCAGGAACGTGTTGTTGCTGCTGCTAAATAAAGTCGTGACGTCACCTGGTTCAGACCTGGTTAAAAATAACCCGACACATCGGACGTTTCAGGCCTTCTTGTGTGGAACCGACTCGGACAGAACCTGAACTCGACCGCAGTGGGAGAAGAGCCGCCTCTTACCCACGGTTGACTTGCAGGCTTCGCAGAACGTGTCGTCCGTGAAGCGCTCCATCAGACTGGTTTTACCCACGCCGCGGGAGCCGATGATGATCACCTGGAGCTTGTAGTCCGCCGGCCGTGGGGGCGCTTTACGGCGCCGGGACTGCGCGGCCGCGGGGGACTCCGCGACGGAACCCCCGCTGAAGCCGGCGGCCCTCCGCGGGATCTCGTGTCGCGGATCCATCAGAAATCCCGCATCTGAGTCAGCGGGTCCGCGTTAAACCACCCGAGAACGGCGACTGGACACTTTTGGTAACTTTTGCGGGGTCAGTTTTCTTTTCCCCACGACTGTTGTCCTCGGTTGGGAACGGTGACTCCTCGTTGCGTCACTTCCGCCTCCGGCGCATTCCACTGGGGGACACAAGTGGCCTGAAAAATAAAGTGGCCCTACCTGTCTCGTCCACGAATAAATCATACATGCAAACCATACAACGCTCATATTAGTTTCATAAATTAAGCTGTTGTTGAATTATATTGTAATTTAACAACAGCATAAGGCGCAGAAGTTCGAATTTCAACCATTGCTTAATTAATTCTAATTCTAAATTCTAAAGTGAAGTGATTGTCACTTGTGATACACAGCAGCACAGCACACGGTGCAGACAGTGAAATTTGTCCTCTGCATTTAACCCATCACCCTGAGTAAGCAGTGGGCAGCCATGACAGGTGCCCGGGGAGCAGCGTGTGGGGACGGTGCTTTGCTCAGTGGCACCTTGGCGGATCGGGAATCGAACCGGCAACCTTCTGATTACGGGGCCGCTTCCTGTAGAATCAGGTGATCAGGAACACCTCAATTATGTATGTGGCGGGTTGTTCCTATTCTATACTCTCTAGTCTCGGAATGTCAGCTAAAGGACCCTTCCTCAATAAAATTGCCTGCTTGGAAACACCCTGTACTAATTACTTGTAAAATCCTGCCAAACATCCTTTTTTGTTTATTTGCTTATTTGTACAGTGAACATTTATATTATACAGTCGAAATAGTGTCTGTGCTATTGTCTTTTGCTGCTCTTATCTTGTACTGTCCACTTCCTGCCGTGACAATGTAAATGTTCCACTTGTGGGACTAATAAAGGATCATCTCATCTTACAAAAGTCATATGCAATCTCATTTAGGCTCTCCTACAGGGCAATTGTTGCACTCGACATGCATCCAGGCATTTTACCACATTATCACCGTAGTGGACATTCAATGTGGACCATTACACTGGACTAGTTGAAAACTACGCTGCCCTATTCAGTATTTTCAAACATGGACAAACGGAGTCATCAAGGCACAATTTTGGACTATTTGATAGGAACCCTTTTCATTTCCAACCCTATTGCACACTCACTCTACCTTGGTAGGGAGTCAGTGCTCCATGGGAGAATGTCCTTGTGCTCAGTAAGGGTGTAAATTCGGGGCATGTCAACTCTAAGGGCCTGTCAAAGCCTACAGAGACATTCTATATGGGAGTTGGGGCTAAATAAGAAATACACGTTGTAATCAGTGCCGTCATTAACTTCTCAGTTTGTAATGCATGCAATGTAAACACTTAGGTCACCTGCAGCATTTTACTAGTGAAATAATAAAAAAATTACTCCAATATGGTTACATGTTTGCAAGCTTTTATCAAATGTTCTCTTTGGCCCTCCAACAACTCGCAATGCCTCATGGGTAATTTTGTTGATACAGTCCGTGGTTCCCTTTGAACCTCTTTGCCCCCTGCCGTGTATCATTGCTGAATTCCCGCGCAGTCCACTGCACAGGGAATACTCGGTGAACTAGGACTTGGCGTAATCCATGAAAGGGAAACCGACCAAAAATAGGATAATAAATAATGCAGGACCTGTTACTGTTTCACCCACATTATGCCACTCGGCCAGTCTGCCGTTCTGATGCAGTGTCCACAAAGTGCAAACAACCTTCTTATTCATTTATGTATCACAAACACCAATAAAAATGGTATCAAAATAAGACTGATTTTAAATGAATACAATGAATACGAACACAAGAGACACAGGCCATTTCAATAAATGTATTCAGCTTATAAAATATGATTCGAGTATCTTTAGATAAAACTTTATAGACAACCAGAGGCAGCTACTCCATTAACGGTGACAGCCAAAATGAAACCAGAAATTAACAACATGACAAGGCAATATAAGGGTGGTAGTAGCCTAGTGGGTAACACACTCAACTATGAACCAGAAGACCCAGGTTCAAATCCCACTTACTACCATTGTGTCCCTGAGCAAGACACTTAACCCTAAATTGCTCCGGGGGGGACTGTCCATGTAACTGAGGATTGTAAGTCGTTCTGGATAAGGGCGTCTGGTTAATGCTGTAAATGTAGATGTAATGATCTAACAGCCTGGGACTCTTCCTGGAAAACCTCCTGGCATCACCTAAAGGGCGTTTAAGTCCACGCACACATAATAAAATCGGTCATGAAAATGGTCCGCTCCTGTCGTGCAGCCTCTGGTGAGTCCTGAGGCTGCTGAGCTGCGTGAAGCGCTTCCCGCAGAACGGGCAGGGGAACGGCCTCTCCCCCGTGTGGATGCGCTGGTGCGCCTTGAGGTTGGAGCCCTGAGCGAAGCCCTTGCCGCAGTGGCGGCAGGAGTAGGGCTTGCTGCCGCTGTGGACGCGCTCGTGCGTGATGAGGTTGCAGCGCAGGCTGAAGCGCTTGCCGCACGCGCCGCAGCCGAAGGGCTTCTCGCCCGTGTGGATCCGCTCGTGGCGCTCCAGGTCCGTGGCCCGTCCGAAGCTCTTGGGGCACGTGGGGCAGTGGAACAGTCTCTGGGCCTTGGCAAGGAGGCGGTGGCCGGCAGAGAGGGACACTGTGCCCGGGCCTGACCTGGCAGGTGTTATTTCTCGCACGTGTGCACGGCTCTGGGAAGAACTGATATTCCCGTTGCTCTCTCTCCGTTTTCGCTCTTGTAAATGACTGCAGCCAACTTCTGCGCCATGACCCCAAACAGACTGCCACCCGGAAGTGTTTATCCGGTGCGGACGTCTCAGCCCCACAGACGGTCCATTCCCAGGTCCTTCTGCCTGGGTGAGCTGGGAAACACAGTTGGAGTCGGCGGCTTCGGAATCACCGTCCCACAGCCGGGAGCCTCTCTGCTCCGTCCCGCCCTCACGCAGGGCGTGCATTTCCCTCCGGGTCCCTGACCTGTACCCACCCTCCACCTGACTGGCGCCGTGAGGCGCGTGGCCTTCGTCCTTCACCTCGAACTGCAGCCTGCTCACGTCCTCGTCGTGTTGGCTGAGCACCTGTAACTTTGCAGCTTCCTCCAGTTGCTCAGTGATCCGGGTGAAAAGCGATTCTTCCAAAGGATTCAGTTCTAGCCGGGGAATTTCTTCACGCCCCGATATCCAGTCTGCTGTAAGTAATAATGCAGTAATAAACCATAGTCTGATCATTAACTGCAATGCTTTTAGCTTGGCAGACAATAAGAAACCATTAGTATTAGACAAAGAAGGACTCAGAAGGACTAGATCGCTCACCTCTGGCCCCTTGGACGTCCTCTGCAGCCTTCGTCCCTTGTTGGACTGAATCGGTGGATGTTGCCGGGTTGCACTGGTAGCTTTCTCCGTTGTGACTCCGCCTATGCGCCTGCAGTTGCCTAAAGCAGGGGAAGACCTGTCCACAGGCGGGGCAAGTGGAAACCCTCCGTCCAACCTCGCGCTCACTTTGAACCCTTGACATCTCCACAGACCCGTCCCCGCCCCAGGGCAGCTCTTTTTGGTGTCCAGGGTTCTCGGTTGAGCGTCTCACAGCTCTTCCTGCCCGATGGCTCGGCATTCTGTCCCTGCCACGCTCACACGCGGCCTCACACTCCAGTTTGACCGAATTAGAAACGGCCGAGGGAACGTCTGGCTCATCCCCAGCCATCTGCGGCGCATGGGACCTGTCCACAAACCTGCTCCTGGAATCCAGTTCTGTATCGTGTGTAACAGCGGGTGCCACCAGAGGTGCATCGAAACAGCACCGAGACCATTTACAGTCTGTGTTTCTCTCATTGAGAGGTTCAGATGCCCACAGTGGAAAGTCTGCCGCTGACACGAAAAAATCTTCATCAATAGTGAGCTCCTTTACTGCAATCTGACTGGTGGTCTGAGATCTGTGGTCCTCCTTTTGCTCGACCTTAACGACTAATTGTGGATCAGCTTCGCTCACAGGCTGGTTCATCGTTCCTTCAATCACTGCAACATCTACGAGAAAAGAGAATATTTATACTGGTGTGCAGGTGACATTTATTGTGGTTTTGTGGCAATTCATTAATTATTTCAAATTTGTAAACACAATGACCACTTACAAAAAAAAACAGGATTAATTTCATATGTGTATATACAAAAAAGGTTTAGATTCTTCAAAGTAGCCACCCTTTGCTTTGATGGCAGCTTTGCACACTCTTGGACTTCTCAACCAGCCTCATAAGGTCGTCGCCTGGAATTCAGTGAACACGTGTGCCTTGTCAAGAGTTCATTTCTTGCCTTCTTTATTATATTGTATATATAATAGAATAGAATATATATTAAAAAACAACGAATGGATGCTTGACCAATGCTTGACCAATCTGTCCCGTCCTCTGACTAGTCCAAAGCTGTTTGATCCCACCCGCCATATCTGTGTGAGACGTAGAAAAGGTGAGTGGAAGTGTAATGGTATGGTGGTGCTTGAAACAACCTTGTTCACCTGGATGCTATTTAGATTCTGAAAAAGGTCCCCGTTGCAGGTCAGTGCTGAAGTTCTACAATTCTTCAGGGAGAGGCCTGAGAAGCAGGTTGTGAATACATACATCTTGTAACCTGACCTTGTAAAAAAAGTGTTCTAGGCTTCTAGGGATTGCACTCCAATATCATAAAAAATGGTCTTATCTGTTCATGTAAACCCTGAGTGCTAATTCTAAGACGATGGCAAGGGGAAAAAAGAGAACATGGAGAACAGGGGTCTGAAACACACTCGCCTAAGAACCAGAAGACCCAGGTTCAAATCCCACTTAATACCATTGTGTCCCTGAGCAAGACACTTAACCCTGAGTGTCTCCAGGGGGGGGACTGGATGTCACCTACTTCGCTCGCGTCCAGCCTGGACACCAACCGAGCAGCGCGGCACACGAGTCTCCAGCGCACGTCTCCGCTCGCTCTTCAGAACACGGACCTTCTTCCGCAGGGCTTCGATCTCGTCCAGCCTCCGACACATCTCCCCGCGCAGCTCCACGCGTCCCTTCTCCACGACTCTGCAGATCTCCGCCACGGCCGCTTTGGCCAAGATCTCCATCACCGACGCGACCTGTGACTCCAGAGCCTCCGCGGTCGGCATCTTCTCGCCGTTATTCGCCCTTTCGAGGTTAAACCGTGTATCGGACGCCAGGGACGTAATTACACCGTAATTACCGACGTTCGGTAACGTCGTTCCAGGCCGACGCTGCAAATACGCTTCCGCGTCGATATGAACGGGGGCGGGGCGTTCGGAAGGTCACTTACCGTAAATACCCTAAATACTGCGCACTCTCAAACTTCTGCCCTTTCAGAATAAAAGGAAAATATTATAATTGGTGTCAAAGCCGTGCTTAAACAAGTGGTTGCATTATAATTCACGTTTGTTACGCTATGTTAATTTCCTCTTTTAAGCTTTTTGATTTAAGAATATGCATGGAGCTTTTACGTAGACACAAAAAAGTGCAAAAAAATATTGAAAAAATGACCAGATTGTGACAATACTGGTCGGTACAAGGACAAACAATGACATAGTCATTTATACCGAGCTTATTCCCTTATTCCCCAGCTCAGGAATTGAGAAAGAACTAACTGTTGAATGAGGAAAAATACTTCCAGTCCGCTCCGGCCCAAAATGACATGACAACAAGTGACAATCTTCCACATCACATCAGAATAAAAACTGTGGAGTATATTTTTTTTCTCTCCATACAGTAGATCTTTATTTCCAGTTTATTACTGAAACTGAAAACACTCTTTCTAAATGGGTCATTTGCAGAGAACAAAAAATCATATACAAAAATAAGTGCACATTGTGTAAAACAAAACCAATTAATTGAATTTTACTGGTCACTTACTATTAAATATTAGGAATATTTACCAACGAACCTAGCAGAACAAATACAGTAAAACCCGAATATCATTCATAAAACAGTAGTGTTATATTATGGGACAAATAAAACCTGTTTAAAGCAGTTAATAGCCACCGCTCTTTAGTGCATGAAGGCACTTTCATAAATATATGGCATGTACATTGTAAAAAAAAGAACAGCTCACATGTTTAATTCTCTGCTCATTGATAACTGGTTTTAAACTATTAACATGTCATAAATGATGCAGATTTGAACACATTTTCCATTGACAGCTGGCTATGTTTGTCGCTGTGTGTCTCTGCTGGGCGATTATACAGGGTGGGCCATTTATTTGGATACACCTTAATAAAATGGGAATGGTTGGTGACATATAAAATATGTTCAAAGTGGTCAGAAACTTGTAAATAACTCATGAAAGAATTTTTCTTGTGAAATTACCTATAAGTTTGATGTGTCACATGACCCTATTCCTTTTGAAAAAAACAAATGTTGGATCCAAGATGACCGACTTCAAAATGGCCACTATGGTCACCACCCATCTTGAAAAATTTGCCCCCTCACATATACTAATGTGCCACAAACAGGACGTTAATATCACCAACCATTCCCATTTTATTAAGGTGTATCCATATAAATGGCCCACCCTGTACAATTTGATTTACTGCTCATGATAAAATTCAGGTCGACTGCGATTCTCTGACGCTGATCGTTGTCATTGTTGACAATAGACAATGTCTTATTTCTATTGAGTGGACACAATAGCTGCCACATAAGAGATTTCAAAGTGGTGGGGACATCATGCTGTTTCAGGAGAAAATGGACAAATGGGTGGACAGACACATTTCTAGATGGACTTGAATCCATGGAGTTCCGAGACATCGCTTCCTCGTAGCCTACTTAGAAAGGAGCGACTTCCACAAATATCAACAACACCACGAGAAAGACACGTGAACTAGTTTCAACCAGCTTCAGTTCACTCGTAAAAATAAATCCTCACAGCCTGTAGGGCGTCGCACTGGTGCCTCTTGCGGGCGCTGGAGGTGGTGAATCCCTGGCCGCACTGCGAGCAGACGTAGGGCCTCTCCCCCGTGTGAAGCCGGAGGTGGCCCTTCAGGCTGCTGTTCTGCGTGAACCTGCGGCCGCAGGTGGAGCAGCCGTAGGGCTTCTCGCCGGTGTGGGTGCGGCGGTGCCGCTCCAGGTGGCTGAGACGGTCGAAGCTCTTCCCGCACAGCTGGCAGAGGAAGCGCTTCTCCCGGCCCGCCGCTCTGTCTGCGAGCGCCACGCCCGGACGAGGGCTTGGGCTGTTGGTCAGCCCCTCGGAGTCTCCTGCAAAGTCTCTCACGTCGAACACATGGCCTGTGGAAGCCTGTCCGTGAAGAGACACCATGTCCCGACCCCTCCCAAAAGCCGGGACCCCCTGGGATACCGTGGGCTCCTCACTAATGGCAATCGCCTCCTCCTCTTCCTTAATTGGCAAAGAAGTGAAGTTGTCAGGAATGTGGCTCATCTCCGCAACAGACCTGTCCAACCTGGGACTGGACCAGGACGGGTGGACTCGTGACGCAGGAGACTCCTGCTCACTATTGTTCCTCCTGATGGTCTCCGAGCTCGGATCTGCTACATACCTGCAGTCTGTGTCCCAGTGCTCGGGGTCTCTTTGGTCCATCCCACTTTCAAAGTCCACCCGTGGCCCGTTGTGCCTGCCATATTCCCTCTTCAAGTCCTTCTCTTCCCAAGCGTGGCCGGTCTGCTCCGGAGAGAAGTGGGTCCCCTCCTCAACCTGGTGTGCCTGAGGTCCATCTGTCTCCATGAGGTGGAGGTGCGAGTTCAGACCCTGGCTGTTAATATACCGTGGATAAGGCTGAGTGGCGGTGAGGTCGGAGACGTCCTCATTGTGTGCAGGGTCCTGGTCGACGGTGTAAAGGTGTTGGGCATCTGAGCCCTCCCCAATAAGATGGTCACAATGTGCTTCATTGCTTGAGGCATCTAAATGGAACCCTAAAACGAGGAAAGAATCCGTATTTTGGTTGGGGTCTGAGTAGTTTTATGACTTGGTGAGCAAAACATCCAGCTATTTGCTTTACTGATAACTTATCAATACACTGGTATATTGGTATATTAAAGTTTAAAATTTAAGCAACTTTTCAATAATTTGACCCTATAGTATTACCTTAGCAAATGATCGAAAAAAAAAAAAAACTCAGTGTGTCGCAGACATATGTAATGTCATTTATTGATTATCTCAGAATAGACAGCACCGTTGTTTGAGATACTGATGTAAAGTGACGTGATTGTCACTTGTGATGCACAGCACACGGTGCACACAGCGAAATTTGTCCTCTGCATTTAACCCATCACCCTGAGTGAGCAGTGGGCAGCCATGACAGGCACCCGGGGAGCAGTGTGTGGGGACGGTGCTTTGCTCAGTGGCACCTCAGTGGCATCTCGGCAGGTCGGGATTCGAACC
The DNA here is from genome assembly GCF_900700375.1 of Denticeps clupeoides. Taxonomy (NCBI): domain Eukaryota; kingdom Metazoa; phylum Chordata; class Actinopteri; order Clupeiformes; family Denticipitidae; genus Denticeps; species Denticeps clupeoides. The sequence continues at coordinate 11,949,387 of NC_041710.1, read as the reverse complement.
GGCAACCTTCTGATTATGGGGCCACTTCCTTAACTGCTATGCCGCCACTGCCCCACTTTCTGCACAGGCTGCCAACCAGATGCCACATTGCTTTGGCGTGCCCACAGTCCCACATTACATGTCTAATTACATGTCACTGGGGCAGTGATGGCCTAGCGGTTAAGGAAGCGGCCTCGTAATCAGAAGGTTCGAATCCCGACCCGCCAAGGTGCCACTGAGGTGCCACTGAGCAAAGCACCGTCCCCACACGCTGCTCCCCGGGCGCCTGTCATGGCTGCCCTCTGCTCACTCAGGGTGATGGGATAAATGCAGAGGACAAATTTCACTGTGTGCACCGTGTGCTGTGCTGCTGTGTATCACATGTGACATTCACTTCACTTTCTAATTGACTCGTCGTCGTTACACTGGGACCGTGGGCATCTAGGGTGCCTGGACAGTCCGTGCCTGTGCAGGAAATTAGTGACGTATTCTATCCGTCCCCTCTCACGTCAGCTCTGGGATGGATAACAGCAAACCCGCTGTGACCCCAGGACTCACCTCTGTGGGTCTTCAGGTGGCCCTTGAGGCTGCTCTTCTGGGTGAAGCGCCTGCCACAGATGGAGCAGCTGTAGGGCTTCTCCCCGGTGTGAATGCGCTGATGTCTCTCCAGGTGGCTGAACCGGTCGAAGCTCTTCCCGCAGAACGTGCACAGGAAGCTCTGCCTGCGCAGGTGTCCGCCGTCCAGCGTCTGGCTCCTCGTCACTGGGCTGCGGCCGTCTGCGTTCAGGACGCCACATCCATTCGGAAGATGTGCCCGGGGGTGTGCGAGCGCCATTTCACAAACCCTCTTCTTCACCTTCGCAGGCCGCAAGGACCTACTCCGCTTCTGGGTCGGCTCGCCGCATTCCTCCACCGACTCGCTGCCGTCCGCACGCCACTGTCCCTCGGGTCCAGACTCAAAGCTGGGAGTGTGGCGTTTGTGAGGTGACTCCACGTCACTAGTTTCCGAGGATACGGGAGGAGAGAGCGTGGTGTTAACGGGCCCGGGTGGTTGTACTGAAGAGATGTAGCACTCCACAGGGTCCACGTCGCTGTCTGACAGCCACGCACAGCGCGCTTTGTCACGTATGGACGCGTTGGCATCAGGAGCGCTCACCCGACTTTCATTCTGCACCCCTCCCTCCACTTTCACCAGGTCGCAAGAGTCCCTTTTACTCTCCTCTCTGTTAACAATTTCAGCACCTGCAATGGAATTAGGACACAAAAAAATATGGTTCAATATCAGACAAATAAAGATATTCACGCACATTCATAATGTAGCGAGGACCGAGAACGGAGAGAACCGGAAGGGAGGGGATGGACCTTGTACTACACTTGCAACATGTTCCCGGTGAGCTTAAACAAGCCACCATGGGGAAGTAGCGAAGTGAGGCAGTGAGTGGGGAAGGTACCTTGGGTACCTCGCTGGCACCTTGCCGGTGGATTCGAACCAGTGACCTTCTGATCATAAAGTCTGCACCCAAGTGCATCTTCTGGGTGTCAGAAAATCACAACACTCAAACAAAAGGGCTGGCCAGTTAGTTCTTCCTCTCCAATATACAGATAACTAGCAGGCGGTCCTTACTTATTTACACAGCGCCCCCCAAAAAAACAAGCCCAAGCCCGGCCGGACAAGCGAGAGTAGAGACATCATCAGTGGGCCAGTGGTGGCCTAGCGGTTAAGGAAGCCGGTTCCTGCTCCCCGGGCGCCTGTCATGGCTGCCCACTGCTCACTCAGGGTGATGGGTTAAATGCAGAGGACAAATTTCACTGTGTGCACCGTGTGCTGCTGTGTATCACAATGACAATCAGTTCACTTTCATCATAACTCAAAAGTTGCATGTTATATCGCGCGAAAATACGTTATGGGTGTAAAAAGAGACTATAAAAGGGGCGTGTCTCAGTTTACAAGGGGGCGTGGTCTGAGAATAGAAAAGGCGGCAAGATCAGGAAGTCACAGGTTCAAGCCCCTCTTAATACTGTGTCCGTGTAACTGTTGGTTGTGAGTCGCTCTGCCCAAGGGTGTCTGTGGTGGCGCGACTGACCTCGGCGCGTCTCGGAAGCGTCCAGAACTTCATCGGCGCGGCCCGCGACGCAGCCCCGCGCAAAGGCGCGGCGTGTGGCGTGCAGCTCGTTGGTCACGACCTCCAGGTTCCTCTTCAGGGCCTCGATCTCGCTCTGCCGCTGGCGCATTTGCAGGTGTACGACCACGAAGCCGTCGTCCACGATCTTGCTGATCTCCGCCACCGCCGCTTTGGCGAGCACGTCCATCACCGAGGCTATTTGGCTCTGAAGTGGCGCGGGGGTAGACATGGTCTCCATCGGTGTCGCATAACAGCGCAGGAGACGCGGCTCCTTTCGCTCTCGTTCGGCGATGTCTTCCGTTTCGGGGGCTAAACGACTTGTGTTCTGTAAACATAAAGTTCTTTCCGGTTTGCTTCGTCGCGTGGACCGGAAGTGATGATCACTTGAACCGTAAACTCTAGACAAGGCGAGCAGTTTTTTTGTAAATTATTTTGCTTGAAAAGGGATTCAAAGAGTTATTTGTCACGGTTAGATGCACTACTCACAATGAGTTATGGATATTGTTGTTTACATGGGTGTTTTTCCCTATCAGCTATTTTAATAAAATAAGTAAAAGTTCCCCTTGATATTGCTAATAATGTATGAGAAGAAAAAACATTACCCCAAAAAAGGATAGCCCCAAATAACAAAAATATGCAATGTCTGCAAACAGACTGCCAGAATTAGTCAGAATTATCCATGACCATTTTAGTCTAGTTTTAGTCAATGAATTTAACCAGATAAATGTTCAAATATTGGACAGAGAAGATAGGTGGTTTGCATGTGCAAATCAACAAACCCTCACTCAACAGAGGTGGAGGCCTCAGACACATCTTATCTCCAACATTATAAAACCTTTCATCCAGCCCCAGGAAAACCAGACCCAATTCACACGTCCACCACTTAACGGGGGCAGGAGGAGCTGCCAGGGTGCTTTTCCCTTCTTTTGTTTCACTTAACGATCCTATTCAAGGCAGGAGTGAGGTGAACCAACCTGGAGGATACATTTGTGTTCACATGCCAACTTCCCTCAGATTGACAAAGTTCTGTGGATGCAGAATGAAACATTAAAGAAAGTCCAGTTGCCATGACTCAACTTTCAGACAATTTCACCTGGATGACTGAGAATCTTCACAGACATTTAACCAGATAAACATATACAAGGCTTTGACCTTTTCTTGTCCATCTTCCATTTGGTGTTAATTTTGCACTCCAGTATGAACACCCATCCTCCAACCTGATTATCACCCCAATGTAAACGAATAGAAACTTCAGTGCGCAAATTCTGTTTGTATTTTTTTCTGTGATTTCGCACAAACCAGGAAATATTAATTGTTATATAGTGAACTCGGATTGACAATATTATGAATTAATAAAATGTGCTTTCTTTGGAATCACCAGATGTGACAGATGTGAGACATCAGTTCAGCAGCAGCACGTGGGCGCACACTGCGGTGTGGTAGAATTACACAGAGAGTACACAGCGATGCTGCAGTTACCTCATCATTCACAGCTCCTTATTCGAATTGTCCCAGGTCAATTTTACAGTGAAAAATGTTTTGGGCCAGGAAGGTATTAGTTGATATTTTTACACATCCTGTTGCGTTGGTTCAACCCTTCATTCCTCGTCATACCGCCGTTGTCCTCCAGAGGGCGAACATGAGCCCGTGTTCCGGGGCGACGCCGAGCAGGAGAAGAAGAACCGGTGTGGCGGAGGAGGAGATCCGCAGAACCGGAAAAAAAACCCTTCGAGCTTCCTGTGTTTTTATCTCCGTTGTGTTTTCGCTGCGGGAAGATGGGTGCGGGATCTGTGAAGTGGGTTTTGTCGGTCGCGCTTTGTGCGCTTTTCCGAAGTAAGTCTGCGCTGCCTTGTTAATTTGACGCCGTTTGAGGGAAGAACTATTCGTATGAAATAGTTTGATGCGGATTATGTACCAGGACCCTCATATCATCCTTAACTCACGAGTTCAGCTCGTAGCGAGGAGGACCTATATCTGTCAGGTTTATCATATTATGGTAAAAGTGACTTCCTTTCGATGTCAGTCTCTCAATCTCTTTCTCTGTGAGTCTCGTGATTAAAACCCTAGTACGATGTTCACGTGATCTGGGCCATTTCTTAGTAAGAACAGGTCGTGGACATACTGAAATGAGCGGGATTTAAGAACACCGTGGGGGCTGGAGCTGAACTCAATCATGGGGAAAGGATCATGTGATCTAGTGACTTTTGTGCTCTTAAACAGAAAAGCCAAGAAGAAAGAAAGTGATTGTCATTGTGATACACAGCACAGCACACAGTGACTCAACCTAATGTGTCCTCTGCTTTTAACCATCACCCTTGGTGAGCAGCCATGACAGGCGCCCGGGGAGTAGTGTTTGGGGACAGTGCTTTGCTCAGTGGCACCTTGGCGGTTCAGGATTTGAACCGGCAACCTTCTGATTACTGCGCAGCTTCCTTAACCACTAGGCCACCACTGCCCCTATAGAAGATGTCTATAGGGCTCTCCTCTAACGTGATAAAGTCTTTAACATAATTAAGAGGCTGTTTACTGACGCCAGGTAGCTCAGGGGTAATATCACCGGTCTCGCAGTCTGTGGGCACGAGGTGTCGTCTGGTGTTTTTTTGGGGGAAGTGGTGGCCTAGAGGTTAAGGAAGTGGCCTCGTTATCAGAAGGTTGCCAGTTCGAGTCCCGACCTGCCAAGGTACCAGTGAGGTGCCACTGAGCAAAGCACCGTCCCCACGCACTGCTCCCCGGGCGCCGGTCATGGCTGCCCACTGCTCACTCAGGGTGATGGGATAAATACAGAGGACAAATTTCACTGTGTGCTGTGCTGCTGTGTATCACATGTGACAATCACTTCACTTTTTTTTTTTTTTTAACTCTTCTAGGCGCAGGTTGTAACTCGGTGGAACAGAAGATCTACGTTGACCTGAACAACACTATTCCCTGCGTGCGACTACTCAACGGCACACATCAGATGGGCTGCCAGTGTGAGTGATCTCGTGCAGAATGTGTGTGTACACACATGCTTTTGCTGTGCTTACTAGCATGTATAGATAATTGACTGAAACACAGTGTATGTTGTCTCTCAGCCTCCATATCAGGCAACACTGGGGTGCTGCATGTGTTGGAGACGGAAGCAGACCTGGACTGGGTCCTGAAGAGTGGCCCCCACCCACCTTACATGGTCTTAATGGATGCCTCATACTTTAATAGGTAGTGACTCTCACATGCACACATATACACCACGCACACACAACAAAGGTAGAGAAGTTCATTACTGATATGATGAACCAAATCATTCATCAAATCTCAGATTTCACCAAGATTGCATCTAATCTACTTTCTTTGCCTTTCAAATAAAGTGTCATAAACACAGTCATGAACACAGTTACATTGCATGAATGTTGTATTACCTCCTGCTTTTGATTTAATTCCCGATCTGTGCCTTGTATTTACATTTTTTTTGTTCCAAGACCTCATGTAAATTTATTATTATTTTTTTTTTTGTTCCAAAAATGTGATTGATTGGAGAGATTCTTCAAAATGTTTGATGACAAATTTGAAGGTGGCTAAATTGTGCTTCCTTACATGTAGGCACATTCTGGTTTTGTTTGATTCAAGTAGATTGCAGAATGCTGTGGTTTAGAAGAATACTTAATAATATGCGTGTTTTAAAAAAAAAAAAAAAAAACAGGACTAAATATAATTTATTCTGCTTTATCTAAACTTTGAAGTACAATTTTTTTTCGACTGTTCTGATTCAAGCAGTCTCCTTTTGTGTTGTTATCATGGTCCTATTGAAGTTATTATTAATACACTGTCTAAAGAAATTGCTCTTGCTCCAAGTCATAACTTCTTTTTTTCCTGTTCTAAGTACTGTTATGATGCAGCTGAAAAACTCTACACGAGTAACAGGGGTTGCAGTAGTGATCCCCAGTACTGGCCCACCACAAGGATTTTCCCCACATAATAAATGTCCCAACCAGCACACAGGTGAGTTTGACTTTGCTTGGGGAAATTTTTTATATGTGTTTTTATTATTAAAATTTCAACTCTGTTTAACTATATTGTTGCCACCTGGCTGAGCTCCTTCAGTGTAGATCTCTTGGCATTAAATATTGGACGGACCTGCATTATTTTATATGTCTGGGACAGTCCTGATATACTGATACCTTGTAGGAATAGGTTGGAGTTACTATGTTTAATTTATTCCTTGTTTTCAGGTGTATATTCAGACAGCTATGGTCCCGGGCTTGCTGACTGTAATGTAACGGTGTGGAACCCTCTGGGCAATGGCTTGTCCTTTGAAGACTTCAAGTTTCCAATATTCTCCCTGAAGGATGACAACCAGACAGAGGCTATCCGCAAGGTAAGGTTTTTATAAATAACAGATTTTTACAATTTGTCAGCAGTTAAGTTGCTCATTATGAAACATCAACGCAATCTGTAACATGTATGAGTACACATATGTCCATTTGTGTTGGACATAATTTACACGTTTTAGTTTTTTCTGCTAATAGCTGTATCTATGCTTTGTTCAGTGTATTTCAGATCACAATGTAGGTAACAACGGCAGTGCCCCGGCCTATCCACTGTGTGCCATGCAGATGTTCTCTCACATGCATGCGGTCACGAGCACCGCTACCTGCATGAGGCGCAACTACATCCAGGAGCATTACAGCTTGAACCCCGGTATGTACACATGCACCAAACACTAACTTTCACAGTAAAAATGAGCAATACGTTTGCTGTATAGTGTGTTATGAACACAACAATACAAATACACAGACATTTACGTGTATTTTCACAGTTGTTGAATGCCCAGTATTATTTATTACATTGTGTCATAATTATGTAGTTTTATTTTTGTCCTCTTGTATATATTTTTCCTTGTGTATAATAACGTAACTCTTTTCAGAATCTGTGTGTGATCCACTGGGAGATTTTAATGTTTGGGCACCGCTACTTCCCCTCAATGTTACTTCAAAGGGGCACAAGGCGAACGAAAGCGTAGTCATTGCTGCAACACGGGTAAAATGGATTTATGACATGGAAATCACTATTACAAGGAGTGACAAAAACATCTTAATCTTGTTCTTCAATTTCCTTCCCCTCTTTTCTTGAACGATTAGCTTGATGGACGTTCATTTTTCTGGGATGTTGCCACAGCAGCAGAGGGGACTGTCACAGGATTTGTCACTCTTCTTGCCGCTGCCCATGCGTTAAGATCTGTAACTGAGCAAGCTCCACCTTCTCGCAACATTCTCTTTACTTTCTTCCAAGGAGTAAGTGTTCCATTGTCAGTCTGACTTTCACGCCTGTCCAAATCAGTCCAGTTATGCATCAGTAGTATTCTCTGTATTACAACAGAAAACATAAATCAAAACAAAAGTTGTGTGATTACCTTTATATCTGTTCTGTAATTTTCCTTTCCCGTCTCTTTAAATACGTTAAAAACTCTGGTGTGTGTCTCCCAGGAAACATTTGACTACATCGGTAGTTCCCGGATGGTGTATGACATGGAGAAAAAGAAGTTTGTGATTGACTTGGATAATGTCCACTCAGTTTTGGAAATAGGACAGGTAGACACATATACCAGCACACTTCGAAACAAAGAAAGATATTCCAGATAAAGCTACATACCAGGCCTGGCAAAAAGACAGTTTTTCTGTGTGTTTGTGTGTGTGTGTGTGTGTGTGCGTGTGTGTGTGTGTGTGTGTATATAGGTTGGGTTAAGGGAAGGAACAAACCTCTGGATGCACACAGACCCTGTATCCCGAACAAACGCCAGTGTGGACGAACAGGTATGAGTGGCAGTTGGGGCAGGGGGTTGGTGGTGGAGAAGTGGGACAGTGGATGTTGCACACTGAATTGGACCTCAAAGCTAAATTTGTGGAACCTGATGGTCCTGAAGCTGGAAGTTGGATGTATCATTTACTGACCTTCTACAAGTAGATGGGGTGGATATCTTCTAAAGACTTGAGAAATGGTGTGGTTAACCGTTTATCTCCTACTCCTTCAACCTGCTGTCACTGTGTCGCAGGTTCGTAATCTAGTCGCCAACCTCAAGGACTCCGTCACGGGACTTGGCATCAACCTCGCTGAGCCCACAGTCAGTCAGCCCCTCCCACCCTCCTCATTTCAGCGTTTTCTGAGAGCCCGGCCTTTCCCTGGGGTCGTTCTTGCTGATCACCAGTCATCTTTCGTCAACAAGTAAGCATGCAGCAGTTGTCAGGCGTATGTAGGGTGGTTGTAACCTAGTAGGCAACACACGCCTATGAAACAGAATACCAGTCAGAGGTTCAAACCACACTTACTACCATTGTGTCTCGGTCTGTCACTGTAACTACTGATGATTCCATAATAATGTACTAATTTTCCATAGATACTACGAGAGCATTTACGATAACGCTGCATACCTGAACGTTACGTACCCCTCTGACCTGAGCCCAGAAGAACAGCTGGAGTATATTACAGACACTGCCAAAGTATGGTTTCACATTTTTTCACATTTAATTACAAATGACTGTCAGTCTTTGTAGTAGCAAGTTAGAGTTACAATACAGCTTGCATTATCTTTTTTTTTTTTTTTTTTTTTCTGGAACATAAAATTTTCACACTTGCTCTCTGTTGTCCTTTTTCCACCCGTCATTCTTACAGGCCTTGGCACAGGTGGCAACCCTGGTGGCACGCACTCTATACAGACAAGCTGATGGAAACAAGGACCTCGTGGACAATATTACTGCTGATGCTAAAATAGTAAGAGCACATGACCCTCACATGACTCATCACATGACTATATCACAGTCCTGTGTATGCCATTTTCTACAACAACAGAATGCATTAATTTCCTTTTAACACTACGAGTCGTCTTTTTTCGGATAGCAACCGTTTTCCTTCTCTGGATTTCAGGTTACCCAGATGCTGTATGGATTTCTGATAAGGACCAATAACAGCTGGTTCAGGAGCATGATCAGTGCTGAGGATGTTGGTGTAGTTGGTGAGTGAGCACAGTGAAACACGCGCACACACACTCACCCATTGTGAAATATGTACAAACACTGTTTTAAATGTAAAGTAAATATACATAATGAGCAGATCTGTGGTTTTTGTACATCCTTGTTCTCTCCTATGCAGACAAACACCAAGCTTCATACGTAGATTTAATGACATTTATTTATAACACCCAACATCAATGCACCCATGTACATGTGTGTGTTTGTGAATATGTGTCCTTTAGGTTCTCAGACTCCTCAGTACTATGTTGGTGTGTCAGTGAGCATGACCAGGCCAAGTCCTATGACCCGACTAGTCCAGTACTTGCTGGCTAACCTCACTGGGACAGTCACCGCACTCAACCAGACCACTTGTCAGGACCCCTCCAGTCAGCGCAATGAGAGCAAGGAGGTTTGTGTTTGTCAGAACCTGGGAATGATCAGCACAGCTAGACTGTGTCGGACCTTATTTAAGTGTTAGAGGTGTTTTGGCTGGATCTACCTAACTTTTCTTTGCTTTTCAGCTGTACTCCTATCTCTGGGTCAGAGGGCCGCAGTCTGCTAACAGTACAAACAGGGATCCGTATTGTGTACGCTCGACCGTGCGCTCTACTCTAGCTATCTCTCCAGCATTTGAACTGCGTGAGTACGAATCCAAAGTGTATTCCACGTGGACTGAGTCACGCTGGAAATCATCCATCAAGGCTCGGATCTTCCTTGTGGCCAGCAAAGAGTTGGAGGTAACATACTGACAACAGTTTAATCCCACATAATGGCTTGAATTAATTTGATCCGTTTCAGTGATGTTGTGAAAATCATACAGAAAAACTCTTTGTGTCACTAGATGCTGACACTGGGTGTTGGAATTGCTGTTCTGTTGGTGTCCCTCTTGGTGACGTACTTCATCAGCTCTAAGGCAGAGCTTTTGTTTAGCTCCACCCGTGAACCTTCAGGCACCACCTACTGACAGCTTAAAGACTGACTGAAGACCACATACACACCTTTCTCATCCATTAATGTTCAAGAAGAAGAGCTTATAAATGTCACTCATACTTTTGCATACACTTATTGTGACTCACAGAGACTGCTGATGGATGTGGTCAAACCTGTGAAGTGGACATGTCCATTTTAAATTACGGAAGTCTATTGATAAGATGTTAAAAGATGGAGAGATGTACATTTTTTTTAGTTATTGGTTCTTTTTAAAGCAGGATTATATTTCTGTTTACTTTCCATGCACAGACCTGGGGATGATTATTTTAATAATTAAGATCATTAAGCATTGGAGTGTGTGAACATCACTGTGTACTGTGTATGTACAGAGGTATGAGTGTGTGTGTGTGTGTGTGTGTGTGTGTGAGAATGCTGGTGACAGTGTGCATACTCTGAGTATGTGCAATAGCTCAGTTTGTGCATTTGTTTATTTTTTTTTTCTGTGTGTGTATGTCTTCATTCACAGTAAAGGGTTTCATTAACGCTCATAATGATATTTTCCTCAATTATGCACTGGCTGTATACTTCTTTTTGGGGAGGTTTGGAGTACCTACTACAGTTGCATCTAGATTTTGCATCCCCAAGTATGGTGTGGTTTTGGATCTGGACCTGTAGCAGACATTTGTTATGTTTGTTGCTATCTTTTGCCTGAGAAGTGCACCTTGCTTTACATCTCAGTGTATATTTCTGTGTTATGCTTTAAATTGCCTGTGAAGGGCAAGATGAGGGGCAATGACTTGAAGCAGCCAATGACCACTACAACACAGTTTAGTTCAATTCCAATTCTAGAGAATGTTAACATAACTGCATTTTATGTTTGATCAGTAGAAAGCTGTAAATAAGGGCTGACTGTTTTTTTTTTTTTTGTCGTTTGATGTTGGACAGGGTGGAAATTTGTAATGCATTTTTTAACAGCCATTAAGGCTGTTTGGGGTGGGGGATCGGTGCCGAATTTGTGAAATGAAGAGACTGGGGATTTTTGCCTTGGTAATATCAAATAAAAGCTTAATTTCCTGTTTCATTATGTTTCTTTTAGTGACAAAGACACCAGTTCAAGTATCATTAGTATCATTAGTAAATGTCACCACATTAAGAAGTCCGCCATCCACTTATGTTTCCTGTTGTGTTTGATGTGTGTGAGACACGTGAGTTTCTGCAATACAGAGTATTTTGACACTCCAGTGAAATGAATAAAGTGATCAATTTAACTCTTAAATCAGTTCAACTGATCTGTAAGTCATACGGAGCACCTGTCCTAATGCTTACTGGTTGCTTACTCCTTCTTGACTCACAACAGCAATCTTTCCTGCTCATGTAGATTCCTTCTCTACAATATCAGACGAATCCGCCCTTATCTGTCAACACAGGCCACCCAGATACTGGTTCAGTCCTTAATAACCTCACGACTGGATTACTGTAACTCCCTTCTAGCTGGTCTACCTCTAAGTACCATCCGACCTCTACAACTACTACAAAATGCAGCAGCACGACTAATCTTCAACCTTCCCAAATTCTCCCACACCGCCCCTCTGCTACGTTCCCTCCACTGGCTCCCAGTAGCTGCATGCATCAGGTTCAAAATACTGATGCTGGCCTACAAAGCCAAACATGGAGTAGCACCATCCTACCTCACAGCCCTTATTATACCCCGCACTGCACCTCGTCTACTCCGAGCCTCCAGTACTGCTCGCCTGGTCCCTCCATCTCTGAAGGTAAAAGTAAGACACTCATCTAGACTCTTCTCTGTCTTGGCCCCTCGGTGGTGGAATGAACTTTCCCTCGAGGTCAGAACAGCTCACTCACTGAATACTTTCAAATGACAGCTCAAGACCTTCCTCTTTAAAGAATATTTAGATTAACTTATAACCTTCTTATTGTCTAACTTGAAGATGCTGTACACAACAAGAGTGAATAGAATGATTGTATTCATGGTTGGGGGTCCTAATGAACCAGAACTGATCACTTCATCGATGGTAACGTGAAAGCACGTAAATCGCAGGTAAGTCGCTTAAATGTAAATGTAAATATAGTAGGGGAGTGTTCAAATCTAATAATTATGTGCTAGCTAACATGAGATCCATGCATCACAGACAACAAAAAAAAAGTGTTACCGCACATGTGTTTGGTAGGGTGAAAGTAGCAGGTTCGAATCCCCGCTTATTATGCCAAGTAATATCACTTCTTAAAATGAACGTAATTCAAAAGATCCTGTAGATGAAAGGATTCCGTGGCTGAAAGGTACATGCGTTTCACTCAATAAATAAAAACCGCGTCGATCGGCGTTGGGGGCGCAGCCGAACAGGAAAGCTTTTCAAGGAGGATCCAACACGGTAGGACCTTGTTACTGTGTGTTTTTTTTTTTTTTTTTATTATAATAATCCATCATTTTTTTGTCCCCCGGGCGATCCCGAGTTCTACCTGTGTCCTCCCAGGCCGGGAGAAGAATGAATGGGGGATGGGTCTCCAGAGGCGGGTCTTTGGGGCGCTGAGAGGGGTCTTTTTTCTTCCTTGGAGTGCGGGGCAAAAGTTACGAATCCTTAATTAGATCGTAAAATGACGAAATAAACGTTCGCGGCGGGAAGGCTCTGCTGCGGAGTGGTTTGGAGGAAGTCCTTCGTCTGGTGTGCGCAGGACCGGGCTGGATTCGCCTCTCAGCCCGGTGGATACTGTACTTTTGTTTTTTTGTTTTTTTTAAACCGCGACACATTACTGTACCGCAGCCTTTTGTTACCACGACGCCTCCCTTCCGCTGGATCCGTGGATCAGCCCCGAGGGGCCGGGAAGAAACCCCCCCCAAACTTTCTCCAGGGCTGCTACCTTCACCCCGATGCATCCGGACCCTGGGCTTTAAGGAGCTGCGGCGAGGTAATATCTGCTTCTCCATCTCTTTGTGAGCAGAGCAGTAAACGCCGCTCGGACTTTCCACGGGCGAGTAGTCGCTTTACGCAGACGTGTTGTTTTTAAACCGTAGTCGCGGTAACTTGGCCGCTTCCAAAAAGTTTGTCACAAACGTTTCAGTCACGCGTGTGTCTGTTTTTGGTTATTAAAAAGGTTTCAGTTTGCTTTTGCTTTTGGTTTACAATTCGCGCATCTGTATGTGTGTGTGTGTGTGTGTGTATATATATATACATATACACACACACACACATATATATATGCACATATATGTGTGTGTGTGTGTGTGTGTGTGTATGACACGTGAGTCTCTGTCCGCAGTACAGAGTATTTTGACAGCTGTTCCCTCTCTGGTTTCGCACTGTCCCGACATTATCCCCACACGTTCGTCCCCGGGTCCCTGCAGTATTGGACCAGCTGTTGAGGGTCGTTAAGCCGAGTAAACACGGGGGGTGGGGGACGCGGGACGCGGGACACTTCACGCGCGGCGTGGAGTCCCCGGGTTTCGGGGTGGGCCGCGTTTCAGCTGAATGGGGAAACTCGACACCGCGCAGCCGAGCGTTTCCCCCGAAACTCTGCATTATCCGCGACAGAAGACAGAACCCCACACGGCCGTGGGCGTGTCCGCCATCTTCTCTCCTTTCCTCTGCACACGGCGTGGGTTGTGTCTGTAGAACGTACCTGCTCCGTCTCCGGGCCTGACTTCGTTTCCCTCTCCGGTTACCAGGCCTTTGTTTCCGCCTGGTGAAGGCTCAGATATCAAATCCAACCTGCTCTCAACCCGGACTGTCCGATCATTATTATTATTAACTCGTTCAAGTCTGCACACTATTTCCTATCACATTCCCAATGAAAGAAAACCAAATCGGTCCTTTAAAAAATATATTCATACGTACAGTATTCACAGCTCAACACTTTTTCCACATTTTGTTATGTTGCAGCCTTATTCCAAAATTGATTAAATTCCTTTTCCCCCTCATAATTCTACACACAACACCTCATAATGACAATGTGAACAAAAAAAAACTTTACTTGAGGTTTTTGCAAATTTATAAAAAAAAAAAAAACAAACTGAGAAATCAAATGTACATAAGTATTCACAGCCTTTGCTGTGTAGCTCAAAACCGAGCTGAGGTGCCTCCTGTTTCCCCTGATCATCCTTGAGATGTTCCTGCAGTTTAATTGGAGTTGACCTGTGGAAAAAACAGTTTATTGGACCTGATTTGGAAAGGTACGCGCCTTCTATATAAGGTCCCACAGTTCACAGTCCATGTCAGAGCACAAACCAAGCTTTAGACCTCAGAGACATGATGTCTTGAGGCACAAATATGAGGAAGGCTAAGATATCAAAGGAGCGGCTTCAGGATAACTTGGAATGTAAAGTGAACTGATTGTGATACACAGCAGCACAGCACACGGTGCACACAGTGAAATTTGTCCTCTGCATTTAACCCATCACCCTGAGTGAGCAGTGGGCAGCCATGACAGGGGACGGTGCTTCGCTCACCTTGGTGGATCGGGATTCGAACCGGCAACCTTCTGATTACAGGGACACTTCCTTAACCGCTAGGCCATCCCTGCCCCGAGTGTCCAAGCTGCTCTCCAAGCCAAACACCAGACTTGAATCTGGTTGAACATCTCTGGAGAGATCTTATAATGGCTTAAGAGGTGCTGCAAAGAGAAATGGACAAAACTGGCCATGGATAGGTGTGCCAAGCTTGTGGCATCATATTCAGAAAGACTTGAGGCTGTAATTGCTACAAAAGGTACATCGACAAAGTACTGAGCAAAGGCTGTCAATTTTTATGTACATGAGATTTTTTCAATTTATTTTATTATTATTATTATTTTATTTTTTTTTATAAATTTGGCAAAACATTGAGTAAACTTTTTTTTTTTCCACTATGGGGGGGTGTTATGTGTAGAATTCTGAGGGAATAAGGCTGCAACATAACAACAATATGCTGTATATATAAATGGTAGAAGGAAGGTCAGTCGCATGTTAAATATGGAAATCAATAAGTCTTATGTTTAGTTAAGAACATTTTAGACGAAAGTTTATTTTGCAAACCCCCACCACCACACACACAAGCCGGCCCAGGACTTTGCGTCTTTGTGCTCTGAGCTCTTTCTCTCATTCAAGCCTTTTTCTCTCTTTCATGTAAATCTTCGCTTTAACAGGCATTGTACATGTCACTCACCCAAATGTAAATGGTCTTGTTTTCTCCTATTTAACATGAAGGGGGCAGAGCAGCAAAGGATGAGGAACATGTAGAACAAAAGCCACCGAAGACATGGACAACGAATCACAATACTCCGGCTACTCCTACAGGTCATCTCATTCACACAGCTCCAGGAAACACAGGTATTATACACACACACATTCAAAGGGCAATTAACTAGTGTCTCGAACGGGGTCCTTCTGTGCATGATCTGTGAATCGGCTTAAGCTCTAACCGAGACCTTACACAAGAAAAGACTGAACTCTTGTCCGTCCACAAAATCCCTTTTCACATTCAGAATCTGTTTTATGTGTAAGAGATAAAAACACCTAAATACATTTTTGCTGGAATCCATGATATAACCCAGATATACTTCACAATCACTCAGCGTTGTGAAGAGATGGTTTCTTGTTGCTTTTGTTTTAATTATGGCAAATTGCTTTGAAGAGTGATCAGATGAATTTCAGCCCTGCTTCCCCTGAAATTTGTATGCTAAGCTATAAATTTGATAATGGTTAAAAAATTGGACATGCACGTTTTATGCACCATCAGAACCAGAATGTCTTTACTCCTCTTTCATTGAATTCAAGTTTCCTTCTGTCTGCCATTGTTAACAGAAGTAATGCAAAAAGACAAAAGTACCCACATTTCCGATATGAATGCATCTTGTGTGTGTTTAGGGATCGAAGAGACAAACATCGATCAAAGAGCAGAGAGAGCAGCAGAACTCAAAAAGCAGGAAATGCACAAGGTCAAGGAGCTCCTTTGCTGGTAAAATACACAGATTTGTTAAATATGAAACAGGTAGCCAACACATACAGGCCAAAAGTTTGGACACACCTTCTCATTCATTGTGTTTTCTTTATTTTCATGACCATTTACGTTGCTAGATTCTCACAGAAGGCATCATTTACATTTACATATACGGCATTTATCAGACGCCCTTATCCAGAGTGACTTACAATCTAGTAGTTACAGGGACAGTCCCCCCCTGGAGCAACTTAGGGTTAAGTGTCAGGGACACAATGGTAGTAAGTGGGATTCGAACCTGGGTCTTCTGGTTCATAGGCGAGTATGTTACCCACTAGGCTACTACCACTCTACCATCTACTACCACTACCATCAAAACTATGAATGAACACATGTAGAGTTATGTACTTAACAAAAAAAGTGAAATAACTGAAAACATTTTTTATATTCTATTTTTTTTTCAAAATATCCCCTTAAATGGTTTTCCAACAGTCTTGAAGGAGTTCCCAGAGGTTTTTAGCACTCGTTGGCCCCTTTGCCTTCACTCTGTACAGGCAGTGAAGTTCACCCAAAATCATCTCAATTGGGTTCAAGTCCGGTGACTGTGGAGGCCAGGTCTCCACTTTTTGTTAAGTACATAACTCCACATGTGTTCATTCATAGTTTTGATGCCTTCAGAGAGAATCTACCAACGTAAATGGTCATGAAAATAAAGAAAACACATTGAAAGGGAAGGTGTGTCCAAACTTTTGGCCTGTACTGTATATGCACAATACAAAAACATCAATAATAATGATACATTTACATTTACGACATTTATCAGACTTACAATCAGTAGTTACAGGGACAGTCCCCCTGGAGACTCTCTTGCTCAGTGTCTTGCTCAGGGACACAATGGTAGTAAGTGGGGTTTGAACCTGGGTCTTCTGGTTCACTAGGCTACTACCACCCCACTATGACAGCTTATTTACATATTTAGCATATGTATACATATGCAAGACATAATAATAATAATAAATAACTGAGTACCTGTACATAAACCGAACCTTATATGAAACCATTTTATAATTTTCAAAATTGTTGGAATTTTCTGTATAATCCATGTTGGTGTGAATTGCTGTCATTTTATCCTCATTTCAAGAATGCTCACATATAAGAAAGAAATAGACAATGACGTTTTTGAGTTACTGTGACCATGCCAATGCTCACTACTTCTTTCTTTTTTATCTTTCTGTTTTGTCCCCCACTCTGTTTCTCTTCCTCTTATCACCTCATTCTGGTTCCACATTTGACAAAACTGTTTCTTTCCTTGCAATCCTTTAACCCCTTACATTTCACAGGATGACAACTGGGGTGATAACACGACAGCAATCACAGGCACGTCCGAGCGCAGCATCTCCCATGATGACGTGTGGCGCACATGTGAAGAGCTGCGGCCCTCCCCCGTGCAGCCGCGCCTCTGCCGCCGCTGCCAGCGCGCGTGGGCCGTCACGTTGAGCTGCGTGCTGGGCCTCCTTGCTTTGCTCTCACCCCTGGCCTTCCTGCTGCTGCCACGCCTGCTGTGGCATGAGGCCCTGGCCCCCTGTGCGGAGCTCTGCGAGGGGCTCTATCTTTCCTTGGCCCTGAAGCTTCTGCTTCTGGCGCTGTCATCGTGGGCGCTCTTCTTCCAGCCGGCGCGGCGAGCTTTGCTGCCGCGCCTCTTCCTGCTGCGCTGCCTGGTACAGACACTGGTGTTTCTCTGCGTGGCCTGCTACTGGCTGGTGTATGGGGTGCGAGTGCTGTGGCAGCGGGAGCCGGAGTACAGAGGCATTGTGGGATATGCGGTGTCGTGCGTGGACACACTGATGTTTGTGCAGTACCTGAGCCTGCTGCTGCTGGAGGTGGTGCACTTGCAGACCGCCTTCTGCGTCAAGGTGACACGCAGCACAGACGGAGTCAGTCATTTCTATAACATGGGACGCCTTAGGTGTGTGTGTGTGTTTTGGATTCAGTTCTTCAATAGTTCGTTGTTGTGTGCGAATAGAAAAACAGTATGTGGCTCCCACCGGTTTTGATGATGTGGTTGTGTTGCATTGTAGCATTCAGAGAGCAGCGGTGTGGGTGCTCAGTCACTACTACAGGGATTTCCCCATCCACAACTCCAACCTGCCCAACCTGGCCAAATCCATCCTTGCGCGAAAAATGACTGGCTTCAAGCTGTACTCACTTGAGGAGGGTGAGTAGAACGTGCCCCCACAAAGACTCAAATTGATAGTTGTTGAACATACACTTTTCATGCTTGGGTCCAAAACTCTGGCCTGTAGCGTGTAACTGACAAGCTAAGTTCAATATTTCTCCTGCAGAAAACAGCACCAGTAACTGCACCGGGCCTCCTCAGGCGGTGATGGCTGCGGCCGTGGCAAGACGGCGGAATTGCCACAGTGAGCTTTACTATGAGCAAGCAGACTATGAGCGCCGTGTCCGCAAGCGGAAGGCCAGGTAGAGTTTGTGTTGACAGAGTAGATTTAATCAGTAAAGCAGAGTAAAGTCTGAGCATGTACAGGGTGGGCCATTTATATGGATACCCCTTAATAAAATGGGAATGGTTGGTGTGACACATCAAATTTATTGGTAATTTCACAAGAAAAACAATGGTGTGCTTGGTTTTAACGTGAGTTATTCATGAGTTATTTAAAAGTTTCTGACCACTTATAAAATGTGTTCAATGTCACCAACCATTCCCATTTTATTAAGGTGTATCCATATAAGTGGCCACCCTGTGGATCTTTGACTTGGGTTAAGCTCTAAATCTACATGTCATAGTGGAACAGACATTGTTCACTTTAGTATTAATATTATTTGTAATTGATATCATAATTATAATTGATATTAGTGTTACTATAATAACATTTTGATTGTACTGCAATCTCTCCCTTTAGATTGGTGATGGCAGTAGAAGAAGCCTTTGCACAGGTAAAGCGCCTGGAGGAGGGGGAGGCTGTAGTCCCAAGTCCCAAACGGAAGCAGGGGATTCTGGATCCCCGTGAAGCAGCCCAGGCTATTTTTGCTCCGATGGCGCGCGCGCTGCAAAAGTACCTGCGCACCACTAAACAGCAGCAGTGTCACAGCATGGAGAACATCCTCACACACCTACAGTTCTGCCTCACACACAACATGAGCCCACAGGTGAGAGCGGTGCACCAACCAATCAGTTAATATGATTCCATGCATGGAATGTAGGAAATCAAATGATCAAGGCCTTGCATTTAATTAAATTACAATTAGACACTCTTATCCAAGTTGCCATACAGACAAGCCCATTTTATAGCTGATGCTCGTAACAAGAGTGACTTACTTTCACTTGTTATTGGGATAGCACTGAAAATGGTAGTACGGTTGTAACGTTTTTTTTTTGTCATTTCAAAGGCAAGTTATCTTTTATATTTCTACCACCCTCCCTATTTCTAGCTAGAAATTAACCACAAATCATAATTAAACGAATGACTCAAACCTACTGTAATAGCATAAAGACCATTTTTTTCACCACACGTCTATGATATCATGTTCTTTTTATTGAATAAAACATAATGTAGCTGCTTTTGATCAGATGGGTAAAAGGGCAAATTTACAATAATTTGTTGTTCTCATTTCTATCTTTGTTATAATTTACCCTCTGGTATCACATATTTGAAAATGGTCTCTTTCAGGCTTTTCTGGAGCACTACCTGTCCGCTGGCCCCACTCTGCAGTATCAGGGAGAAGCCAATAGAGTGCGTGAGTGTGAGTGGACTCTTGTCAGCGAGCTGCCCGTCACTACCGTCCTGCGTGGGGGTGTGGTCTTCTCCCTGCGCCGCCCACACTTTTCTCTGGTGGTCTCAGTCGTGCCTCTGCCCTTCCTGCAGCTGGGGGAGGAGTATATTGACCCAAAGAGCCACAAGTTTGAGCTGAAGCTGCAGTCGGAGACATCTGTTTAGAGATCATGTTCATGTCATTCCTCTGAAGAAAATCCTGAACTTTTCTTCTTCCTCATGAATACAGAAGCTATGGAAACCTTTGCAGGGCCACTGCTCAACAACTCAGGTTTAGATGTTGCTCCAGGCAATAAGTCTAAAGCCCTGCTTGTCTTCAGGTCAAAGTGAAGAGCCAACCATTTTAAGAAAAGGGTAGGGATAAAGATCCATACAGATAAAGGACTGTTTGTAAAGTTGTAGTAGGAGCTACACATCACCAAAGGTTTTCTAAGGTTCAGAAAAAAAACTCACGATTAATGTAATTCTGAAGCTAAATAAAAATTGCAATATGCAATGTGTCTGAAGAATGTTTTCTAAGGAGCAGGTATCTTTTTAAAGTGTGTTTTGAGTGTGTGTGTGTTGTGAATAACTGCTTTCCAAGTAGTGAATGAAAGGAAAAAACACTCAGGATTTGGTACCAAATATTTTACTATTTTATATATGATTCATGTGTTTATATCATATATATATATGTGGCCAAATTTGTACTCCAGGTTATGTTTTAATTTCATCTATATGTGGTATTTAATACTCATAATGATGCATTTTGTATAATTTGAGCTGTGCTTTTTGTACATTCACCTGGGTTAATGAAATTAAATGACATTAAAAAAGATTCTCCTTTTTCCTTGATTGTCTCTTGCCTTATCATCTGTTTTTCTGCACCGTTCCTTCTTAAAAGAGTGTGCATCTATGAGCGATATGGATCTCGCTTTAAAAGGAAATGAGCGTGTGAGTCTGTTCACATATCTGCATGTTGCTAAATGTTCCTGTTGTTTGCTTGTGCATGTGGTCTGGGGAGGTGTTCATAGTGACACTGACCGGATAGTCTCTCATTGCCCACAACTTCCTGAAGTCTCAGACAAAGGGGAACTTTACTCATCGAATTTTAATCATTTATCATTTCAAAAGCTGCATTTGTAAAACATTTGTCTGAGAGCAATGAGGGTATTCAAGGTTATAATGATACTTTTTCTCCAGTCTGCTGGTGTTTCTGGTAAGAATGCTTCATCTGACTTAAAAAAGAGATGTTCTGTTTTCTGGTGATCAGTGACGGCATTTTTCTGGTGACGGCATTGTTAAAATATAAAGAAATGGTCTGACATTTATTTGTTTCCTTAAATAAATTGCAAAATTGTACTTTATTCTGAATTAATCTGTCTAAAATCTAAAAAGTTTCGGACATTGCGTCAAGGTGTAATTTAGAGTTGATCTAATTCCAAAGAGATAATTCAACTGGTTTCATGAAATCATGAAAACCAGTTGATTGCTCATCCACCGGCAGAATTTTTTAAACCAAAAAAATATATATATATTTCTGAATTAGTCACAAATTGTAAATGTGTTTCTAGTTCCAAAGTTAGAATGTGAGGCCATGACTGCTTCTATTACAGAAATCTGTTTTGTGCTTTTTAGCTCTGCCCGATAGTGGCCTGTGTTACATCCTGGATGGAATTTTGGTCCTCTATGGAATTGTGCTGACTGTACTTTACTGCAGGCTGAGGGTAAACTACGCTATACACCATATTACTGCATGTATGTGTTTGTTTGTCGGTAAAAATGTGTATGTTCAACATCAATGTTCAAAATGTGTCCAACACAGATGCAAAGCAGTGGAGGAAAAAAACCGGTAAGCGAGTGTTTGGAAATGTCACAAGGCTAGAAAGACTGATGAAGTAATATATATCTCATGTTCTAGTTTAGTCTAGCTGTTTCCTGTTTGTTTGAAGTGACCATCGAACTATTATTGTGCACAGCCACAGTGTTCTCTGCTCTCTAAAATAAGCACCCACAAGCATGCACATACATACCGTGCACACTCACATACATTTTGTTCAAATCTGACCGCAATGAATCATTTCAACCTTGAATAAATAAACATTTCCCATCTTTAATGTGACCAATAACCTGTGCACATCCTTAAACTAAAACGTTATTTTCATATTTACTACTGTTTATAGAGGAAATGTGTGGAAAGTCAGGCTGCCTGTGGTCATTGTCAGTAACTGCAGATCTGGTTTTCAGTTGTCTGATTTGTGTTGCTGTTTATCATCTTTCAGAGTTCAGACCAGAAAGAAGAAGGCATCTATAAAGTAAAACGTTTATCAAGTCTGGTTTTAATGCATTTACTGTACCTTAACGTGTAACTTGTGGATCTTAATCTTTGTCTGTCTCTCTCTGTCATCTTCTTAGGAATTAAATCGCCCTACAAACGACACATATGACATCCTGCAGCCAAAGAAATAATGCTGTGGTGGTACTCTACATCTTTCCAAGTTTCCAAGTTCATTTTTTACAAAACCATTCACCTAAACATACTAACAAGGTGTCATGTGCATGGCAAAGTCGGTGTTATTCATGTAATAAGGATCAGTGGTTGCACAAGAAAGCACTGGCCTCACTTTTAAAAAAAAAGAAGAAATCTGTCACACAGAATATTTTAGTATTGCCGTAATATGAATAAACCAAAACAAAAAATTGTGCTGTCAGTTTGGTTTTGTTCACATTACGGCAATTCTAAAATATGTGACAGACTACTTCAAAGTGTTTTCTTTTTTTTTCCAGTGTGGGCTCCACTGCCTTCCCATAACACAGTGTTCACTCTGTGGAAATGACACGAAACCCTGCCTCCTACTGGCTGCATGTGGAAGTTTAAAGTAAAGAGTTTTTTTTCACAACCTCTTCAGACAATTTAAAATCCTGCATGCACGTAAAAGGGGCATAAAAGAACAGTTCGAATTGAGGGCCTCTACACTGGTGTTAATGAGTGGGCTTCTTTTTACTAAAGTAGCTGTAATTATTGACAATCAAAGAGATATTGACAAATAACAAATAGCTATACACTGTCTCATGCTCAGAGCATCCCTTTTAATAATATCCTTATTCATAACTACGTATTTCTTCCTTTAATTAAATGTTACTTAAAATCATGTTTATAATACTGTTATAAGAGGGTGGATTTTGTTATATTGTGCAGACTTGCTGTCATTTGTTATAGCACAGTAAATATCATTCTGCTGACCACTCTGTTGTTATCAATCATTAACACAGTGAAATATAATAACTGAAAAAGACCAAAAAACTCATCACATATGTAAGTCTGATTGTTTTTGAAAGCCCAATAAGAACATTAAATAAAAACTAGACTTTATTTTGATTTGTTTCCTCAGCTTATACAAAGGCTTCTATATAGCTTTTGCTATATACAGTTTCGCTTACAGTTCAAATCCCGAACTGTAAAGATGCTACTTAAGTCCCTTTGAGCTGCTTCCCAGTCACCTTTCATGGCTGCCCATTGCTCATGGTTTAAATGCTGAGGATTTAATGCTGAGGACACATTGTGGATTTAGGATTTACACTGAAACAGACATATATTTGCATGAGATATCATCAGAACGATTGCATATGATGTAAACAAGTTAAGGATCATAAATGTTGGCCATTGTCATTCTTGGTATATCATCTGCACATCGTCTGTGCACCCTACTCATGTCTGTACATATCTCTAACAAGGGACTCTTCAAATCCAGTAAATCCAGGCATCTGAGCCAAATGTGTCATAACACATTGATGAAAGAATAAATTTGGTGGCCCAGCGGGTAAGGAAGTGGATCCGTAATCAAAAGGTTGTGGGTTCGAACTGAGCAAAGCACCGTCCCCACACACTGTTCCCCGGGTGCCTGTCATGGCTGCCCACTGCACACATTTCGTTGTGTCACCATGTGCTGTGCTGCAGTGTTTCACAATGACAATCACTTCACTTTAACTAAAGAGTTAAATGGGGATAATCATACCACAGTCCAATTTAGTGCTGTTTTGGCAGCTCCACACTTCAATTTTGTTGATTGCTTGTGGACAACTATTGACGTGCAGACATATTTTTTATCAGCCACTGCTGTGTTCTAAACTATGATATTTAACTCTAGTTCCCAATGGCCCACCAGGGCCACTAAAACGGTCGCACTGTGTCGTTTTAGATCATAACTGTGTAATGAGTGTGAATTTATGCTGATATCTTGTGTGTATTCTGGCTGTTGCTGCATTTTGCATCCTGCCACGTTTTGACTTCTTCTGATGATTATTTTGTGGTCTGTTTACTTAGCTTCAAACTCGTTAGCCTGGTTCGGTGACGCCTCTTGACATTTAGTCCTCGCAGTCAGTGACAAGAAGGACATGCCGCCGGGAAGCGTGGATATAAGTCGGGGAGTCGGACCAGGACTTTGGCCGGTCTGATTAAAGGTCGTGTAATGCAGTCTGCACAGCGCACGCCGGCCTTCAACGTTCAGCGCCAGAAAGGCGCATTCAAGCGCGCGAAGACAAATAGTCCCGTGTTGCCATGTCCGCGTATTATAGGCGGGTTTATTCTTCTTGTCTTCAGTGACACTCTTTTTTTTTTGGTCTTCACTCAACACAAATCGGTTATGTTTGCTGTATTTGTATTTAATTGCCTACATATAATAAAATGTTCCTTGTTAATGCCATGTTAACGCGAGTGGGGCGTTTCTGATGATCTGGCAACACAGCCCCTTGGCGCGCACCTTGTCTGCGAGAACCGTCCCAGTCGGACCGTGACCGTTCAGCGTGTTGATGCCGCTCGTCACCCTGTGATTCTCATGCGACACGTCGACCTCGTCCCGCCTGTCCGCATGCATTTGCCATGCGGGCTGTGAAGAACTGTTTGGTACTGGAGAGGGTCTTCTGACCGACTGCCAGTCTGCACCTGACGCTCCAGCGTGGGGGACGAGGAGCGGAGCCGCAGCAGCGGGAAGGACGCGTGGACAATCCGTGTCCTCCAGTCCTCATACCGGACTGTGTTGTGCACAGGAGACGCGGACGCACCGACACCGACTCTTCTGAACTAATTAGACTTTATAAAAAGTCTGAAGCTGAAGCGTTGGTGTGACTGTGAGAATGCCGTACTACACTGTAGGGCTTTTTCTGCTAATGAAAGCACTAGGTAAGATTTATATTAAACTCCATCCGAGGTTTTTACATATTTAAGCTTCATTTGTGAATGAAAATGTGATTAAAAATGTATTAAAAAAAAAAAAAAAACAGAAATGTATTTATGTAGAACGTGTGTTCGTGTTAAGTAGGGGAGTGGTGCTTTATCCTTTTATCACGCAGGGTTGCAGTTATGCAGAAGAGCCACATTCTTTCTTGGGACTTAACCCGTTTTGTGTTTGTAAGAGTGTGTGACTAAAGCACCCAGTGAATGCTTCCCTAAAACCCCTCAATGTGTGCTCAACGCCTCTCAGGTTACAACAAAAAAAAAAGTGGCTTTTCAATGTTTGGTGGGGTGGGAGAGCTTTTCTGTAATCATAAAACATTCGTAAATGCCATGTTTTTTTTTTAAATCCACGTTTTTTTTATGGGTGTGGATGATATTGAGTGGGTCTGTAAGAGAGAAACTGGCCGAGTCTCCCTTTACTGTCCCCCACCCATCATTCTCAAACGTGGGCGAACAGGCCATTGTTTTGCGTTGGGTGCATGTTGCCACAGAATGGCGTTTCAGGTGTCCCTTGTGTGCACTTGTTTGTCTGTGTCCTTGTGTCCGCAGAGATTTCACATGCCTTCAGGCCTGAAGGGCTAATCATTAATGATTTTGTTCAATCACCTAATTTTGTTCCCACGATTCCTTCACTGATATCCTCCGCCAGTTTATCTCTCTCAGACTATAAAGGAAATCAATAACAACAAAAGTAATTGCACTTTACAATTCCAGCATTCTGATATATTTTTGACAGTGTGTTTCATGCTCGAGAGGACAAAGAGTAATAAATATGTAGCATATAATACAATCAGAGTCCCACTTTTACAAAATGTCATGTTGTCGTGGCTTTGAACATTTGGTCCTCACAGGGATATAAATATAAAAATAAACACGCATGGTTCTTCTATGGTTGTATTGTGACAGATATTATATCTATTTTTATGTTTTAAGCAGAAACATGTCCAGTCATATGTGAACTTGGCTCTTACAGCGTGTGTTTATGGGAATTTGGCCCCATTCTCCTCCACTCTGCGCGCTGTTGCCGAGTCGGAGACGAGGTTGACGTGTCGTCTCACTGATCCTGGGACCCAGGTTGTGCAGGTGGACTGGTTCAAAGAGAATGCAAAGGGAACTCAAGAGCTGATCATAACCGCACACTACACTGAAGGCACAGGTACACAAGCATACAAATATAAAATGCTTAAGACACACATATTACATCTGTTTTTTTATAAATGTAAATATTAGCTAAAACATTTGTATTTTTAATGGTTTAGTGGTTGATGTATTCAATTGCATGAAGGTGCTAATTAGATTGTAAGTACAAATGTGTGTTTTTACGTGTGTTTTAGTGATGGGACATCTGGCAACGCGCATGCGCTTTGTGAGTGAAAGTCCCCTACAGGATTCATCTCTTCTCATTTCCAACACTGAACAATCAGATGAAGGGAATTACATTTGCCACCTCACCACCTTCCCTGCTGGTGTCTTCAAGAGACAGATCAAACTCATTGTCCTGAGTAAGACCATGTTTGTGTACAGTATCCTCAATAAGTCTGCGTAGGTGTCACCTATACAATATTGTTTTAATGTTGTGCCTATTAAGATCTACCACTAGACCTGGAGTATTCCTCTAGTTTAATGTTCAATGGAAAAGCACTTTTCATTTGTATATTTCATATTCATATTTTCTTAGATGGAAGAAATTGATGTGAAATTTACCAACACTCAGACTACACACAGATATGGTTCTTGCATGTGTGATCACATCTTTTTACCATCCCCTCAGCAAAGCCGATATCTTCGGTGGAACCTGTGATTATGATGGAGGGTCAGACTTATGGGGTCGCTGCCCACTGTCGCTCTGTCGGTCACCCTCCTCCCACTCTCTCCTGGGATACAGACCTACCAGGCCAATCACAGAACAGAACATTAGATAGCAGGACTGTTTCTACCCAGTTCTTCCTGCATCCTTTTCGAAGCATGAATGGCCGCCGCCTCGACTGCCTGGTCAGCCATCCAGTTCTGGAGACTCCTCAAAGGATAAGCAACACACTGGTGGTGCACTGTAAGTATACCACATTCATGTGTAATTGTCCCAGGGAGAAACAAAATTCCAGAAAATGGTTTAAAGCTATGATGATTGAGCATGGTGCATTTGTTGAGCTGAACCTCAATGACCTAAACTATTTACAAAATGTCACATAGGTCTATTTCTTTGCAATGCTGTGGAGTGTGAGGGTCAGTTGAGTTCAACTCCTTTACAGCAGTAAAAACAGTACAGAATGACTGCTTAAGAAGCTTCCTGTTTTTGTTGACTTTGTGTATGTTTCTGCATATAACAGTTCCGCCAAGTGCAGAAATTAAGGGTTATGACAGTAACTGGTTCATTGGCTTGGAAGGAGCAGAGCTGAGATGTGATGTGGGAGGAAACCCCAAAGCAGACATCACCTGGACCAGGTAATGCCTTTTTGTAGCAAATCACTCTGCCTTTGCCTTGGTCTGTCTCATTTAACATTTACAGCATTGAGACAATGGGCCCTATTTGTTTGCAATGTGGCGCATTTATTTTGAAATGCTTTTTATTCAATTACAAAGGTGCATGGCAAAAAAAGGAGATATACAATTTTTTGGAAAGACATTTCCACTGCGTCTTTTAACATATAAACCACAGATTAATAACACCATTTAGGTATTATTCAGTAAATACATTTCATCATGTGTATCTGATGTTTTAAAGCATTAGTGTCCAAATTCTTACTGAAACTTTTTTTGTCTGTAGTTTCGATATGTTTAGATATTTATTATTTCATCAAATGTTTGAGACAGTGGAGGCTGCCATGTTGATGATTTTAATGGATTTAATGTATCCCACTGTTGCTAACATAGCTTCTTCCCATAATATTCCATTTAATATTTAAAGTTTCAGAAGTAACATGTAGGGTCATCTGATATATGTAGCAATTGTTCTACATTTTGATTCATGTTAGCTTTTCTTCAGCTTTTATCCATTAGCAATTGCTAATGGATAACTGTATAGTTTTATAGTGGGGCATGTTCGTGAAAGGATTAAACAGGACTACACAGACTGTTAGACAGGTACACCCACACACACATGCATGCACGCCTTCACACTCTCTTGCTTGGTTAAAGAGAGGGTGAGTTTGGGGGGGCTCTTATTCCCCAAGCTCTTTTGTGGGTCAAATAAAGGCTGTAGTGTCACATTGCGGCCGGTTACCCGCCACCAAAAGAGAGCTGAAACGTTCACATGACAGAGAAAAGGGGACAGAGAGGGGAAATCGCGCGAGAGAGAAATAAAGACAAAGACCCAATGTAGAGAGATGGGGAGACAATGGAAGGCAGAAGAACAAAGAGAAGAGATGAGGAAGAAAGCGAGACACATGTTAAGCCTCTAATTACTATTCCTGACTTTAAAGTAACAATTTATCCAAGCAAGAAATACCAGGTTTGAGGTTTAATTATGCAGTATGGTTCCTCCAAGCCAACAAGAGCATGATTATTCTTCATTTTGGCCTACCTGTACTATTGTACTATCGCTACCTGCACTATTTGGAGCATGGATTCAATAGTAAACAGCTGTCTGTCCATTTACTGTTGTGAAGACAGGCCTGTGGATTTGTTAATATGTTGAAGAAATTGGAACTGATGTTGCTAGTGTGACCTTAAAAGTATAGTGTTGTTTATTGACTATAATTGAGGCCTTATGGACTACATTTACTTTTATGCCAGATGACCTTATCTAGAGCGACGTACAATCAATAGTTTCAGGGACAGTCCCTCTGGAGCAACTCAGGGATAAATGTCTTGGTCAGGGACACAATGGAAGTAAGAGGTGATTGAACTTTGTGGTCTTCTGGTTCGTACGTGAGTGTGTTACCTACTAGGCTACTACCGCTACCAATGAGAGGTGGTGAAATTATTAACCATTTGATTGACTGCATAGTGTTGCCACAGAAACCCAGTGTTCTTGGTCATTTGTGTTGCTTACACCAGGAAAAACGTATATCTTGTATTTTATTATTTTGCGTTATATTTGAGATTGTCTTCATGGTTTGCTTTAGTATCTTCTGTTCCTTTTTTGTAGGGAGAGTGGCAGTTTACCTCAGAATGTGACTGTCAGAGGAGAGAAGCTGATATTTGGTCGTCCCTTGCTCTTAACTGATGCAGGAGTATATCAGTGTGAGGCAAGGAACTATGTGGGGGCAGAGAAAGCAAAAGTTGATGCGCAAGTGGCAGGTATGGATGTTGTCTCTGTCTACAAAATATGCCTCAACAGTTTCTTTATATTGAGTTAAGGGTTTCCTACTCAGGAAATCATTGCTCAACAGTGTTTTGCAAAGCCCTCTGAAGAATTTCTGGTTGATCATTTTATTTTTGATTCAGTGTTTGGCACCATGCATTAATCGTCAGGGTTCAGGTTAGAGGATTTACATAAACAGATAAAACAAGAAAGAAACACAGTCTTTAATGATTTTTGTGCACATGATGTATTGACAGGCGCGAGTTTAAATGAGGCTTGTCGTAATAATTTCTAATTTGATATTATAAATAAAGAAGATAAATATATTTTTAAAAATGCAAAAATAAATGAATTAAATGTATTTTAACATTTTTGAACCAAACTTAAAAAAGCACTCCTTGCTTCTCATGCCACATAAGTGAAAAATAGGCACGTTGTGCAATTACATAATTATAAAATGTGGAGAGAGCGAAGACACAGCTATTCTTATAGTTAACTTTCTTCAACAGTATTACTTGACAGTGGCAATTAAATTATTCACATTACGTTTGATCAACTTTACTCCCCTCTCGAAGCTCTGTGTATAATCTTGGAGTGATGTTGTTTCAAATGCTTTGCTAAATTTGATCTGCTGCTTGATTTGATAGAGACGGCTTGTCCACAAATTTTTTAGTTTTCCCCGTTCTTCTTGCTGATATCCAAAATACTTCCAGACAGTGCTCTTGCATTTGACATTTTCTAGCAAGCTTGGTGCTGTAGAAATACCACTGGAGCTGCTTTTGCTGGCTGCCTCTACCATCCTCCAGGTAGCCCATGGAGAGGATTGGTCTAGTCTGCCACAAATTTCCATGAAATCTAAGTATCAATACCAGTGCTAATTGAGAATCCGAGAATCGATTTTTAGTTTAAATTGAAATTAACATTAGTTTAAATAATCTATAATGAGGAAGTAGCATGTGTGAGCACTGTCAATTATTAGGCTCCTTTTAAAATCTGGTTATACACATAATAAAAGATTGTGTTCTGGGTTACAGAAAAATTACACTTCAACAAAATAGTAGTAAGCTTTACAGATAACTACCAAGCAATTTTTTCTTGTTTATACCTTGGTCTAGATGGATTTGGAATGTATATGCATTTGTGTTTCTGTGAACCATAAGTCTTGTCTCTTTCAGAGAAACAGAAGTCCAAAAGAGACAACATCGACAGCTTCCATATGATCATAGTAATAGGTGCTGTTGCAATGGCCATAATTATCATCATGGTGGTTGTCATAGTTGTTGTAACCCATCACCATAGACGCAAAAACAGAAAGTTGAAGAAAGTTCTTAGTGAAACCATGTGAGTGTGTGACTGTTGACCTCAATACAAAACTGTATTGTATAAAATGTTATTTTATAATGTGATCTTGGTGCTTGGTTTTGTCTTAAAAGGGAACAGATTAACAATATATCCAGGCAGACATCAATGAGAAGACTAAATTCTTTCAGCACAGACCTAAGAGCTCAGGTACAAACACCTTGTCTTGAATGTATTCCGTTATAAGGCCACATCAGAACCAAAGTTATTTTCTTATATCAATTGTCCTTTTGGTTTCTTTTCTACATCTCAGAGTGAAGAGAGGATGCTTTCACGGGCTGACAGTGTGATGAAAAACAGCTATTTGTCATTGGGGGTGAGTTCGTTTATTAAAGTAGTATTTAATACAAAAATTAAATAATATAATACATAATATTATAAACAGTGGTTCCTAACCTTTTTTCCCTGAAACTCCCCTGGCTGTGTTCACCCCCCCTAATTCCTTTCCACACACAGAATTGCAAATCAAATGAACAATTAATAAAAAATAATAAATCAAATTTATAATATAAGAAACATTTTTACCAATCACCAAAACAAACTTACTAGCAGTGAATCATATGGAAAGGATATGTATTGTTTGCTGATCATTTTTGTTTGCTGACCGAGCCCGACTAAACTGGTCTAGCGGGTAAGGAAACAGACCCATAATCGGAAGATTTCCAGTTCGAATCCTGAACTGCCAAGGTGCCACTGAGCAAAGCACCGTCCACTGCTCACTAAGGGTGATGGGTTAAATGCAGAGGACAAATTTTGTTGTGTGTGCTTTGCTTCACAATGATAATCACGTTTCCATTAAACAACATGAACAAAGCAGAGGTCACCCTGGGAATGACTAGTGACTTGCATGGGCCCTTAGGTTGCTGGGCAATATTAATATAATACATTATTATTATTAATATAATGATATAATAATTATGAATATAATAATTTTTGTTACTTCAAAGCATTACACCTACCTTTTTCACCAGGGGTGGAACAATACTCCAAAACCAGTTCAAAGTTTTTTAATCCACTGTTAATTTTGTAGCAGTGGAGCTTTCTTCACACTCTTTTAATGACTAAAATGTCATCATCTATGTTTTAACACATTGAAAATAGACTTTATATTGCTGTTTTTAAAAATTGAATTCAGGAGTGTGTGGAGATGGACAGCCTGGGCCGACCTGCCATTTACAAGCTCAGCCGCTCAGAACGAGGGAGCAGCAAGCGGAGAGAGCTGGAAAGAGACTGTGTAGAGCCTAGGCAGAAGGTGGAAGCATACTTGAAGAGCAGCAACATGTCTCTGGTATACATATTTTAACTAAAGTTTTTTGCATTCATGCTGACCTCTTATAACATTTAACATATTCCCACCCTCATTACAGAATTTTCTAGTAACATCCTTCATCTCATTCCCCAGGATTCTGGTCTGCACTCCTCACTGGTGCCCAATGCTGGCTCGGACACTGCTGTTCTGGGTTTAAAAGACCAGCGCGCAAGACAGAGCCGAGAGCTACAAGGGGTGACAGAGGGAGAGCTGGAGCCATGGAGGACAAGAGAAGAAACAGGAGAAGAAGAAGAAGAAGAAGCAGACGGATGGTCACTAACTGAACCAGCTGAAGGAAAGGACGTTGACCGTGTCTCAGACACTTGCCAGATCTCAGAGGCCATGGCTAATCACTTTTACTACAGCAACGGCTGTCTGAGACCCAAGTCGCACTCAAACGCCATGCTGCTGAACCCCGTGACGTAACTCTACCCCCCAGGAGGATCACTGCTGTGAGGATTTGAGTGCATCACTCAACATCTCAGCAATAACCCCAGTCAAGGGTGACCAACTCCCAACTCTGCAGCACTGTATATTTTACATACTTTTACTGTTTTTTTTTTTTGTTTTTTTATAATCCAGTATTGTGTTTTATGATTCTATTTTTAAATCACAGCTCGTTTCATCTTAATGTTGTATTTTAACCCTGAATGGGCCACGTTTGACAGCATCTTAACCTATAGCTCATTAACATTTACGGCATCTTCCAGATACCCTTATCCATAGCGACCGACAATCAGTAGTTACAGGGACAGTCCCCCCTGGAGACACTCAGGGTTAACGGTCTTGCTCAGGGACACAAGTGGTAAGTGGGGGTTTGAACCTGTGACTTTGTGGTCTTTATGATCGTAGGCGATTTTCTTACACAATAGGCAACGACCACCCATAGCTGTGAAGTAAACTGTATTTTCTTATGTTGCCCCAGCAAATTGGCTGGAAATCTTTTTTGTTAATTGCACCTATGGAATTTTTTGGGCTATTTCCAAAAACATAAAATTATGTAAAAACTAAACTCTAGGTCAGTCTAGTACTGTTGTTAAACCATGAAGCTGGCCTAATTATAATGAATTGTTACCTGCTCAGTTACCTGAATTATGCATTGATTTCCCTCTATAAGAAAGACTTTTATTTTTGTGCATAAAGCATTTGTAATAGATTCTTTTGTTACTGATTAGTTAGCTGTTTTAATTGAATTGGTTTAATCCTAATCAAATAAAGTATTCTTTTCCAAATGGGACTGGTCTAAAACAATCACATTATCCAATGAAGTGTAACATTCCCACAACCACTATGAAGGCTGAAATGTCTAGTCAACACACCACTCAGATAACCCAGTGCGTACGTAGTTATTCCATTAATCAACTTTATTATATTGGAAATTATACTCCAATGTCCAAACGGCTTCGCAAGCGAAGACGATACGCTCCTGGGAGAGGATCATGGAACTGCTTTCCGGTTCTGTAGTCCTGGTGATTGAGGGAAGAGAATGTCCGCCAGTCAGTATGCATTTTTGGGAGTGTGTGTGTGTGGCCTGTGCATCATCGGCACCCCGGCGTTCCTGTGGACTCTTTGGTGTGTCCGCAGGTTGCTCTGCTGTGTGAAGCTCTTTCCGCAGATGGAGCAGCTGTAGGGCTTCTCGCCCGTGTGAATGCGCTGGTGCATCTGCAGGTGGCTGAAACGGTCAAAGCTTTTGCCACAGAACGAACAGATGAACCACTTCTCCCTCACGGTGGCGCTCCTGTGGGTCCAGCTGGAACCACTGAATCCATAGCCGCCCCTGTGTAGTAAACTGTTGTTTCTAACGTTGCTGTTTAACTGGCGTGATGTGTAAACTGGTGTCTCGCGGGTTCTGAGGGTGGCCTGCGATTCCACTTCTTCCTCCGCATGCGGAAGGACAGCTGGTGGCTCTTGGTGTGTCGGTGTGACATCCCCTGTGCCAGCATTAGTCCAGCCGGTCACTCTAATTGAGTCACTGGCCACTGCCTGAACCCTGCTGGCCATCATGGCTGGAGCCGCTCCCCCGCCAAAGCACTGAACGGAAGTGGGGAAGCGCTGGGTGTCGGAGCCAGACCCTCGCTCGGGTGCACAGTAAGAGTCGTAATCTAAGGTTTCCGGGTCCCACGTCAAGACGTCTCCCTGGTCCATCCGACGCCCCGCGCCCCCTCGCTTCTGCCGACTTGCCTTCCGAGACCGGCAGCCTTCCACGTCATCCGCCTTCAGCTCCAACTTCAGGCTGGCCACCTCCTCCGTACTGCAGCCAGGCTGAACCCCGACGTCGTGTGTTGGGCGCGTGTCACACGGCGCAGCCATGTTGTGGTCCTGAGCCTGGCATTCCGCCGGCTGCAGCGCAGGGGTGTCCAGGCACTCCTGCTCCACCGCTGGCGAGGCACAGAAGCCTTCACCGGTGTCTGGTGAGGATTCCCGGCTCGCTCCTCCATTGCACTCTGGCACTCCTGAAAAAGTTAATCGATTTAAGACCTAAAATCTCCCACCCACGACCTCCTCTACGAACTTAGGCAAAAGAGAGTAAAACCACGTTCAGAAATGAAGTGCTTTTGATTGAATGCTGTGTGGACATTCGTTCACCTTCCTCGACTTTCCGCTCACAGCCTCCAGCGTCGTCGGAGCAGAGAGGTCGGAGGCTCCGTGCCGACCGCAGCTCGCTTTCCACCGAAGCCAACTTCTTTTTCAGCGCCTCTATTTCGCCCTCCTTCCGACACACCTCCAGGCGCAAGACGACAAGTCCGTCGTCGAACACCTTGCTCATCTCCGCAACCGCTGTTTTGGACAGCACGTCCATGATTGTCGCCAGTTTGGACCCGACCGAAACGGAGTCGGGCGCGTTGTCCTCGGATAACATCGTAACTCCGTCGGCGCGGTCTGAACCGAGTCCACGTCCCTCGAATGCGCCGCTAAACGCCGCTGTGTCGGCTTGTAGCAGAACCGCCCGCAGCCCGGCGGAGGATTATTACCATGCGAGCCGTTTCCGGGTGGACGGGGGCATGTTCACGCTGACCGGCGACGCGCCACGCTCCGCAGCCGCCGGCGTCGGATAAGTCGGGCAAAACGGCGGCGCTTGTGCAGAAGGTTCCCCCGGTTCCTGCAAAAGCGCGTTTTCACTGGGATCGAGAACCGCGTCGCTCGGCGTCACTTCGCATGTGAAAAGATGCGCGACGCACAACGCGAACGTGCCCACCCCGCCTGTGCTGCGCAACCAGTAAAACAACAACAACGCGCCCAGCTTCTGTGTTGACGTGAAGAAAGCTCCCGGGCTGTGGTCCGAGACCCAAGTTGGCTTCTTATTCGCATTTTCTGGCCCACCGATTAACAGGCCAAGCTGCCAGTACAGGCTGCGGGCCACGTGACATACTTTAGTCTTTAATAATTGAATCTCATACATCGTGACCACTAACAATTATTTGAAGTATTTAGTAGCTCGCTGCTTACTGATTATTGACAATTCCCTGACAATGAATTTCCAATGAGTTTCCTGCATATCTCCATAGGTCCCACATTGTTTATTTCAGAATCCGAAAGCAGCAATAGATTCTGAATACTTTTTAATACTTTTGAAAGTGATTGTCATTTTGAAACACTGCAGCACAGCACACTGTGACACAACGAAATGTGTCCTCTGCTTTTAACCCATCACCCTTGGTGAGCAGTGGGCAACCTTCTGATTACTTGTCTGTTTCCTTACCCGATAGGCCAACCTTTGCCCCAGTACTGTACCAGAATACCGATTTATTTTTGATTATAAAAACGATGACCCCAGGAATATGCCGTGTAAGTGACAATATTACTAGTCACCGTGTTTCAAATGACTTGCTGTAGACGTGGTAGTGGCCTAGTGGGTAACACCACGCTCAGACCCCACTTACTCCACGATTATCACACTACAACACACTAGACCACTGAGTTGCTTGATAAATGTCATTTATGCAAAGAAAATACTTGTGGGCCGTGAAGATTGCACGTTTTTGCTAGCACGAATATGGGTGTCAAAGCGCATTGATGTACTTTGTGTGAAATGGCTCCTCGGGAGCTCCGGCGCCACCTAGCGCCACGTCACGAAATAGGACACGCCCACCGACGCCCGGCTGGTCTGGCGCTGCGCGTTGGCTCCAGCGTTCCTGCGCGGTGAGTCGAGAAATCGGACTTGCAGGTCAAAATAAATGTTTCCGTCGTAGGATTTCTCAGAAGCGTCAGAAGGCGTCACTTTAAGCAAAAAAACGAATGAAAACTCGGCCGCCTTTCTTCGGAATTCAAGATGACGCAGAAAAAGTGAAACCGAAAGCAACTTAAATTATACAGTGCATTGTTCCTGTATTTATGCAGTAAAAAAGGATGTGGTGATGATCTGGACATAATGCGTTCAAAAAATATTATTTCATGAAGAACAAGGGACAGAGAATAGAGAGGTCATAGTCTTAACACTTTAAGACCATAATGGGTTACGAACTTGAAACAGGGATGAAATGCTGAGCAGGAATTAAATAAAAGTAGAAAAAACACAGCTGTGTATATGTTTATATCAGGTATTAATATATTAATCTGAGTATTTTATTGTTAGGTAAATCTTCAATTGTATGATAAAACAGAGTAAGAAAACATGGACACTGGAGAAGACAAAGACACTCCCAAATCCGGTAGGTTGCTTATTTACCCCTCAGGGACACTGCATTGTTTGTTTTAAACACGTTGTACAGAAATAATGTTGTTATCAACTGAATAGTCATATATGCTAAGATTAAAAAAGATGAGTAAAACAAGCATTGTTGTGTCATGCGAGATATGTTACTCCCACATTTTTATAATTAATCGTCAGGCTGGTGCTGAAGCTGAACGAAATTGAGTTTTATTTGGTGCTAGGTGCTCTGTATTTTTGCTGGTTGGGAGGTTGAGGTTATGACATTGATATTATTAGAACATGAAGTAATAATAAGCGATGTTTGTTACCCAAAACCTAACTGAGAGTAATTAATTAAATCACTAAACAGTAACCATGTTTTTTATTTGACAGGACAATCTCACAGACTCTCGCATGTGCGAATTGTACTGCTGGGGTACCGACATGCAGGGAAGACTTCAACAGGAAACACCATTTTGGCCAAAAATGCATTTAAAGCTGATAGACATGTTCAGTGTGACGAGGCAATGGTAGCAGGGAGGAAGGTCTCTGTGGTTGACACTCCAAGCTGGTGGGCCCATCTGGGACTTGAGGACACCCCTGAAATGACCAAAAGAGCCATTGTGTCCAGTGTTTCAGCTTGTTCTCCTGGACCCCATGCTTTCATCGTGGTGTTACCTATAGACAAGTCTTTTACAGATAGGCACAAGAGAAGTGTTGTGGAACACCTGATGCTTCTGGGTGAGAGAATTTGGAATCACACTCTTGTGCTTTTCACTCAGGGTGATAAACTGGCAGGAAAAACAATTGAGAAGCACATTGAGAGTGAAGGGAAGGTCCTAGAGTGGCTTGTTGAGAAATGTGGCCATCGGTATCATGTTTTCAAGAACAGAAACCGAGATACCAGTACACAGGTTAACAAACTTTTAGAGAAGATAGAGAAGATGGTGGCTGGAAGCAATGATTGCCATTATAAGACAGACAGACAGAGAATATGTGAGGTGGAAGAAAAAAGAAGGGTGGAAGACGAAATGGCAAAAAAGAGGATGGAGAAAGCAATGGAGATGATGAAATCCAACACAGGTAATATACAGATTATGCTTTTGAAATCTTTGTTTTTTGTACACAGATTATGTCAGTAAAATGCAATGCTTTGTTTTTCAGGAGCACCAATGGATGTTTCAGAGCTGAGGATTGTACTGGTTGGTTATAGAAATGCAGGAAAGAGTTCAGTTGGAAATACAATCTTCGGCCGAGCTGAGTTTGGTTCTAAACAAGCTATTAAATGTGTGACAAGAAGAGGGAAAACGTCAGGAATCCACGTCACCCTGGTTGAAGCTCCAGGTTGGAAAGCAAATATTGCCTTGGAAAGATCACCACTTCTGATTAAAAGAGAGCTTGAGCGCAGCATAACTCTCTGTG
The DNA here is from genome assembly GCF_900700375.1 of Denticeps clupeoides. Taxonomy (NCBI): domain Eukaryota; kingdom Metazoa; phylum Chordata; class Actinopteri; order Clupeiformes; family Denticipitidae; genus Denticeps; species Denticeps clupeoides. The sequence goes on along the minus strand of NC_041710.1, from coordinate 11,911,485 downwards.
CTCCAGAACCCCATGTGATTCTTCTGGTCATAGATGTTGACAAGTCTTTTAAAGAGAGACATAGGAGAGCGGTCCAGGAACACTTGGAGCTTCTGAGTGAGAAAGTCTGGAATCACACTATTGTGTTGTTCTCCTGTAGCCTCAGTCTGGGAGACTCGACTATTGAGCATCACATTGAAAGTGAAGGAAAGGCCCTCCGGTGGATTGTTGGGAATTGTGGCAACAGGTATCATGCTCTCAACAATAAAGACTGGGGTGATGGCACTCAAGTCAAAGAATTGCTGGAGAAGATACAGAAGATGGTGTCAGGAAACAGCAGCAGTCATTATAAGATTGACAAAAAAAGAGCAGCAGATATGGAAAAGCTAAAAACAGAACTGGAAGAAAGAGCAGCAAAGAGAAGGAAGATTGTGCTGAGAGAAAATGAGACCCTCATGTCAAACAGGAGTAAGATAAAACTTATTTGTCTTTAATAAATACCAATACATCATGTTGTAAACGTTTATACACTGCAACATGTTCTTTCATATAGTTTTAGAATAGTTATATAAAGCAATTCTGTAGAGAGTAGAGACATATAAAGTCAAGGGACAGAGAATAAATGCTAAAACAAACTGCATACTATATATATGTAAAACCACACTACATCCGTCAATATATTGAAATGTATTTGCAAGGTTTAAGAAAACGAATCATTGGAATAATTGTACAAATTCTTCAAATGTTCCAGGAGATTCACCTCATCTATCCCAGGTGAGGATTGTGTTGCTGGGATACAGAGGATCTGGAAAGAGCTCATCAGGAAATATCATTATTGGCAGAGAACAGTTTGATCCAGTTGGTAGAACAGCTCAGTGTGAGAAAAGAGAAGAAGAAATATCAGGAAGGCAGGTCACTGTGGTCGACACTCCTGGCTGGGGATGTGATGTCACCATAGAAAACGCTCCTGAGCGTACGAAGAGAGAGATTTTGCTTGGCATGTCTCTGTGTCCACCAGGACCTCATGCTCTGCTCTTGGTTGTACGTGTGGAAAATTCTGTCACAGAAAAACGCAAAAAAACAATAGAAGAATATGTAGAGCTACTTAATGAAGGAGCCTGGGACCATACTATTGTTCTGTTCACCTATGGTGAGTATCTAGGAGATACAACTATTGAGGAATTCATTGAGAGTGAAGGAAAGCCTCTGCAGACTCTTGTTGAGAAATGTGGGAACAGGTATCATGTTTTCAAACACAAGAACAGGCGAAATGTCACAGAACTACTGGAAAAGATAGAGGACATGGTGGCAAAAAACAATGGCAGGGTCTATACAGCAGACAAAGATAGGTTAGAAGTCATGAACCAGAAGAGGGAGGAGGAGGGGAAAAAAGCATGTGAGAGGATGAGGAGTGTGCAAAACAAGAGAAAAAACAGCAAATCGCTGATGGGTGAGTTCATTGCTTTTGATTCATTTTGTAGTTTTACTCAGTTTCTTCATGGATGTACAGAAATATATACTGTCAATAACAGTATTAATTTTATTAACTACAGGAAAATCTGATCATCCGAGACCATTAAGGATGGTTATGTTGGGGTATAGACCAGCAGGGAAGAGTTCCTCGGGAAACACCATCCTGGGCAGAGAAGAGTTTGACACTGAACAGAGAGCTGCTCAGTGTGAGATGAAACAAGCAGAAGTAGCAGGAAGGCACGTCACTGTGGTTGATACCACAGGCTGGCTGCCTTGTCACACTTTGGACTGTTCTCCTGCATTAACTAAAAGGGAAGTTGTGCTGAGTGCATCCATGTGTCCTCCAGGGCCTCATGCATTCATTCTGGTCATAGACGTAGACCAGTCCTTCACTGAGAATCACAGAAGAGCAGCAGAGCAGCACTTACAGCTTCTCAGCGAAGACGTGTGGAAACACATTATAGTGCTGTTCACCAGTGGTGACTGCCTGGGCAAAGCAACAGTTGAGCAGTACATAGAGAGTGAAGGGGAGGCTCTCAGGGGGCTGATTGACAAGTGTTGTAACAGGTATCATGTATTCAACAATAAGAACAGAGGTGATGCGACACAAGTCACAGAGCTGCTGGAGAAGATAGATGAGATGGTGGCAGACAACAGTGGACATCACTTTGAGGTAGACAGCGAGGTCATGCAACAAATGGAAATAAAGATGAAAGCGGAGGAAGAGAAAGTGGATGAACGACAGATGAGAGTCTACAAGCAGAAATCCACTTTCACATTCGTCATAGGTCAGTTCAGCTTTTGAAAATGTCAGATTTGTAGCCACTGCTCTTGTTTCAAGATCCAGATGAATTGCTTCCATGGTGAATGAGATGAGAAAGCAGGGATATGTGTTTTCACTGATCAGCACATTTCTGTCTACATAATGATGCAATGTAATGAGATCCTTGTTGCACAGCAGATACTCCTTTATTATGGATTGACTCTGTGCTTTTTTCACTTCAGGTAAATCTTTCCACCTACCAGAGCTAAGGATCGTGCTTCTTGGGTTAAAAGGAGCTGGTAAGAGTTCTGCTGGAAACACCATCCTGGGGAGAGAGGAGTTTGAATCTGTTGGGAGAGGCACTTTGCGTGAGAGAAGACAAGTTTCAGGATGTGATGTCACTGTTGTCATCACTGAAGGCTGGTCTGCCAGTATCCATCAGGAGGACTACCTTAAACTAACCGCTGGAAGTAAAAATGAGATTTTGCAGAGTGTGTCTCAGTGTCGTCCAGGACCTCATGCCTTCATACTGGTGATCCGTGTGGACCAGTCTGTCAATGAAGAAAAACGAAGCACCGCCCAGGAACACCTGGAATGTCTAGGTGTGAGAGTCTGGAACCACACCATCGTTCTGTTCACCTATGGTGACTGGCTGGGAGAGAAAACCATTGAGCAACACATTGAGAGTGAAGGGAAGTCCCTCCAGTGGCTTATTGAGAAATGTAGGAACCGCTATCATGTTTTCAACACTAAGAACAGGGGGGATGGGTCCCAGGTCAAAGAGCTGCTGGAGAAGATTGAAGTGATGGTGGCTGGAGGCAGTGGCTATTACGGTGAACTAGACGATAATCAAACAATTCCTGATTTTATGCCTGATTGGAGCCAAAAAAGCACAGGGACAAGTGAGGCAAATGCCAAGAGCTGTCAAACTCCTCCAAATAGTGAGTATAATGTGAAAAGCAGCTTATTTATACCATCGATAAGTAAAGAACAGTTAAAGTACAGTGGAAACCACATTTAAACAGCTTATACACATAAAGATAGTGGGATAATGAGCAGTCCTATACAAATATTATCCCATGCAGCAGATGAACCTGCTGTTCCTAGAGCTGCCTTGTGTCATCTGCTCAAACAAAGAGAAACTAGCTGTTGAGGAATGTGCTCAGCACTTGTGGTTTAATATTCCCTCATCATGTGGACTGAATCGGCTGTCAATAACATTCTGTGAATACAGCCATCTGTTTCATTATCATAACATAAATATAGGAATAGAGAAATAAAAGTAAAGATGTATTTTAATAGTTATCAGTTTCACAATTTAGAGAAGCGGTTTCCATAGTAATTGAAATGTCCAAAATGTCAGCATTTCACAACCGTTTCTTTTTCAGTGGGCAAAGAGGACAGATCAGTGGGTCAAGAGGACTCCTCAGGATACAGAACAAAAGAATTTGCGTCTGTTCCTTCAGCCTCATTTTCACCACGGAGAAGTATTTACAGTGCTGACTCAGGTTTATAAAGGTCTTGTGTGTTGACATCATATCGCTACACACTGTTTAAATGCAATAAATAACAACACAGTAGTTTCATAATGCAATTACTTTATTTTTCAGTACAAAAGTTGCATGTAGAAATTAACGATATTATTATAACCTTATTTATACATTGTTCACTCTTGATGTATAGTGGACCTATTTAAGAAAGTAACAGTGTAAACTTTATGCTTTCTATATTCTTTAATAGTAAATAAAAAACTTTGGTGTAAGTGAAGGAGAAACTGAACGAGAACCATTTCTGCTGTAAATAAGTGTGAAGCACAGTGTGTATATGGTGTGTGTAGTTGCATTTTCATTTCACCCAGTTGCCATATTTTTCTCGTTTAAAATGCATAACTGTCAATTATTCTACATTGTTTTTGTCAACCTGTTTTTCTAATGAAAAACAACAACAACAAAAAACCACACCAGAAGTTGCCAAGGGCTGACTGCATTTTGACACACAGATACAACAAGCTGGGAGGTGAGGACAACTGGGTTATAACTAGGGCTGCAACTAACGATTATTTTAACAACCAATTAATCTGTTGATTATTTTTTTGATTAATCGTAGAATCAGATAAAAAAACAAGAAAAGCATTCATTTCCAACCCTTTATTCAAAAACAGAACAAAAATCTTTAGAATGTGTACAAACATGTTGCTCCTTGAGCTGTTATAATAATAAAATAAAATAAAAATGGACTAACACAAAAATACACATGTATGCTTTACATCTGCCAAATATATAGACATTTTTTAAAAAATAAAGTGTCATCTGAGCTGCCAGAACGATAAATAATTTATAAAAAAATAAAGAACAATACAAATCAGAAAATTTAACAGGATTTGTTTGAATGTCAGAACTTGTTCTCTACACTACACTGCACACACTCGCAGACGCACACACTCACACTCACAAACTCTCACACTGACACACATACACACAGACACACACACACACTCTCTCTCTCTCTCAAGCTCACTTGAAGCTTGTTCATTAAATTATTACCATCAATGTAGTAAGTGCAAGGTTCATTTATACACCACATTTAAACATATCTTAAATCAAGATACATTTACTACACATGAAATAGCATAAGAAATTATGTCTTGTTTTCTGAAAAAACGCCTCAAAATTAAGTGATTGTTTGCTTAAAACAAGTAAAATTATCTGCCAATGGGGTAAGAAAACTAATTTTAATGAGATATAATCTCAAACAGAAGTTTTAAGCATCACTTAATTTTCTCATGCCATTTTTCTTGTTTTTTAGATATTTGGACTGGAAACGAGACAAAATTACTAGGTAAGAAAAGCTTTTTTTGCAGTGTAGCTATACATGACAACAGATAGAAAAATGAATGGTCCAAAAAAGGCTAGTGAATAAAAACATGTCTTTAGTCTTTTAATGCAAAGAAATTATAGCACCCCTGCTATACTACTGTTATTAACGCGCTAATGCTAACTTGTCATGCCTGTCAAGCTGGATGACGAGTAAACACCAGCATCAGGGACATTACGTTCCTCACTTCAAAACGGAACAAGAGTAGGATTCTGTAGTGACAACAGTACCCTGCTGCTGAACTCCCTTCCTCCTCATCAAACACTCCGCGGTGCTCCCGTGCCGTGCCATGTCGCTTTTGCATATTTTGCAGTTAACACATTTTTTCTGTTTATTTAGTGTGAAATGCTCCCCCACCTTGGATGACTTGGGTCGCGCAGACTTCTCTGCCTCCGCCATGTATCTGTCCTCTACCTCGGCTCGTTTTTTTTTTTTATTTTTGCTCCACGCTGTCTATGAGGCGCAAAACTCTGCTAGCATCTGTGCGCGAGAGAGAGACTGTCTCCGTGTCGCGTGACACAACGAATCGATTAGGAAATTCGTTGGCAACTCTTTTAGTAATCGATTTTTATCGATTTAATCGATTCGTTGTTGCAGCCCTAGTTATAACCCTTGTGCCTCAGACCTTCTAGTTACTTTACTTTACTTGGCAGACGCCTTTATCCAAAGCGACTTACAAGAGGAAGTCACCCGCAATTCTTGTTCGGTTTCTATAGATTTTGAGTTACAAAACTAAGAGCCCTGATAAGGCCTAACTTGTCAGGAATAGAACATGCTCGGGAATTGTTAAGTGCTGTTTTATTTTGTGCAGTGTGTGTGTTAGTGTTAAGACTTGTTTGAAATCATTTTTATACAGCTTCTTAAAGGTGGTGGTAGTCTCGGCTAGTCGAATGGAGCAGGGCAAGTTGTTCCACCAGCCAGGGGACAACAAAGGAGAACAGAGTCAATTGGCATCGGAGACCCCATGAAGAGGGAATTTTCAGTCTCAAGTTATGACAACTGCTTCTCAGCACACTTGTACAGAACATTTTAATTGAAAAGTCAAACATGATCCGAACATGGAAACATAAATACATGTTAAAGGCAGACAATGTTCTTGTTGAAGTAATGTAAAGGTTGTGTTTGGGCATGGTGTAGGTAAGAATTAGTTTTCTGTGTTTAGTGAAGTGAATGATTGTAATACACAGCAAGCACAGGACACAGTGCACACAGTTAAATTTGCCCCCTGCATCTAACCCATCACTATGTAAGCAGTGGGCAGCCATGAAAGGCACCCAGGGAGCAGTGTATGGGAACACTTGGTGGTTTGGGATTTGAACCAGCAAGCTTTTGGTCATGAGTCCACTTCCTTAGGCCACCACTGCTCCGTTTACCTTCACTAACTACCAGGACTTTCTGCATGTTTTCGTCCATGGCTTCTCAGGTGTTCTGGATCATGAAGTTCCAAGCCTACACCACACGGTAGGCCCGCCAGCCCCCTCTCAACCATGTGTGTCCTCTGGTGGGACTTCAGACTGGAGCTCTGGGTGAAGCACTTGCCGCACTGCACGCACCGGTAGGGTTTCTCCCCGCTGTGAACGACAGCATGGCGGATGAGGTTGCAGTGCTTGGTGAAGCGGCGGCCGCACTGCATGCAGCTGAAGGGCTTCTCCCCCGTGTGGCTGCGCAGATGCTCCTTCAGCTGGCTGAGACGCACAAAACTCTTCTGGCAGAAGGAGCAACTGTACATGTGCTGCTTGCCTACAGTGGCCTTGGTCACAGTGGAAGGTGCCCCGCCTGCGCGCCAGAGGCGGAGCCCCTTCTGCCGTCGGCTGCTTGCTTCCACCATGATAACAGGGTGGGTCAGGTGGGGATGAGATCTCCTACCTACATCAACCGTAAGCCCGGTGCATGCCTGAACAGGGTCTGCACATCGAGTCACGTGGCTCGACTCACCGCCACCGTCTTCGGTCCCCACCCCCAGCTGCACGGCAGATTTGTCCCTCATGTACCCGGTGCTGCTTAGTGCGCCCTGGGTTTTCCAAGAGGTCCTTGCATTTGCAGGGGGAGGAAGGACTGGCAGCGAATGTGTGTGACCGCCAGTGACATAGTCACCAGGCCCCACAGTGCTGGAAAACATGGGGGCATCCTGTTCGTCCACATGAACATCCAGGGTCCTTCTATCCCCTTCATCACCTCCTGTCGTCTCCTCTTTCTCTTGTTTTATCGGAACTTCCGGACGATCATGATCTGCCTGCTCCTGCTTGTGGAGATCCTGGTGGAGCTGCGAGTGGTTTGTATGTGAGAGGCCTGAATCTATTAAATCTGTCTGCTCACCAGACCTGTGAGGCTTTGTGTCTGTGACGGCTGGGTTGATTAGATTTATCTCTCTGGGGTGAAATGGCGATCTGTCTGTAAAAGAATAAATAAAAACACTTTCAGAGCATGTTTGACTTCGGAGATCCTTATGTCAATTCAGATCGCTGACAAGGGACCATATTGTGTTTAATCATCTCCGTAAATTATTTTCCTCAGTTCGGGTCTACTGCCTATTAAATTATAATGAAGTGTACTACTAACCTGTAACCTGACAGGAAATGAACATATACAGTATAGTTCATGTGAGGTAGTATGTAGTCGTGTAAGTAACATGTAAACAGCCCATGCATGTTCGTGGACTGTGCTAACGTGTAGAGAACAGGCCACAGCCCTCACCTTGCCCTCTACTCCACACCTCCTGCTCCTCCTCTGTTCCCTCTTTTTTGATCAGAAGGCTCTCGGTGGCTGTGCCCAGGTCAAGGGTTTGCTGCACAAGTGTGACACGTTCATTGGGAGCAGTTCATTAGGGGCAGTGATATTTATTATTTTATTTTTCTTAAAGCAGACACTCAAAATCTACAACACAATTCCTTCAGCAGTCAACAAAGTGAAGTGATTGTCATTGTGATACACAGAACAGCACATGGTGACACAACAAAATGTGTCCTCTGCTTTTAACCATCACCCTTAGTGAGCAGTGGGCAGCCATGACAGGCACCCGGGGAGCAGTGTGTGGGGACGGTGCTTTGCTCAGTGGCACCTCGGTGGATTGGGATTTGATCCAGCAACCTTTTGATTACGGGGCCGCTTCCTTAACCGCTAGGCAGCCACTGTCCCACTACCAGAAATTATGCATTCGCGATTCCCACATTTGAGGAAATCGCAGGGGTCACCACAGCTAAAATGCAAGGGCTGAGGCTCGCCCTGGGTGAAGCGCCTTCTTGATCGCGGTATCTCCCCTGCCAGGTAAGTATCATTTTGGGAGGTGATTGTGGTAATTTTACACTAATAAACCAAGGAAGGGCAGTGGTGGCCTAGCGGTTAAGGAAGCGGCCCCGTAATCAGAAGGTTGCCGGTTCGAATCCCGAGCCGCAAAGGTGCCACTGAGCAAAGCACCGTCCCCACACACTGCTCCCCGGGCGCTTGTCATGGCTGCCCACTGCTCACTCAGGGTGATGGGTTAAATGCAGAGGACAAATTTCACTGTGTGCACCGTGTGCTGTGTATCACGTGTGACAATCACTTCACTTTTTTTTTTTTTTAAGGAAAATAAGGCAGATCGATGAGTACAGAATCCAGAAATGCCTCAAGGACAATAATCAATTCATCCATTCATCTTCCAAGTAACGTGATGGATGTATGGAAGCATTGAGCATGATGGTGGTGAGTGTGTGTGTGCGCTGCTATAACCTGCCTGATATGTGGTGTGTGAAGGCTGTAACTGTGCGTCTTCTGGTGCAGTGACCGTATTCTCGTTGCTGCTCCTGTCTCTGACACACACACCCTTCACAGCCAGGCTGTAGCGCTCCGAGACCCCGTAAAAACAGCCTGGAACGAGCGGAAAGAGAAGGGATCAAGTCCACTCCGTGAACTAAAACGGCGAGAAGCGACGCCCCGCGGGGACGCGAACGCACCACCTCGCTTCTTGGCGCGTCCGCGCGTCCTCCTCAGCTCGTTTTCCATGAGCTGGCACTTGCGTTTCAGCGCGTCGATGTCCCGCCGGCTGCGGCTCAGCTCCAGGCGGATGATGGCGCAGCCGTCGTCCACTCGCCGGTTCATCTCGGCCACGGCCGCCGTCGCCAGGATCTCCACGACGGACACCAACTGCGCCTGAAAAGTGCAGTTGGACATGTTGCCGAGAGCGGTTCAGCGCCAAAGCAGTAACTCCTTGGATTTGCTCTCCACGCGTTATTAAACTTTCCTCTGTCCGCGCTTTTGAACGGCTACTGCGGCAGGCTTGTTGAACAGCAGCGTCTTGCTGTACCGTAACCACTTCCGCTTACGTAGTGACGTACGCGTTACCGTAAATGTTGTACAAGGTTAGCGTGTCAGCGGCAAATCTTTTGACTCACTCTACCTTAAAGAATCGGTTCCCGAACGAGTCAGCTCGTTGACGTCATTCGTTCTAATCAATTGTGTAGTTAATCAGTGATCTATAGTTTTATAATCCTGGATGAATGAATAAAGAAAAAAAGACAAAGACATTTAAGTCTTGCGGTGCTGCAAGAGAACTTTTTTATTTATTTTCACAAATACTTTATATTTATAGATTTTTTTTTCTGGTACAGCATCAGACATACTGCTTTTGGTTGTTGCTCCCTACTTTACACCTTCGAGTTTTAACAGCTTGTCCTTGTAAAGATCCATGTGACTTTTGTTCTCATTCTAAACTGGAACGTTTTTGTCTTATTTAAGTGTACACTTCCCATCATCTTAAAGCATGTACAAAATAACGTTTGACACTTAAATATCAAATGATTAAATATCCAATCGATTAAATGATCCAACTGATCCCAGTTCTTTTGCCATTTACACTGACACAGTTAAGAGCACACACCCGATGTGACAGAAACACAATGTAGAAGAAAAAAGGTTGTGAATAGGAACAAAAAACTTTAATATTGGTTTGGGGTGAGCTGGACCGCAGAGTGAAGGCAAAGGGGCCAACAAGTGCTAAACACCTCTGGGAACTCCTTCAAGACTGTTGGAAAACCATTTCAGGTGACTACGTCTTGAAGCTCATCGAGAGAATGCCAAGAGTGTGCAAAGCAGTAATCAGAGCAAAGGGCGGCTCCCTCAGCAACTTTATTAAGACCGCCTGCTCCTTCAGAAACTTTATTAAGAACGCCTGCTCCTTCAGCCACATTATTCGGACCACCTGCTCCTTCTGCTACTTTATCATGACTGCCTTGTCTTTCGGCCTCTTTATTATGAACGGCTGGTGTTGCAAACAAATGATAAAATAAAAAAAAATTGCCCAGGAATTTTGGTTTCAAGGTTTTTACTGCTATTGTTAATCCAACCACAAGAGGTCCCCATGGCCTGCAAAAGACAACAATTTGAAAAGAGATGCCTCAAGTCACACTGAAAACAGATGTGTCGTTTTCACATTATGTCACATTCACAGGACATAACCACCAATGATAGTTATTCATTTAATTTAGCTTTCATTGTATCTCACTGTTCCCATTTATTCTCTAATTCACAGAACAACTAAACGACAACATCCTTGTTGGTACATTACATAGATAGAGAGATGGATAGAGACAGAGCGAACGAGGGAGACAGAAAGCAGCATACATAGAACGCAGAGACTCAGGAAGTCACCAAGGGGAAGTTTAGTGGTTTCTTGCGTCACCATCGCTGTTGCTGCAGCTAGCTCCGGTGCAGAGTTAAGGTAAGGGCGGACGTATGTTCTTGTTACACAAATGTTTATATATTTCTGGTAAAGCCATCAGGCCAAAGCCTCACGCCATGTGTCTATAGCAAACTCCAAGTACGCGATTGTGTGTTGTGCTTGAACATTTGTAAAGTCTTGGATGAAGAGAGAAAGGTTGGGTTTTCAGACAGTTGGGCCCTGGTGTGAAGTGACTGGGGAGGCCTGCTTTTCAGAGCACAGACCTCTCACTTCCGCACAAAGAGAGAGAGACAGAGAGAAGCCTGTGGAAGCAAAAGATGGTCTAATTAGAGTAGGACAGAGAAGTCAACAGAGGGAGTTGAGCGATATCCACACTTACTCCACAGTGGCACTTTGACGTGTGGGGGCTTCCATCTCTACCAAATGAGGCACACCACTACGTCCTTTAGCTATGCGATCTCTAGTAGGCAACTCTCCCCTGGAAAGTGTCTCATTTCTATCTTTAAAGGATAGAAAGAGACAGAAACCGACAAAGGGAAGGTGAGGGTGTGGCCATGTTGTTGCTTAAAATTTTCATAGAGCAATCAGGAGGAAGTGAAGAGAGTGAGAGAAAAACTTGCGTTTGTACTACTTTGTATTGATTTGCGTTGCGGCCGTGAGGACAGAATGGCGTGTTCCTGTAGGTAATATCGTACAGATTGCGTTTGAGTTTGTGTTGAATGTCTGCTTCATGGTTTTAGGATGTGTGCGGCAGTGTGGATTGGAGTGGGTTGCATGCACCTTCACCGTGTCCAGCTTTGCATATAAACGGCAGAATCCAAAATAGAAAGCACAATGCAAGTTCTGTGATTTAAAAATGCTCTTTTTGTTTCCTACTGTTTTTTTGTAACAGGAACTAAGCCTCTGTCCTCCATTGTCCTAAAAAACAGATTCTACGACAGTGTGTCATGTGTGCAGATTTACTGTATTACAAAACACATCATGTATTATTTTGTATGTTTTTTTGAGCAAAGTGCAGTAAATTAAAAGACACGATATACAACAATCAAATTATACCAAATAAAACAGTCAACACACAGAGACACACAGAAGTTTGAATGTGAGAAGAGCGATGAAGAAAGTCCGAAGGAAAGGAGGGAACAAGGAGAAGGTGTTTGGCTGTGACCTAGCTGAACATATCAGCGTCTCCTGCCAAGACAGTGAGTTCCTCTGATGAAGCGATATCCATCGATTGGTGATCATTTAACCTGAAAGGTGCTGTGCTTAGCTTACATACTGCCGGTCTTCCTGTGCCTGAACCGCTGCGATAGATCCATTCAGCAGTTTCACTTTAATATACCATGATAATATGAAACTGACTCACCAGCACACAGCGGTGGAAGTGAGGTGCTGGCTTCTAAATCCTGTCCTAGCTCAGTCACGAGTGACATATCTGCTCACTTTAGTTAACTAGATTGATTCAATTAGTTAAAGTGAGTGTATGCAGGTTGTCGTGCCTAAATGAATTACATTAAGCATAGTGCCCTGTTACCACGTCTTTCCTCTCACCTAGTTCCTGTGGTGCTGCGCTCCTGCAGCGAGTTCATAGAGGAAAATGGGATCGTTGATGGGATCTACCGCCTGTCTGGGGTGTCGTCCAACACACAGAAATTACGGTGTGTGTGTGTGTGTAATGATAACTATAATATCTTTTCACAGACTAGTGACAATGTTGGTAGGGGCATGTAGTGGGGGGACAAAGTGACTGATTTGTGTCTCTGCAGGGCTGAGTTTGAAAGCGAGGGTCTGCCGGACCTCAAAAAGGAAGTGTACCTGCAGGACATACACTGTGTGAGCTCACTCTGTAAGGCCTACTTCAGGGAGCTGCCCAATCCTCTGCTCACATATCAGCTCTATGACCGATTCGCGGTGAGTTTGAAAAGAACACAATCAAATGTGATCACTTTGATGAAACTGGGATTAACCTCAACTATAATATTAACTTCACCATCAGGAGGCAGTGGCAGTGCAGCTGGAAGAGGAACGGTTGGTGAAGATAAAGGAGGTGTTGAAAGATCTGAACCCTTTACACCTCAGGTACAACACAGACGATTTGGTCAGAAATTCAACCAGGATAAACAACTGTTAAATGAAGAGCACACAAATAGAAACAATTACTCAGTGTGTAATTGAGCTTTTCTCTTAATTGATCCAGGACACTGGAATATCTCATGCGCCACCTTGTGAAAATGGCCAATTTCTCTTCTCAGACCAACATGCATGCCAGAAACCTGGCCATAGTCTGGGCACCAAACCTTCTCAGGTAAGCCCACAGCCATGATTTAGGGATGAATGCAGCCAATGAAGACTTCAGTCTAGTGGACATTGCCCATTCTGGCAACAAAAACAACTATACCAACAAGCTCACTAAACCAATCACTGTGCAGGTCAAAGGACATTGAGGCATCAGGATTCAATGGAACTGCTGCCTTCATGGAGGTTCGGGTTCAGTCCATTGTGGTGGAGTTTATCCTGACGCATGTTCCACAGCTATTCCCTGAAACAGGTGTGCATTTGAATTATAAAACGCCTTAATTAACTTGCATTCTTAAAAATGAAAGAAACATCTGGTATAATTTCAAAGTTCTGTAAATTTTGATTCTGCTTTTTTTATTCGGGTTCTTTCCCTTATGAAACAAACGTATATTGCCATATACCACAATTTATATTGTAATACATTGGTAAATATATTTCAATATATGAGAAACTTTTATATTTGCAATGCATTATTCAATATATAATCTCATTTAATGTAGGACATTTTTCAGCGTATATAATAATATATTAAATAGTATAATAATGGCAATAATTTCAATATTTTCATATATTGTCATATATCCTATTTCATGTATATATATTTCTTACATATAAAATCTGTTATTACAGAATATATCAACATATAATACTATATCACAATTCACGATAGATGAATACACACAAAATATATTGAGAAATATATTTTTTTGCGTATAGGTTGTTTTGGCTTGGAAAGCCTATTTTTTATTATTATTTTTATTATTTTTGCCATTTCTCAATTTTTTGATTCACATGATTGTTTTAGCGTCTGTAGAAGTGACCACAGAACGCAGAAAATCCCTCCCATCACCAAATCTGCTGACCAATCAGGATGATAGCTTCTTCAAGGCAATTCCCTTCCAGTTTCCTGGCAATATGAGTCCAGGTGATGGGCCTCCTCCCATGCGGCCCTACCATGCTATTATTGAGCCAACAGACAAGTAAGAGCATATCCTGTCTTTAATTTTTCATTCCTGACAATACCACAGAAGGAATAAAATGATAAAAATGTATGTGTAATCATTAACATTTCATTTGTTGCTGTGTGGACACTTTGACACATGACATTCTCCTCTAAACCTTACAGGAGGAAAGGGTCCCTGAAGGGCCGCAAGTGGAAATCCATCTTTAATTTGGGTGGGAGGCTTCCTGACCCACGCAAGAAGAACAAAGGATCGACCAAAGGTACAAAGCAGATTTACAACATAAACATAGTCAACGTTCAACACTGAGAACAGTGTATGTACATCAGCCACACCATTATGACTACTGCCTGGAGAAATGAGTAACATTTTCTCCTTGAAGTACATATATAGGATTCAGGCAAAATGGGACAAAACTGGACATTGACCAGAGGCAAATTGTAATATTGTGATGTATGGGTCATAGCATCTCCAAAACCAATTGAACAAGGTATTCTGTTCTGATGAATTGCGTTTCCTTTTATGTCATGTGGATGGCCGGGTGCATGTGCATCACTTACCACTAGATTCACTGTGAGGAGTGACGTGGAGAATGTGATGTCATTTATTTCTAATATGCAAACTTACAGCAGAAAATTATAATGAGCAAATTTTATGGGTCCAGTTGTGGACTCATTAAGCACAAGAGCCAAGACCCATTCCTTATTTTAAGCACACTTATTTCTGTGTTCCAATATATTTTCCAAGCTGTACATGGTGTCTGCAATTTTTTCCTTGCTCAACCAATGTGGTTACGTGTCACAACAACTTAATGATTATCTTACACATTCTTGCATATACATTTGACTCTTCATAGCCTTAAATATGTATGTAGCTGAAATGACAATAAAGTCAACTTCAACTTCAAAGAGTGCTGAATATCCCATAGAAGCAGGCAAAAATGGATCAAGATCATTTTGAGATGTTTATTTTAAATTCTCCAAATCTTAATCCAACTGAGCATCAGTGAGATGTGCTGGTCAAAACCAGTCAAATGCACCTTCGAATTTACTGGACTTAAAGCATCTATTACTGAAGTCTTGGAGCCAGATACCACAGCATACCTTCAGAGGTCTACTGGAATTCATCATGGTTGTTCAGGGTTGTTTTAGCAGCAAAGGCGGGACCTATGAAATATTTCATGATGATTTCTGACAGTTAAATCTTCTGTTCCTTCTAACAGAAAAAGAAAAGCAGAGTCTGAGGCCGGCTAAAAGCATGGATTCTCTGAGTCCTGGGCCTTTCGACGGTACATTTCTTATATTTCCTGTGACTTCTTGTGATCATTCGTTAAACAAATTTAATCAGTTTTGTAAAGTCGAATGAGACCTTTTCCCTTTTTCCAGGAAACCATCAGCGGGCCCCTCCCACTCAGCTCTTGACTACTTCAACTGGTGTGGAGGGTGGTGCTCCAGGCATTGGTGGAGCCGTTTCCAGTGGTTATGCAGTGAAGTTCAGGCCAAAGGGTGGGGCCTGTGTGATTGCAGTCAGTGGGGTAACTGGCACGCCGGGAACCTATAACCGTTTGGACACTGGAGAAGGGCCGTTGGGAACAGATGGCCAATCAGCACTGACACAAAGTGTGACCAAGTCGCCGGCGGTTGCAAGCAGGGCTGAGCGACGGGCAGGGATGCATATCTCAGGGCCATTCTCCGTGACTGTACCTCTCCACATCACCTCTGGACTTGCTCTGGGAGTCTTGCACAGGGACAAGGAGGACGATGAACCCAACACATCTACTGAAGATGAAGGAGAAACCCAGGTGAAGGAGAAGGAAACAGATAGAAGGGAGAAAAGTAGAGAGTTGTCAGATGAGAAAAAAGTGCAGAGTGAGGCTGCAATTGAAAAAGCAAAGAGTGTGGAGGAGGAGGAGATTGATAGAAGCACTGAATGCGAAGGTGGAGCAAAAGGAGAAAGACTAGAGAGAGACATAAGTGATGAAAAATTGACAGAGGAGCAGCTTTCCTCAGGAGAAGAGCCAGGAACAAGTATAAATGGAGACCTGAACAGTGAAGAAGAGATGGTGGAGCCAGAAGGGGATTATATGGGTAAGCGTGTTTTATTTGAAGATGTTACCTGGATACATAATATTTAGTTCACATCATATATGATCATATATAATATAGACTCATATTGACTAATTTGGACTCAAACTAATAACTTGTTTATGATTCCAACTGAAAAGAATTGAGATAAGCATGCATTTATTTTCTCTGCTCTTGTTTTCTAATCCTGACAGTCACAATAAAATCTAATTGTGTTTTGATCTCTGACTTTCTTTAAGACATGAAATCCTGTCTAACCATATCTGAAATAGTAGATGGCCCAGAAGTGCCAAGTGACCTCCCCCACCTTGTACAGCAAGACTCCCAGGACCTGGATCTACCTCTGGATTTGCAAGACACATTTGGATTCTTGGACTTGATTGACAGTGGGACTTCGTACCAGGTTTGTTTGTGTATGAGTGAGGGGACTTGAGAGAATTTGATAATTCATTGTTAATTTTTTAAAATATGTGTTGTCCCTTAAATTCCATCCACTATTAGTAGTCCTCTCCTTCACCACCGTCTAACAATACAGATGAAATTTAATTAGATTAGATTCAAAGGCATTGCCATTGTGCCATGTACAGGTACAGAATGCAGTTTGCATTTAATCAGACGTGCAGAACATGTACTATATACATACTCCTGCCTTGGAGGGGTTACATCAATGGTATAATGGAATAGTAAGCAATATACACATATTTGAAGAGAAAGTGCAGCATGTTCATGTTCTTTCTTTATACAATTGTAATTCTCTGACTATTATATTGATATTTTTAGATCTTATTTTTTTTTATTTTTGTTTCTCTACATTTAACAATTGCATAACAATAGTTATTTTTACTGCCTTACTAATACTGTAAGGTACTAAAATTATTAATTTGTATTAACAATAATTACAATAATAATTCTAATCTCAGGTACCACAGTTTGGTTTTCCCCCTGAACAAAAGTAAAACAATACATGTCTAAAAGGACCAAGCAGGAGATTTAATCCCCTGGACCAAAAACTGAAGCTTTCTAAAACGTTTAACCTAAAATAAATCCGATGTTTTTTAATCTAAATTGGAATAAGTCATTCTTTCCTTTTTTTGTCTCATTCTCTATGTCAATCTCTTCTTTTTCTTTCTATCAGCAAAATGAGTTCTCAGTGGAGCCTCCGTGTTGTGATGAAGATGAGTACGAGGAAGAGCAACATCTGCTGTACTATGCATCAGAAGCCCAGAAAGAAACAACATTGCAGCACACGCCAGAGACAGACTTAACGACACAGACGCGGATTCCACCCAGCATGCACAGACGAATGTCCAGCAAGTCCCAGAGCCTTCCATACAATTCAACACCCTTGTTTAGCAGTGTAACAATCACCTCTCCTTCTGACGAAGAAGATGTGGACACATCTGAGCCAAGTGATTATGATGAAGATGATGAAGACAAGGATGACATGTTCTACCAAAGTCTGCCAGCTGATCTGTTGTTCCATGGCACCAGCTGGACTGGTGCAGTGAGCAGCGAGAACACAGACATATGTGTTGTAAGCAAATTACAGGAATCTGACCAAACAGTTGTGACCTCATGTGCTGTTAGCCAGTTAATAGACTCAGATGAACCACACAATTCCAATGACTTATGTGTTAACCATTCAAATGTCTCAGACCTTGAAAGCCATGGACAAGGTGCTGTTGGTTGTGAGAAAACTCAAGGCATCGAATCACCCGGCCAGCCTGAGACAGACGGAACTCACATACCCAGCGCTGACTGGGACACTCATTCTATTGACCAGTCAAACAACCCAGAGTCAGAGATGATAAATCATGCTGATAATTCAGAGTCAAATGGCAGGAATGCGAAAACAGAAGATATCTCAGGAGCAGGGGCAGGCCTACAACCTGCTACAATCTCTGAATATATGATCGACAGGCAGATGTAAGTACCTTACACAGAACACACACAGTATCCACAAGTAAACAAATGCATATGGCCACACTTTTGGATGCCCTACCACCCATAACATTACGACCGCTCACCTAATTCTAGTCCTAGGCCTCTGAGGCTACTCTTGTATTCTTGTTAGTTGCAGGGCGATGTCTCCATGGATCATATTTTTATCATTCAAACATTCCCTCACTCATGTCACCTCAGAAACGAACATTGTGTTAAGTAACCTAACGTTTTTACAGCACATCCCACAGATGCTACACTAGACTGAGATCTATAGAATTTGGGCTACAGTAACTTTTCTATTGGATCTGGCAATGCGGGCTATTCCGTATTCCCCACATGCATGAATGAGGCTTGGCTGCTCTGCTGCCATTGCACTAGGTTTCATTTCTTCATTTTTGGGAATCCCTGACTACTGTTGACCAAGAACATCACACAAGAGCTACAGTTTTGGAGATACCTTGACCCAGCCTTCTAGCTGTCTTGGCCCTTGATGGAATTGCTCAAGTTCTTACACTTGCTAATTTAAATTTCTCAACACATCAACTTTAAGGGCAATATATTCACTCGCTACCTAATAAACCCAACCCACTGCCATGGGCACTTGATAAGTCACTGAATATCAATGATAATAAAGGGTAGTCACTTCACCTGTCAGTGCTCATAATGTTATTTCTGACTGATGTCCAGTCGATGCCAAAATTATTATCCACCCTTATGAAATTAGACAACACTCTTGATTTCTCCATGAAAAAGTGTCTGTTATTTTGGATACTCTACAAATAACAATGTCCACTAAGTTTAATTTGGATATTTTATTGATACAAGAAAAACAAGAAATGGCAAAAATGAAAAGTACTGTAGTCATTCTGAGCCACAAATGACACTAGTCTCTTAGAGTAGTTCTTTACTAGGTTTGCACAGGGATTTCTTGTTCGAGCTGGTCCAAATTGCATGGTTTCCAAGCATGGACATTCACTTTTAGCCCCCACCACAGATTCTCAATAGGATTGAGGTCTGGGTTCTGCATGGTCCAATCCAGGATCTTGGTTTTTGTATTTTTGCTTATTCTTCCTCAAAATGACAAATCATCTTTACCTTTCAAATGTTCACGTGCAAAACTCAGTTAGGTTCTGATGTGCCACTCTGCGTAAAGGGGTTCTTCTGTGACGATGGCCCAAATATGTCAGCATATTTTTTACTATATTTCATAAAAAGCAAGCCTAAAAATGTCTTTTATATTACAAAACACACGAGCAAATGTTTAAATATATCAGGTTTCACCAATGCTGCAAACGTTGGGAAGCAGTTTAGGAAAATGTTCTATAATTCCTGGGTGACTAATAATTTTGACCTCAACTGTGTCTACCTATTGATAATAATAATAACAATATATACAATACCATAATATCTTCCACAAACTTTCAGCACTCTTCTCTCTCACAAACAGGACTGAATCTGAAGATGAAGTTACTAACACTGGCACAAATGCTGAGGAAGATGATGTTCTTCTGCCACAGGATGTGCACATAGAAGAACACCACCCTCCCATTCATGTTCAAAGAGATTTTCTAGTAGATGATACTGAAACATGCTGTGATGACGCTGTGAGTGAGACTGAGGAATCTGGTTCTTCCAGCACTGCTGCTGCACCCTCTGCAAGCGCAGCCGTGACGAGTTCAGCATCTCCAGAGATGAACGAAGCCTCTGGGGCGTTTCTGCTGGAACTAGACACCAAAAGAACAGGGGGGTGGTCAGAGAGACAAAAGTCAACTGAAAGTGAGAAAAATGACCAAGTGTGTGAGAGTGTTGGTGGAAACACAAGTGAAAAGAAAGAAGGAGAGGAGGGAAAGGGAGACAGCAAAGGAGAGACAGAAGAAGAGTGGGTTGGAGTAGATAACAGTCAAGAACCTTCTAAAGACAAACCAGAAAACTATAGTAATGAGGGTACACAGGAGGAAGAGGAAGACAAAGAAGAAGACATCTCACAAAAGAAAGACGCAATGGAGGCTGAAAGGAGAGATGAAGCAGTGGAGGAAAAAAACAAGGGCTCATGTTGTGGAGGGGACAGCAGAGGGGGAGAGAATGTTGGGAAAGAAAACCAGAAGAGGGAGAGTAGTGAGGACCTTGGGCCAGGGGTGGGGCGAACACTGGTTGTGTCGAAACACTGGGCACCCAAAACGCACCACGCGAAGGCTGTCCCCATAGTGCCCCCCAAACCCCAGCACTCCCGTCTCACTGCGCTCAACCTGAGGCAACAGCTCCAGCAGAGGGACATGCAGGCACAGCACCCGGATGTCAGGGACGTCCAGCAGCGTGAGCAGAGAGACCCTCAGATTCACCAGGATGCAAGACGCGCAGAGAAACAGCGGCACAGAGATCCTCCCAACACTGAAAACAGAGGTGCGGAAAAGGTGGAGGGCAGAGCAGATCAAGTCGGTGAAAAAGAGAATGGGACCCAGAAAAGACAGGACAAACCAGGGAGGGAGGGAGAGAAGAATGGAGATAGGGACGGAAAGAGGGACAGCCTGGGCCCATGGGATGCAGAGAAAGACAGGCGAAGAGACGAGGCAAAGAGGAACAGTGGAGTCAGTATTTGTTTTGACGAGGCTGTGGCCAGAGCAACAAGAGAGCGAGAGAAGGAGAAGGAAAAAGTCGAGAGAGACAAGGAGAGGGAGAGAGTACCAGAATGTCAAGAAGAATAAATGTAGGGGATACACAACCATGAAGGACTGGTGAAGAGAGGATGTGGATGACTGACATTGTGAAAAAGGTTAAACATGCTTGCCAATTGACAAACAGTGGAAAAAGAGTGATTAACAGAACATGGCTTAGTTGAATGTTTGAATATTGGTATATACAGTATTATTAGAATTTTTTCATTTTGTCATTTTCTATGTATTGCCATGTTTGCATTTTGACTTGTTATGGTGTTGATGGTTGAATGATGTAAGGAAGAGGGTTTCAGATGTCAATGTATGTAGGTACATTAATTCATTACAAATATTTGTACAAATTCCAAAATTCTCAACGTAAAGTGTGCATCCTGCTGTATACATGGATGGTAAGTGATGTTTGGGCTACCTGTGGAAAGAATATGTCTCGTGTAATCTGTAACGTGTCTGTAATGTGTCATACAATTTTTATAATCATTGCATATTTCGTATTTGCAAAGGGTGTCTTCCGTTAACAATAAAACCCAATTTTCAACTCGCATTGGTCATGGGTGCCGATGTCTTTACGGTAATTTGCGGTGGTTTACGATGGTTTACGGTAATTCTGCCACCTCGACGTTTTTCATTGGTCGCCAGGAGGCGCACGCGCTGCACTGCGTTCACGACACACGCGCAAGCAATGGCTGCCTGCAGGGACGTGACGAAAGCAGCCGATCACGGAGCTGTGTGCGGCTTTTTTAAAAATTGGTTTGGAGTATAGAAGTGTGTACTGCACACTTCAGTGGGCCGGGCACGTTTCTGTAAACCGCCACCTGCCTTTTGTGTTTGACTGGAACTTTCTCTCGCACCAATGTACTGTTTTCTAAGTTCGTCGGCTTGTCGAGGCGACTAGCCCGCTGCCTTGGAAATAGCTGGCTAGCTTACCGCTTCACCGAGGCTACGTACATAAGTTAAGCCGTCAAATAAGCAAATACCTTTAAAAAAAATATCGAGCGAGTCGACCGTGTCGGACAGCATGTCGAGCTCCTCCGACGTCCAGTCACAGTTGACTTCTATCATGGAAGTGTTCGCCAAGTCCGCGCTGGCGGAAATGTGCAAAGTCGTGGAGAACGACTCGGCCGTCCTGCGCCTGGCGATTTCACGCCAGGAGCGGGAGATCGGGCTCTTGTGGCGCAGGCTGCAGCTGGCGGAGAACGAGGCGAAGGCGGCGAGGCGCGCAGAGGCGCTGAGAGCCGCCACCAGCTCGCGGTCCGTGGGCGTCCAAGTTGACAACGCGGCGGCGGCCGGGCGAGGTGATCAAGCGACGTCGGCAGGTTTATTGGCTTGTAAAGCGCTTTTAATCGATCTCAAAGTGGTGTGCGTAAATGTGACTCGAGAAATATAAAATGCATATATGTAATCCCTCAATCGTAAGCTTAATTCACAAAACCTGAAGTCTTCACACACACTTCATGTTTGACACTGATTCGCAACACTTGTTTGAGTTTTTTTTTTTTTTTTTTCTGTTTACCACAGTTTCCTCCTGGACTGACACAGACTGGAAAGATTCGTCTATTCACTCATTCACACTACAGGTTAGTAATGGACCGGTCTGCCACGTTTATTCCCTATTCTCTGGTTTTCCTGGTGCAATTGTCATGTTTTTATTTATATTTTTTGCTTCATTTCAGGCTGTAAATGTTGACAAGGAACAATCTGAGTCTCCTCAAGTCAAAGAGGAGAAGACTGAGGAAGAGCCCTGGACCAACTCACACTGTATGAGTATGACTGAAACATACCCATTTCGTTCATATACGTATAAACATTTATAATTTATAATATTTAATATTTTTATTAATTCTGAAGTTATTGGTTTGTGGTTAATTTAAGAATTTCTCCAAGGTACAAATGTTAAAGGCGAAGCAGATGGCTGGGAAGAGGACACGTCCAGCACACCAGCTGAAGGTAGAGGACAGTAGTCCACTCCACGAGTAATGACTTGAACGTGTTGCTTCTGCTTGTAACCACCTGTTATTTTCAGCGCTACCATCTAGCCTGTTTAGTTCAGGTGCCCAACAGACTTAGAGAGTTTATCACCGGGGAATTTCCAGTAAGCTGGATAATTGAAGTGAAATGTCAAGTCGTGCCAGTATGAGATTAGGTACACAGCACTTCTATTAAGTGCTGGACTTCACGATTTCAATAGTTTAGCTAATCTTCTATTAAGCTTCTATTAAGTGCTGGACTTCACGATTTCAATAGTTTAGCTAATCCGCTGATCCTTTATGGAATACACACTGAGCTTGGGTGCCATCAAACAATATAGCATAAGACATGATACAACAGAAAGTGGTAAATTGAGCAGATGATGTGTGGAACAGTACACTGTATAGCCCCACATTAGCATGACTGGCCTTAATCTCTGAAATTTGATCAGTATATTGTTAAAATGAGCCATTTCTTTTGAGCTGGATATTCAGCTGATGCCCATGTCTTCTCGCTGTGTTCAGCAGGGGAGGGCACACAGCAAAACGCGTCTATTGATGGTAAACAGTGCAGCGTTTGGGAGCACTGCACAGCAGAGGACCCTGTCCGGTCGCAGCGTGGGCTTCATCAAGAGAACAGGTACCCACAGCAGCATCCTGCTGATGGTGGCAGCCACGTTGTCCAGGAGCAGGAGCACATAGCAAGTGATGCCGCAGAGACCTCCGACAACTGCGAGAAGCGATCGCGCTGCGGTCAGTGTGGGAAGACGTTCACCACGCGCTTCTACCTGAAGATCCATCAGCGCATTCACACAGGTGAGAGACCTTTCATCTGCTCGCTCTGTGGCAAGCGCTTTTACTGCACCTCCCACCTCATCTCCCATCAGCGCTGTCACACCGGAGAGAAGCCCTACAGTTGTGATGAGTGTGGAAAAGCCTATTCACATCTCAACTCACTCAAACTCCACCAGCGCAGCCACTCTGAAGAAGTGGCCCTTGGCTACACATGATGTCTTGAGTAGAATTGGTGCTTAGTTTACATCCTGCCTTTTTTATGCTCTTGTGGGACCAACTTTTTTGGTGGACGAGTCTGTAGATCAGCACCCAGGGATTTTAAGAAAAGTCACTGGAAAACATGTTTTGACAATTGTTTGTAATAAAATGAAAAGTAGTGAATATAGCTTATGTGACTACTCACATAGTCTTATGCAGATGAGTTGATGAAATTCACAATCATCTCTAGCAATCTAAAGCTGGGCAGCATTAACTAGCTTGGTAACCAGGACTGTAATTGTAACTGAAAATTGTTGTACATATAGTTATAACTGTAAAATGTTATACATATTGCTATAAACAGCTCAGCATCACCTGAGCTGAATTAACCCTGTGGCCTGCCATGGCCTTGGGTACTTGGGTCATTTTATTAATAAGATTTTACATGCATACGTTTTCCTGGTGTTGCTGCACATCCAACACTGTTAAATCGTACTGTATATTCAAACAGGTCCTTTTGGTATTGATAATTTAACTGGGTTGATTGTGCTATAGTACTTATTCTAGGGGTGCAATGGTAAAATATTGAACCATTCGGTCTGCCCTGGGGGATTTGTTTTGCAATTCATTTTCAAATTGGTCTAGATATGTCCTGTGATTTGGACATAAGCCCTCAACAGAGCCTGTTAAGCTGTAAACACCAATGGTCCCAAGTTAACTTGTTGTGCCTCCACCCACTCACCCCCTCTCATGCTGTTGTAACTGGAGCAGCGTCAATGAGTTTCTCGAAAAGGTAAAACCTGTAACAGTGAGGGTCCGTGTGGTGATTTGAAGTCGATTTTAGGTTGAACGTGGAGAGGAAGAAAACCACTCACTGAGATTCTGGAATTAACCGAAACCGTTGCCCAAAAACTGAGGTATGTGGGATACCTGTACCATTGCACCCCTACTACTGAGCTGTAGTCACAGGTTTCAAGACATGTACATGCATCTTCTGTTCTGTTGCCTGTCGTGCACTATACAAGAAAAAAGGTTTTCAGTCAAAACACAGTAAAATGTGACTGATAATATCTGTTTTTTGAAAGGATGGTTAGTAGCCTGTAGTTGAATTTTTATTTTTTTAAAAATGACTGTAAATTTATAAAAATACTAGTTCTTATGGTTATTTCACTAACATGTGAATTTTATAAATGGTTTGATACTGTATATTCAAATAAAGATAGTATCTTATGTTGAATATTCAGTTCACTAATTATTGAATTATTAGTTATTTAAAGATGTGTTATCAGTTTTTACATTTTACTTGACTGTCTGTCTCTTTTATTAATTGGCACAATGTGTTATATATTTAGACTAGTGCTTTAGAAAGGAAAACACAATATTAACTTGCAGTGAGTTTTGTGTGTGCCGTTGGTTTGGTTTATCCAGGTAAGTTCTTGAAGGTTTAACTTTAACTGGATTTAATCAGGTAATGGCTACATGGGGTGAAATTTTGTAGGCAGTAAGAAGAGGGCTCAGGAGAATCCTACCTTTGGTGGATTTCACATTCGTTTTTCAGTAATTGAGAGGTAGTGAAGATGATGATGCTTTATGAGTGGAATACTTATTAGCAAAAAAAATATACACAGAACCGAACAAATTATAAAATGTAAATATTGTGGCTGCTTAGACTACGGTAATAGGCATCCAATGCATAGCCTGCATAAAACAAACAGCAACAATCAATACAAAATAATTGGTGTTTGTTTCAAACGATCTGATCTCAGATCAGTACAATTCAAAGCACTTCCATTTAAATTTAATTGGGAGCTGCCATGGCACACAGCAGTGTGGCCTGGCATCTCCAAGGTTGTTCGAATTCTAGCTTGAACCTTGTATGTATTGAGTTGAATTGAGTGTGTGTGCTCTGGTCCCAGTGTCCTGGGATGGGCTCCAGCAGCCACAACGTATAACTAAGTGGTTATACGTAGTTATACGTTATACCACAGACGCTGTAGCCAATCAATCATACTGCAAACTTGGTATAACTAGATACAGTTGAAACCAAAAGTTTACATACACTGTATAAAAAGACATAACTTTTTTTTTTTTTTTTCTTACTGGCTGATATTAAATCATACAAAACGTTCAGTTTTAGGCCTGTTCCCAAAATAATTTCTATTCACTAAATATCTAAACAATGTGTGAGAGAATTTTTTTTCTTTTTTTTTTATTACTTTCTTCAAAGTCAAAAGTTTACATACACCCGTGGCACACCTGTGGATGTATTTAAAGGCACACCTCAAGACGCTGCTTTATTTTGTGACACCATGGGAAAGTCAAAAGAAATCAGCCAAAACATCTGGAAGAGAATTGTGGACCTCCACAAGACTTTTTCATCCTTGGGAGCAAGTTCCAGATGCCTGAAGGTGCCATGTTCATCTGTTCAAACAGTTATGCGCAAGTATAAATAACATGGGAATGTCCCGCCATCATATTGCTCAGAAAGAGAGATGTGTTCTGGTGCAGAATGTGCGTATCAATCCCAGAACAAAAGCAAAAGACCACGTGAAGATACTGGCTGAAGCTGGTAAGAGTGTATTATTATCATCCACAATGAAACGAGTCCTGTACCGACATGAGCTAAATGGCTACTCACAGAGGAAAAAGCCATTACTCCAAAAGTGACATAAAAAGACAGATTTTTTGCAAATACACACAGGGACAAAGACCCTAATTTCTGGAGACATGTCCTGTGGTCTGACAAAACAAAAATTGAACTGTTTGGCCATAATGACCATTGTCATATTTGGAGGAAAAATGGGGAAGCCTTCAAGCCTGAGAAACACCACCCCAACTGTGAAGTACGGAGGTGGCAGCATCATGTTGGGGTGTTTTGTTGCAGGAGGGACTGATGCACTTCACAAAATACATGTCATCATGAAGAAAGAACAGTATGTTGAAATATTGATGCAGCATCTCAAGACATCAGCCAGGAAGTTAAAGCTTGGGTACAAATGCATCTTCCAAATGGACAATGACCCTAAGAAAACTGCATAATTGGTTACAAAGTGGCTTAAAAACAACAGTGTCAATGTTTTGGAGTGGCCATCACAAAGCACTGATCTCAATCCCATAGAAAATTTGTAGGACAGCTGAAAAGACATGTGAGAGCAAGGCGGCCTACAAACCTGACTCAATTACACCAGTTCTGTCAGGAGGAATTGGCCAAAATTCCATTAAACTGTTGTGAGAAGCTTGTGGAAGGATACCCAAAAAGTTTGCCTCAAGTCATTCAGTTTAAAGGCAATTCTACCAAATACTGAGCAAATGTAAGTAAAACTTTTGACTTTGAAAATCTCAAACATTCTCTCACACATTATTTTGAAATTTAGCAAATAGAAATTATTTTGGGAATCCAAACGGGCCTAAAACTGAAAGTTTTGTTTGATTTAAAATCAGACAGTAAGAGAAAAAAAATTGTCTTTTTATACGGTGTATTGGGTGACATTAGCACTAATGTAGAAAAGAACTATAGGCATTCTATAGGCATCTTACATCTGTCACATATTATTCATGAGATTTAGCAAAACCAATAGCACTGTTTTTTAAAAAGGTTTAACGCGAAAACAATACAGTAATGCCTCATTGCAACTGGTTTTAAAACCAATATGTGCCCTTTTCAGACATATATAAAAATAATATGAATGTCCTTTATTTGATGAATTTCTTTTAAAGATTGAATGATAGTCCCACATGCTGTTCCTGGTTATATTTGCAATATTGCTCAGACTTAACCCTAAAGCTCATCCTGTACCAGGATTCTTTACAAGTTGGGTCAGTGAAGGAAATGCCTAAAATACTTTTTAAGTCATGTTTACTTCACACTGTCTGACCTGTGCAAATATGGAACCATAGTAATTTTACTTAAGCATAGTATAGACTGTGTAGCAAATGACCTTTTTGATATGTTTTCCTCCTTTAATTTAGGGACCGTGGCGGATGTAGATGATGCCCTAGCTGCCTTCACGCAGTCAATTTTGCCAAACCTTACATCCCAGCAGTCACTTATTAATGCACTCAAAGGTCTCGGTGTGGAAACACTTGACGATCTGAAGTATGTTCAAGACACGGATCTGTCTGATGTCCTCAGGCCAATTGAAGCAAGAAAACTGATTTCTCGATTGAAAGGTATACATTTTTTTGTGAATTATTGTTTGTACCACATACATGATTGTAATGTGGACCAATCACTGTGATTCATGAGAGTTTCCTCTCATGTTTTTATTTAGGGGTGTGAGTCTGTGGCAGGATTGGTTTCCATTCAGCATCACAAAGGCATTTGCTGTCTTATAGTCCAGGACTATAGAATAATTTAAATTGTATACATAGTTCTTGGCTCTTTAATTGTTGTTCAAAGTCATATTTTTACATTTAATGTCTGTACCTGTTTGTGAGTGTATTTTTTGTACACAAGTTCAGGACAATGAAGCTTCCAACAGTGAGATCACCGTGAGGCGCACTGATGATAGGACTTCAAATCCAAGTTTAGTCAGATGTGAGTCTTTATCAGCTATGCCAACACATTATAACCTTTTTTCACAGCATGTTACCAGCACAACTTGACTCAGATCTACTCTATTTCATGCATCGTTTCTAAATGAAGATATGGTGGTAGTAGCCTAGTGGGTCACACACTCGCCTATGAGTCAGAAGACCCAGGTTCAAATCCCGCTTACTACCATTGTGTCCCTGAGCAAGACACTTAACCCTAAATTGCTCCAGGGGGGAAGTCCCTGTGACTACTGATTGTAAGTCGCTCTGGATATGGGTAAATGCTGTAAATGTAAATGTAAAAAAAAAGTTCCTGGTATCATAAATCCAGCTACCAAGCAGTGGAAATGGGCTTCCAGTCATACAAACAAGCTATTTAATGTCTGCACAACCATTGGGGGCCAGAGCACCCCACAGTTTGAAAAACATTTTACACACTAATAATAATAACCATTGCAAATTAACTGATCAGCCATAAAATCGGCCAAAAGCCTTGCCATTTTGGACATGGTCTGATCCAGTCATATAGCATTACAATTACATTAACTAACTAGCATCACTCGAACCCATATACTTATTCAACACATAAAGTTCAAGAATTGACAGTTTACTTCCAGGTACCTTTTCTGACACATAATTGTTTTGTCACCTGTGATTTTATGATACGTGTGACCAATTTGTCCTGCAATGGAAGTTATGTGGTTGTGATAGAAACTGAGAATGTTGATGTACATTGGAAGATATTCTGAATTATACTTTAATTTTGTTTTAGTCATTCCAAGCCTCCGAGCTGTCTGCAGTGGAAGTGAGAGCTCTTCGTGTGCTGATACTCCATCAGATTCAAGTTTCTTGTCCACACAAACCAGAAAGCAGTATACAGACCATGACTGGCACCATGATTTTGTGGTTCCTTGGAGTAAAATTCCTCACTCAGTAAGAACAAAGTTTGAAAAGCAGGAGCGGCCATCTGGTAGAGAACGAAGGGAGATAGTTCGTCTAATTGTAGATGAAGTCCTGACTGTGTGCCAAAACCCAAGAAAGAAGCATTTGGCTGAGATAGCTCGGAAGATGGCGCTGAAATATCCTAAGAGTTTCAAAGATATTAGTGGCCACCAAACCACTGGCAGTGGGTATGATTCATTAACAAAGCAGTTGCAGTGCAGAGTTGATAACCTAAAGCGAGAGAATGTGAGATTCCAGCTGAAAAGACGTCATACAAAGACACTGAAGACAGAAACTCAAGATGTCAGAAGCAAGAAAACAAGACTGGATTCCTATGGTTGCATTAATTGGCAACCAAGTTGTCTACCATTACAGGAAACCACAAAAACACAAAAGGAGAAACAGGAGGAACTGCTTAATTTGCACAGAGATGGCGTGAAAGACCACAACAAGATTGTGAAGTTGATGATTTCAACATTCCGCGCACAAAGAAAAGACATAGTCACAGGGACTGGAACACATGAGCTTTCGAAGATGTGGCCATATCTGTTTGAAATGTGTGGTTCTAAAGCACATTTTCACAAACTTACAGGAGTCAGCTTGAATGCCAATTTTTATGCAGCAATGTCCAGTAAGTGTGGAAGAATATTGAATTATTTCCAGTCACTGCCACAGGGCCAAAATGAAAAAATCTCAAAGATACTCATCAACTTCGATGAAAGAAGCACGGAAGCCACGATACTAACATGTGTACAGATACTTCTGGTCTACTTCAGTGAAGATGAAGAAAAATTGATGGTGAAAGTGGAGGACACTTGTCTTCCATGTGAGGTCACAAGTGAGCAGCTTCCAACAACTCCCTGCATTGTGCTTTGCGGTAATGAACTTATGTACTGTGTTTTGTATCGTTAACTGAGAATTCCAGTGAGCAAAACCACAAAATCAGTTGTAACTGTTACATCTCTTTAAATATCATTCCATTGTATTCTATTGATTACATTCATATAGCCACATGATTATGATGCTGTTGAATAACACTGTCGTATAAGTTTCAGCAGCTACCGATTGTGCAAATGATCCCAGATCAGAATATCTGTGTCATTGTAACAAGTACAAAGAAATTACTTTACTTTACTTTACTTTATTTGGCAGACGCTTTTATCCAAAGCGACTTACAATGGGAAGACACCAGCAAAAAAAATTAGATGCAGTCCCAGCAAAAAAAATTAGATGCAGTCCCTGAGCTGGAGAGCTATCTATAAATATACACTGCACAAAAAAATAAAGGGAACACTTAAACAACACAACGTAACTCCAAGTCAATCACACTTCTGTGAAATCAAACTGTCTGTTTAGGAAGCAACACTGATTGACAATCAATTTCACATGCTGTTGTGCAAATGGAATAGACAACAGGTGGAAATTATAGGCAATGAGCAAGACATCCCCAATAAAGGCGTGGTCCTGCAGGTGGTGACCACAGACCACGTCTCAGTTCCTATGCTTTCTGGTGAGGTTTAAGGACATTACATCAAATTTGGATCAACCTGTAGTGTGTTTTTGCACTTTAATTTTGAATGTGACTCCAAAGCCAGACCTCTATGGGTTGACTAAATTATCTAGTTTTTGTGTGCTTTGGTTGTCAGCACATTCAGATCTAGGATGTCTTATTTCTGTGTTCCCTTAATTTTATTGAGCTTTGTATTTTTAATGGGACATACAGAGGTCTGTTCATCAGCCTTCCTGAGATCTAATGCCCGGTTTAGTTTTCTAGTCCAAGTGTATTATTTTAAGATAAGATCAACCTTTATTAGTCCCACAAGTGGGAAATTGCTTTTTAAATTGACCATTGATCAGAAGTGCCTTTTTTCAAATAAAGATCTCATGCTTCAGGGTTTGTTATTTCAAGTTTTTTTTATTGTTGCAACAGTTTCAAAGAAATTAGTGGTTACACTGTCGAATCATTGTAATAATACAGTTGCCACTGGTGTCCTGCTCTATAAGTGCAGCATACCAGTGGCAGTGTTGAGTGTTATTATGAAAGTCTTATTTTCAATGGTTCCTTTTCTGTATACAGGAAGTAATGCCCTGACAGCCGACCTGTACATGGTCTCAGTGGACAAAATCATTGTCAACAAAGCTCTGTCATCGTTTGGTGATGCCCTGGTACTGATGTTTACGTGTTATTACATGCTGAACATAAACTATCCAGTGGAAGTCTGTGCTACTTTGGATTTTCTTCAGAGGTAGGACATTAAAATGTGTTTTAGTATGATAAATTCACTGTGATTAAGCAAGATTGCCTTGTGGTCAGTAGTGTGCTGCTGAGAATGGGATGTAAGTTTTCTTTAGATCTCTTTCTACACAAACTTCACAAGCCTTCATGTAGGAATGTATCACTGTGCATTAGTGTATCTATCTTTTTATTATTTTGTCCAGGTAGCAGACTAACTACATTTTGCTCTCTCAAAAGGTACATATTCAAGATTAACCCAGACAAAGGTGCCAAAGTTGACCAGAAACAGTCAAAAAAGCAGTATGCTATGAACCCAAAGGTCCTCTCGCTCATGACAAGCATTGCTGACTTTGAATGATGGAAGCAAGCTGAGCTTCATTTCTGTCCTCCTCATTCATTTAGTCATCTTTATTTTGAAGCATGCTTAAAAAAAAAGAATAAAAACTGTACTATCTACAATAAAATATACATGATATTTAATTCTCTTATGCTTTTTGTATTTGCTCATTTCTTCTTAGATATTCTGAAATATCTTTTGTAAAAGATATTCTGAACTTTATCTTATTTTGAATTGCACTCATTTTTATTTTTTTTTGCATTTTTCCTTCTACTGGTAGCTTACATAAGATATCTTACATATAAGAAGTGTTTTATACAGTGCTATCAGATTACATACAGTTTAAAAGTATAGTTTTAATTCCTATTTAGAACAAGTACCTAGTCTTGTCGTTTTAAATACAGAGGTATTTTAAATCTGGAGATTACCATTAAAAGCAAGTAATTTACAGTGAAAACATGCTTTCACTGTAAATGTCTTTTTATCTGGTGTCACAGATTCAATACTTTTCACAGTGGCTCATGGTGATGTATCGTTAACATTGCTGATCATTTATGTCTGTACAATGTATTTTCTTAATCGGCAGCATTGCTTTATGTTTTTGGAAAAAATGATAAGTATGATTTGTTACCATTTTTGAGAGTAAATTCTTCTTTTTATCCCCTCTATTGTCTGTTTCAATGATTTGTTTTTTTTTTTTTCTTTGTGCACCAGAAAAAAAGAACTCATCACATCTGCAAATACCCACTCTACCTGCATTTATTATATCCAAATAAACCAGACGACTGTCGGCGAGATGTTCTGTAGCCTCAGACAGACCCTTCGCCGTGCGAAAGTGGGGGAGGGGGTGGAGTTTCCAACTTCACTACCCAGAATGCAAAGCGCGTGTTATTGGCCAGTGGGAGAAAGGAAAACACATTACACGGAGTCGACACACTCGCGTCGACTCAGATGTTGCTAATTACCCAGTACAGCCTGGGATTTTGTTACTTTATCTAGTCGGTCAGATTAGCCACGTACGAATTTGCTGAGCAAAATCGCACCAAGCGACTTCGCCGACGTTCGGAAATCTGCGCGGCGGTTCCACGGGAAGACAGTCCGGCTGGGGAGCAGGTCGTGTTCGACAGGAGCGCAGGGTTCGCCGAATTAGACTGTAACGTTAGTCGCTGGTGGACAGAGTTGTTTTCATGGACATCGGGCCAAGTGATTGGCGCTCATTCAAAAACTTGGGGTGACACTTTCTGACTTCGCTCAAACGTCTTGTTGAAACGCGACAAATCGCTGTCGGCCGCAGCCAGGCGCCGCGTCTGCTGTTTTTTTTTTTTTTAAGTCGAAAGAGGAGGCCAAACAAACAAAGAAGGATTTTTCTCCCCCTACAGCGGCTAGCTAGCGGAGATAGCTGGCTGGCTAGCTAGCCTGCTAGCAGCTTTAGCGAGACAATATCGTCGTTTGAGCAACATCTTGACGCCTCGCGAAAATGGCACAACACGGCAGCTCTCACGTCGCCAGCTCGCAAAAAGCACTGATGCTGGAAATGAAAAGTCTGCAGGAAGAGCCAGTCGAGGGCTTTAAAATAACACTGGTGGACGAGGCAGACCTGTACAACTGGGAAGTAGCCATTTTCGGACCCCCCAACACTCACTATGAGGGGGGTTATTTTAAGGTAAAGTCAACTCCGCGTAATAAATCCACATATGTATATTTTGTTTGCTCGATCAAGTGTGTGTTGTGTTGTGTTCGTTTCCCCGTGTCTTATTGTGAAACAGCCTGTCGTAGTTTGCTGGCCCAACTTGTTTCTGGTCGACGGGCTTTGGCGACAGTCAGCTGGCTTTGTTCCATTTTGGCCAAACAGTTCATTTAGTAGATTCCGCAATCTACTCCGTGACCATTAAACCGCGTAAAAAACAAAAAAAAACAGCAGAATGTGTAGTGAAAAGGCCACGCTGTAAAATGGAGCTGGTTGTTTCCCCTGACTAAAAGAAACGGCTAGCTGGGTGTCTTGTCCCTTTGTTCCCAGTCTTTCGAGCTCAACAATGTCAACCTAAATAGCCAGAGCTTAGCTCAGTGATTCGGCATTCGTGCACAGGAAGGAGTTGCGAGGCTTCTGTGAACTGGGCCGGTTTTTTTTTTTATTATTATTTGCGAAGCGCTGGCATAACGTCGAGTTACACGTTGCTAACTAAAAATGGTGTCCGGCGTCTAATGCCTATTCCTGGCGTCGTAGTCTCGCCAGAATTTTTTTTTTTTTTAAATTCCGGCAGATGTAGGGAATTTTGATTGCAGGCAAATCGTTTAGTTTTTTTTTTTTTTGTTTTCCCTTGAGGGTGTACGTCGGAAAAAATAAAGCGATGCGTCTGGAATCTAGGTCGCCGTGGCCATCGCCTTTGTTTACTTTCGTTGCACCCAAAACTTTACAGGTATGGGGCCCTCGTCCGGGCCTGGGTGGCTCCTGGCTGCCGAGAAAGCACGTTTTTTTTTTTTTCTTATATAGCCGGAACATGACTTCTTACGTGCATGTCGTCCCATTGGTAAGAAACGGATCGCCTTGTGGCCGGGCTAAGATTACACGGTGCAGGGTTACAAGGCTGCTGCTGCTCGACCTGCCAAGATACGGCAGGCCATATAGCTTAAAACCATCGTTTCATTAGAGAGAAACTCTGTAAGTAAAAACGTCCCTATCTCATCCTGGTTTTAACCTTTTATTGAGTGTGTTATGATGAAGCCAAATTTATATCAAGCAGCTGACATTATCAATTTATCAAACAGGTTAATACCAAGTTCTCCACCCTGTTCAGAGATTGGCTTCTGTTGACACGGGCGTATTTCCCTAATTCTGGGGTGGATCACTTCTGCTGCTTAAGGATGTGGGTGTGATTGGTTCGAATGTGTGTCTGTGGGGGTAGGATAAGATCCCGTTTGGCTGCTAGTGGGAGTGTTCTTGAGCATTCTTTCTCTTGTCGTTTTGACTTGCTTGTCTCATGTTTTGCTGCATGTCCCTTTCTTTTTCCCCCACTTGATTTTATAATTTATTTATTATTTTTTATTCCAGGCTCGCATCAAGTTCCCCATTGATTACCCTTACTCCCCACCGACCTTCCGCTTCCTCACCAAAATGTGGCATCCAAACATATATGAGGTGAGAGCTGCTCCCTGCACACCATTAACTTTGACCTGTTGTGTGTAATTGGCTTATAAACCTCTACCCCACATTTGGCACTGAAACGGGTTACTTGGGCAATCTATACGTGAGGCGATAATCATATCCAGTATTGTGTGTTAGACCCCTATAGGCTGGTGGCTGTAACACTAGGCTTTGTTTGTTGAGCTGCAGCCCCTGGGCTAATGCTTCGTTTCATGACTGGCTGTCCTTGTTTTCTCTTGCCCCATTTTGAAAATCACCTCACAGTTCACAGTGTTCTTCAGGAACCCCAGGCAGTATTTGCAGAATGAGGACCTGCTTAGTCCTGTTTTGAGTTTTAAAATGGATTGGGGGACATTTTGAGAACAAGCCCAACCTTGATGTAACAGTAGCAGTCTTGTCGGACTAGTTGGCCACTTTTTCCTTTTTGCCGTTTCTATAACTTTACACCCCCAACCATATGAACTAAATGACTACATTTGACTGTGCTACTGCTCTGTCTGGCCTCATTTTTATTCTATTGTCTACATTTAAGGCTGTTTTATTCTATACCTTGTTTTCAAGTTAACTTAAATTAATTTATGTTCTGATAGAATGGAGACGTGTGCATATCTATTCTGCACCCACCAGTGGATGATCCACAGAGTGGGGAGCTGCCGTCAGAGAGGTGGAACCCGACCCAGAATGTCAGGTATGGTCTACTGTGCTGTTCTCACAAATGCTTATATCTGTTTGCAGGGTTTTTTTTCCAATAATCAACAGCTCCAGTTATAATCCAGGTAGTAAGTGCTTTTATGTGTGGGGCAGGTCAAAGATTTCTTGGTGTTCCTCAACCAAGAGTCTAAACTGTGTCAGTTTGGTTTAGAGCTCAAGTGTCGAGTTATATTAAATACATAAATAGGTTTGCTTAACTTCAGTTCAGTGAGTCAATTTAGTATTTAGTTAATATTTCTACATTTGTCCGTTTCGGGTTAACAGTACTGTCCCACATAGAATGTGGCAATGGTCACTTGGCTGTTACAGATATGGCTCTAAAATATGTGCCAAAGGGTTGCAGGTTCGAACCTGTCAACCAGCCAGGTGTTCCAGAGGAACTGTTCCCCAGGTGGCGTCCGTGACTGTACCGCACTGTGGTGTTTCACGGTGACAAGTAATCAATAATGATAATGAGACTACGTTTTTTTCAAATGCGCCTCAAGGAAAAGTGTTTTTCTTACCATGCTGTAGAGGCCATTGCCAGTTGTACAGTTGTAGTCTACCTTAAATATGTAGCTGTGCGGTTGCTCTCACCATTTTGTCCAAGTTGAATATCCTTGGTTCTTATAACCCACTATATAAACACACATCACCTTGTACTTAATTTATTTTAATGGTGATTATATTTGAAGATGTTTTCTTTGTGAATAATGATTGTTACTTGACATTACAAAAAAGATATGAATTTACAAGTTGTACACATATATGCGGACCCTTTCTGGACCAGTTTGATTAAATCAGATTAAAAAAAAAAAATGTTATTTTAATAAAAGGGGCTGCTCCAGGAGAGGGTATGAAAACACCACACTAAGATGTGATTAGTTTCTAGTAATCAGTTTTCTTGAGCACGCCCTGCAGTACAACCTAAGAATGTGGCAGGTTGTGCCTGTTGAACACACACACACACACACACACACGCGCGCGCTGAAGGCTGCTTACTGTTTTTCCCCTGTTGTGTCCTGTGAGTGGGATTTAGTTAGAATTTTTGAAGGAGCATGACAAGTCGATCAAGTGGCCTTTCTCTGTCAACATTTTTGTTAAGCAGAAACTCTGAAGTGATTATTAGTATACAGCAATTGGAATTTTTTCAGATTTATTTAAAGTAAAAAAAAAAAACACGTCTTGTTTATGAAATGCTCATGTTGGCTGCACAGTCCTG
Source organism: Denticeps clupeoides (assembly GCF_900700375.1). Classification (NCBI taxonomy): domain Eukaryota; kingdom Metazoa; phylum Chordata; class Actinopteri; order Clupeiformes; family Denticipitidae; genus Denticeps; species Denticeps clupeoides. The sequence continues at coordinate 11,874,724 of NC_041710.1, read as the reverse complement.
TTCACTTTTGGTTGATTTGTTGAGACCAAGGTATTCTTTTGTTTAATTGCATTAGCCACATTAAAACACACCTCCCATGTCGCCACTTGTTTTTTTTTAACATGTTAACCTAAATTGTTCTCTTCTAGAACAATCTTGCTGAGTGTCATCTCCCTGCTGAACGAGCCTAACACCTTCTCCCCAGCCAACGTCGATGCTTCCGTCATGTACCGCAAGTGGAGGGACAGCAAAGGAAAGGAGTGCGAGTACACTGAGATAATCAGGTCAAATTACCTTACACATCCTCTAGCCATGGCTCCCCAAGATCATCCATTTAATTTATGTATTTACTTATGTACGATTTTGAGTGGCTGGATCTGTTTAATTTAAAGCAGAAACACTTTGTACTTTAAGGAATCTGCACTTAAAGGATCGAATTCTCTGCGATTGGTCTATTTTTGGCATGGTACTGCAGTATTATACAATGATCCATTTAATTTCAACTTGTTTCTGGTTTTCTGCAAATGTGGAAAATTTGTGTAGTTATGTGTACTCCATGGTTTATTGGTCCAGATGGATGAACTTTTACCAATAAGACTGGCATAGTATTCATGCTATTGTACTTAATCCGTGCTTTTCCACATCCTGTGTTAATTTTGCAGACCTCTGGGTATTATTCTAGTTCTTCCCCTGGTCTGTCTGTACATTTGCAGTCAAATGTTTCCCAGAAATTTTGTCTTGACTTAAAGACACTATGTGCTGAACTGTTCTTCTTCTTCATTTGTGCAGGAAGCAGGTTTTAGCCACTAAAGCAGATGCTGAGCGAGATGGGGTGAAGGTGCCCACCACTCTGGCTGAGTACTGTGTGCGTACACGGGCACCACCCCCTGACGAGGGTTCAGACCTCTTCTATGATGACTACTACGATGAAGAGGAGCTAGAGGACGATGACGATGATGAGGAGGAGGACTGCTGCTATGCCGAAGATGACTCTGGGAACGAGGAGTCATGACAAAGCCCCATACCTCATGCCCTTTTCCCCTATACCACTCCCTCCCATTCCTCTATCACGAGCTACAGCATGCAACCCATCCCCCACAGCATACCTAGTCTGAGCACACTTGTGTTCCGGCTACAGAACAATCTTAGTTTTTATTTCTTCATTTTTAATATGAAAATTGCACCTGTTTCTTTGTTTTTCCCCACCCTGTTGCCACTGTGTCCACCAATAGGTCCTTAAGCACACGTCCTGTCCGTTAATGTTATTATTTTACTTTTCCATTTTTCCCATTCTCTACTGCAAAGACTTTGGTTTTCAGGGACTACTGGCTTATAAAGAAATTAAAACGGCTAAAAGGTGTTGTGATTGAGGCCTTGCTGGACCCATCAGTGTGATCCTGCTTTTTTTTTTTTTTTTTTTTTATTATTCTCTGCTTTTTCTTGAGTTGTTCGCTTCATCTGAGAAAAGAAGACCGTTCTCCACTGCAGCCCTGAATTGAGAGCCGGAATCAAATAGACTAGTTCAGCAATAAAACGTTTCTAGTTCTTGCATAAGGGCAGGTCAAACGTTTGCATATTGTACAAACTACGACTCCTTGATCAAAATCCCATTTCCCTGATGAAGGAAGCTGCTGTCGCATGTGCTGTCAGAATAAAGACTCTCAAAGCTGCAGAGTTGAGGGCAGGACTTGAGACGAGTGGAACTGGCAGGAGGCGGCTGTCTTTCTTTCAGTCTCTGAAAATCACGCCATTGCCTCTTGCTTGGTAATGCTGTGGCTGAAATTTGACACACTCTGACCTTGGCCAAGCAGTGGCTCAAATGTACATCGTGACTCACTGGCAAGGATTCACCCGTTTAATGAAGAAATGCACACTTGTAATGCTATGAGTGAATCAATCATATTTGGGGAAATTGATTTTTTTTTTAAATAATTTGTTTTGGTTTGTTCAAAATGAGTGACTTCCATTATCTTCAAGTGTTTTTAATCTGGAGAATTTATTTAATCTGTGCATAGGTTTGTTTGTAGAGTGGTGGGTGTTGGATTACCATACAGCAAAGTTATTTCGCTTTAAGGGTCTAATATATTGTGAATTTCTGGGTGACCACATATGGTAAGAGTAATTGAGAATGTTGTCGGCTTTGAAATTGTTTTCCCTTCTCCCTTTCTTGCATCTCAAGACTGGTGTTGGTCGTCAGCAGAACCATTGGCTGTTAATGCTACATTTGGAAAACTGTTTTTTCATCTCAGGACAAAAACTGGCTAAAAAAAAAAAAGAGAGAAGACAACGTTGCAAAAAAAAAAAAAAAAACTTGAGGTTTTCTTTTAGCTGCGGACAAATCAACCAAGTCCACCAGTTTATCTTGTGGATCCCACACAGTTTACAAAGTTACTGGTTCTGATATGCACACAGCTGTTCAGATGAGCTTGCAACTGACCTGTATTTTTTTTAACGGTTTGTTGGCCTATTTAAAATGAGGAAAAATAAAGATCTTTATTAGAAAAGTGCTCGTCTCCACCTGAATTATACAGACCACATAGACTGCACACATGTATATGCTTGTATTATGAACAGTTTAATTATGTTTTAACATTTTATTCCTATGATGGTCTGTTTTTAATACAGCTGGAGGTTTCTTGCAACTTTGCATTTTTTTTTGTTTTTGTGGAGAACTCCATGTCTTCCAGGACTTAAAGGAAACGACTCAGTGGTCTAAAGACCATATTCTTTCATCCGAATGTCAGTCACTAGAAGACTAGGCATCATTTGTGGTCTTGAAAATACCCTGGCTGAAATGAGCTGGTGGCAAACTGATAAACTGGAAAGACTGCTTAATTTGACTACGGAGCGATCCTCAGGTTTAAAGGTTTCCTCCACGACAATGACCCAAGACAGGAGTGACAACAGGAGTGATGTGGCCTGGCAACAGTAAAGATCCATACAGCTCTGATTAAGACTAAATTATGATGCTAAACATCAGAGCATCTTTAAAATAACAGTTCTTTCCACATGTTCCAAACCATACCACAACCATATCAGGAGCAGGAGGAATCAGAACCTGGTAGAGACCCAGATCTTAAAGGTGTGAAGCTGTGGCATTACCTTCTGTTCCACTGACTGGTCCGTGGAGATTTCAGCACCAAACTAAAGTTGGTACTGTCCAGCTACTGTCAGCCAAAACCAAGATCCAACTATGAGGTTTTTAACGTTAGCAACTTCATTAAACGCTGTAGGAGCTGGAATCACCACCCATGGGTTAGGTGTTCAATACCTGCAAAAAATGGTCTTAGGCAGAATGACCAGTGGACCAGTGACTGGCTAATGGGCACCTGAAGTGCACTAATATGAGAGTTATCAAAGAAGTGTCATTCAAATGGCTGAAAGATATTACTACATTAATAACTTTCAAGTACATCCTGTGTACCAGTGTCCACCACCAGAAGTGCCCTCAGTGGCTGTATCTCTGTGCTCATCATTTAATTAGAAAAGAAATTGCATCAAGGTTGACTGTGGGAACATACATTGGAGGAGACACTGTGATTCTCTAGGGCAGGGGTGGGGAAAATCGAAGCTGAAGGTAGCCCAACTAAATTTTTACAGCCCAAATGCAGTCTGGCCAGGTCAGCAGCACAAAGGGGCTCTGTAAAGCGAAATAAAAATCTTCAGTATTAGGTTTGATTTACCACTGAAGCCATATCAATGAATCTGACCCATTAATTGGCACAGTTGTAATGGGCCAATACAATTTAAAAATGACTAAATGGCATGGATCCAGTGGCATGGCAGAAAGATTGGGCCACAGATTATTTTTTAAAAATCAGTTTGCTCCAGAATTCGGGACGGCCAAATGAAGAAGAAGTAGGGGGTGGGGGGGGCAAGGCCTTTAGGCTCCATTACAACACGCAGAGTGTGAGAGTAAAATGGTGTTTCCGTAAGATCCAGCAGGGGGCAGTATTGCACCAAATCTCGGATCATTCACGTCGTCTGAGACGGTGTTAATCTGAAGCGCGACAAAAAAACGAAGCCACACGAAGGATCAATGCATACAACTAAAAAACCTCTCAGTTTGTGTGTGGTTTTCTATGTAATATGCACGCCATGCGTTGCCATGTGACAGTCACAGTGCAATTTCCAATTGAATTCTTAATGGAACTTTAAAGGTCAATTACTTTTCACACAGACAATTAGCGTTGGAGTGTAGTGTTGAATCCAGGTGAAGGATTCTCCTGCCATCAGACCCTCCAGTGCCAGTGTTCAACTAGCTAATTAAAGCAATATATCTTGTCCTCTAACGAGGATTTTTATGACACGCAATGAATCCTTGCTTTGGTAGTTGGAATCCTTCCTGGTCGGACAGATCAGCCCCACCTTTTATATTTTGATGCGCCCTCTTTATTGACAGCTGCCTACGTGGGAATACCGTGTTGAAGAAGGCCGGCCTGAACTCAGCCCCCTGCTCATTTGCGTTTTCATCTCCCGCTCTGAACCCATCCCCTGGCCTCCATCTCCTTTCCCGTCTTCTGGGCCAAGCCGGCTCTGTGAGGTTACCGAGCTATTTGCGAGTGTGTGTTCGAATCCGTGAGTGTGTGTGACATGTCTCGGCCAGGAGGAATTATCTGCATGGTTGGGGAGTCTGCCCTCTTCGGTTGGATCTCATGTTTACCCTGTATGCTCACCATTTCATCCTTAGGGTGCCCCAGAGGACACAAGTGAATGAAGAGTGTGAAGCAGGAGGGAGAGAGGGAGGGAGAGAGGGAGGGAGGGAGGGAGAAAATAACTTGTTGCCAAATGTCAGAAAAAAAAAAAAGTGTAGCAGCGGCGTTGCTGTAGCAACCATGGTTGTGCTCGCCGCTTTGCTTTTCCCCATCATCTTCTCCTTCTCCAAATCTCTCCCTCTGTTCCTTTTCTCTTTTTTTTCTGGATATTTTGGTCTGTTTCTTCACAGTTTCCCTCTGTTTTCCATTTTAGCGAAGCAGTCAGTGGGGAGGCTGGGACTGGCGAGATCTGCAGAGCCCAATCCAACAGTTTCCCTCGCACACTCCGCTTTTTGTCCCTCTTTGTGTTGCAGGGATATTTTTGATGCTGCAGACATAACATGAAACCACCTGACTTGCTTTCATTGTCCATAACCATCTATAGAATTGACTGGGACTTGGGGCAGTAATCATTTCGGGCTATTTCTGGCCGATATTTTGCCCAGTAAAAAAAGCGCCTCCAGTAAGTAGGTGGTTTTTTACTGTTGTCAGCAGTGGGTACCGGTGAGGCTGGGCTATATCAACGCATGCCTTCTTATGCATGATGCGATGGAGTCACTATTCTCAATTTCTCCCTGAATCAAGGTTGGCGTTGTCGGCGCAGACAACATTTCCATGAAAGCAATAACTTTTTATTTGTCCTGGATCAAGTGACGAATACCCCGGTGACAGTGCAATTAAGCAGGAGTCCCACGTCTCGCCTGGACTCGGATGAGACCTGTTGTCTTTACTCAAATCACCCAAAGCCAGCAGTGGAGGCAGCCAAAGGGAAAGGACCCCGATATTTCAATTTGAATGCATATCTGACCAAAGAAAAAAAAAGAAAAGAAAACGATCTGCGCTGCATCTTCCATTTAATGTTCCCTCCAGCCCTCTTTGGCGGCCTGGGAAATTAGAATAGATGTGCTCACCAGGCCACCCTAACTGCAGTAACGCTCTGCTCTTCTCCAGGCAATTAACTAATTGCGTTTTAATGAGGAGCCGAGGCTCTCCGGGAGCGAGTCTGTGGCGGGTGGGGGCTTGTGATAAAACGGGACGACCTGGCGGGAGGAGAGCATTCGCGAGCACCCCGTTTTCTCCTGCAGGCATTTCGGGGTCCAGCAAAGTTGCCGCGGCTCTCGGTTAAGGTTCCAACTTAATAATCCGGCGCGGAGTAAAAAGTTTGGAGGTGCGTGGAGAGCGGAGTTTTTTTTTTTTTTATTCGGTTTTATTTTTTTAAATTTTTTTATTTCTGTCGCACCGAGAAGGACCGGCAGGTAGTGGACCGCGTTCTCCGCTCCCATTGGCTGACTCGGGCACACGGCGTGCGCGGAGGAGTCTCGCTATATTAACGCCGGGATTCTTCCACGGACAACTCCACGGCAGAGGCGTGCAGGCTCGCACCCATGACACTCGGACCCGCGGAGGTTTGAAGACGCGCGGTGAGTTGAACGTTCGCACCCGGAGCTCAACAGGTGGCTGCGCCGCGAAAACTGAACTAGACTCGAAGAATCGAATCGAATCGTCTCCGTTCGTTGTCCCAGTGAAAGTGCGTGTTGGTCTGAAACGAAAGTACATCATTTAGGGTTGTAGTTACTGATCATTATTCAGAACTGGACAAACATAATAATTAACAGTCAGAAACCAGCAAACATTTCACGTACTACCAACGGAGCAATAAAAACGTCGTTTTATTCAAACGCCGTCATCTGTGCACTGGGCACGACTCAGCTCTTACACAAATAACATTTACAAATGAAAAAAATCGCTGTAATGGAAAGGCGCGGTTTTCTTTTTTCAATTATGATAATTCTGCAACAAACACACGGTCGGCTGCAGGTCAGGAAAACCCGACACTATTATCCCCTCTGTGATTTAGAGCTTTGAATAAGCCGCCTTGTCAGCTTTTTTTTTTTTATTTGAAGCCAGTTTGTGATCCCAGTGCAGCCTGACTGTTTCAGCTCGGTCGGTACGGTTATGTGGAAAGTGGTTTGGACCAGAAATTGTGAGATTGCCCATTGAATTGGATGTTTCCTTAATTAAATCTACCAATTCGTTAATCAAGCTTGCAAAGAGGAATGCAAGCAAGTCACTTAAAGATGGTTCTTAAAACAAGGCTGTGCCAGTCTTGAATCAGCATGTCTCCAAGGAGACCGACAAGACGATCAACTGTACATCATTAGAGGGGCATTCATCAGTCAAGTTCTCTATCAGACCGAGATTCCTTTTTTGTCTCATTTCTGCAGGACAGGACTCTGATTCCCTCGAGCCGCGGCGATGTGGCTCCTGGAGAAGATTCGCGGCTCGGTGGAGGGCAGTGCCTTGCGGCAGGGCGAGGGCTCAGACCGGCAGAGCAAAGGCCCTGCCCCCTACAATGTCCTGACCCCCGATAAGATCCCGGACTTCTTCATCCCTCCCAAGCTGGTGTGCTGCCCGCCAGAGGCCGAGACCCCAGACGTTCAGCCAAAGAGTGGTCTGCGGCCGTCCAACTCCGAACAAGCCATCTGCAACAAGACTCCCAAGGGCAGCCCTCGCAGCCCACGTTTAATGAGCAAGCTGACTGGGGACAAGAACCTTCTCAAGGTTGCCAACCGTCACATCATCCAGATTGAGAGCGCTGATGACCTCTCAGTGACAGACGTGGGCAACCTGAATACCAACGCCGACCCCCAGTCTCAAACAGCGATGTCGCTGCCCTATGTGCCCAAAGCTCAGACATCGTACGGCTTTGCCACACTAATGGAGAGCCCGCACACTCGCCGAAAGGAGTCGCTCTTCCACAGTGACCCGACAAGTCCCCTGACCTCGCCCAACACCCAGCGCAAGACTGCCACACAAGGCACCCATCTCAACCCCAGCGACTGCAACACGTCCCACCACAATCCCTACCGGTACTTCAGCGGGGGCGAGAGCGACACCTGCTCCTCGGCAGAGTCCTCGCCCTTCAACTCGCCGCTGCTCTCGCGCTCGGCATCGCTGCTCAAGATGTTCACGCAGGAGACGCAGGCCAAGATGGTGCGTGCCAAGCGCTCCTTTGCCTGCCACAGCTCGCTGTCCATGGACGAATGCAGCTCAGTGGAGACCAGCCCGAACGTCCAGAGGCGCTTCCGCCACCCCCCTTCACCCGCGTTCAGGGCCCGGAAGGCTGGCGCGTCCGCCTCCGACCGCCTGGTGCAGCACACGGTCAACCTGCATAAGGGCGGCACGCTGCAACTGTGCACGGACTACGACACGGAAGCGGCGCGACTCCACGTGCGCGTGCTGGCGGCCGAGGAGCTCTACGACAAGCAGTTTGACATCAAGAGCATCAACTGCTGCGTTTCCCTTTACCTGAACCCAGGTAAGCAGCAGAAGCAGCGGAGCACCATCATCAAGAACAGCCGCAACCCCGTCTTCAACGAGGACTTCTTCTTTGACTCGTTGCCCGCCGTCCAGGTGAAGAACCTGGCCATCAAGATGAAAGTGGTGAACAAAGGCACCAGCCTGAAAAGAGACATTCTCCTGGGGGAAAGAGAAGTTCCACTCAGGGAGCTGCTCTCTGGGTTCTAGCCACGGGGATGGTGCGTTTTTTTTTTGGTTTATTTGGTCGCGTCTGTGGTTCGGGGTTCGCTTCTTTTTTTCTTTTTTTTTTTTAACAATTGTGCTTAATGATGCTGTTCTGTTCTTTAAAGCTTTTATCTGAACCCTGATACCTTAGAAGGAACAGAACAGCCTGACCCAGCCTTAGCCGATCACCTGCATTCAGTCTGAGTCTGTGAGGAGAGGGTCAGCGGCATTACACGACAGCCCGTTTGGCCACTAATAGCGTCAAATGGAGAGGGTTCTCCTGCTTGCTCGAATGGGAGCTGACAGAGTAATAACTCTGTATCCCTGACTTTCATTATTGCTCGCTTTTATTTATTTATTGCCACCCCCTCCCCCATTTTGCATCCTCGCCACCTCTTGCTAGTGCACGTGGTTTTCACCCACATTTCTTTGAAGGAATTCCTTCAGTAACACCCAGATGTTCTGCATGTTAAGGTTTTTTTTTTTTTTTTTTTCTCAACATTTCATTCATGTACAAAGAGCCTTTGGATCTAAACTCTGGATGCGAATGCATGCTTTTTCTTGCATCCCTTAGACTAACTGTAAACTTGTGGCAATTCAAAAAAAGAAAAGACAACAGAGCCGTATCACTTTGTTGCCAGATTTTGCTGCCAATTGATGTTCTTTGGCTTCACTACTTGGCATAGTACGAAAACACGGTCACATTTTGCTCAGTGTTCTGTAGTCTGTTGACTATTCGGTGTGTCACATCTGCAAAATGAAAACTGAAGAAACGTCTTCTTGAACAGATGTAAGCCTTATGGAATAGATGCAAGTATTATTATTGTGACAAAAGGTGAATTATATATTTGAAAATGTCGATTTCTTGTTAATAGTACAAAAAACACTCTAGTTAGCTCTGCACTAGTTTGATGGTCAGCAGTTACATAAATAGTTTTCAGAATGTTGTTTGTCCACCCAGCATGCCTGTGAGCTGCAGCACCGTCATTTCTCTACGCTGGAGCTAAAATGCGGAGCCTACCTGCCGAATAATACCCCGACGAGGCCTCATGCTGAGTAGCTTATTGTATTCATATCCTGTTAGTCATTTAAGATGGAAGATGGGGCCTCCACTGACTTGTTTTTCCAGCACACGAGACCATGGCAACACCAGGAAATCTTTGTCATGTTCCACACATCATTTCTGCAGTGCGGCAGGGCACACCATCCTGCTGAAAGGCCATAAGCACCATGGAATGCAAACACGATTCATTCCACCGGGCCACCTCCTTCGTCCCTCCGTGTTTCAGTTCTACTTGACTGGGCTCAGTCTGGTCATACAGACCAGTCTACAGCTAAACTCTTCTGCATTGTGTGTTCTGATAGTTGGACTAGCCTGGTATATCCATTTTTCATGAATTACATTGATCATCAATGGCCTACAGTTGGCTCCCTATGATGGGCACCACTGCATGTTGGGATCTGGATCTGCTCCTCTAGTCTAGCATCACTACGTCAAAGTCTCTCTGGTCATTAAACTTGCCCACGTTCCTGCTTCCAGCACTGCTACATATTCTGTTTCTGATTTATGTATCCTGTCCCCATGACAGGTCCCACTGTAACAATATGCTGTGGTTTTTTATGTTAGAGCATGTCCAACAAGTCATTCATGGGTGTTTGTCATAATTTTGAATCTTACACCACCTTGTTTAGCTCAGTAAACAAATAAAAAAAAAGATTTCTTAATATACCAATGTTGAAGGCTGCTAAAACTCAACATTTCTGGGTGTTCTTGGATGTGATGTTTTATCTCTGACATTTCGCAGGTATTTATTTGAAAATTGACATTACCTGTTGCTAGGCAATAGCAGTGGAGCAAAGATGGCGCCAGCATCAAAACCAAAATTGACTTGTTTAAAACCAAACCCTCTTGCTTTTCATGAAACACAGCAAGTGTACAATTAGTTTGACAAAGGCATTCCAGGTGGGATCAGTTCCAATGTGCTTTAATCCTCCTCCGATGTTGTTAAGTAAACCGAGGACTTCAGTGGAATCACTGAATCACTGTAACTATGGTAATCCTACCCAATATGGCAGCCTCTCAGCACATACCTCTGCAGCCCTGTTGTCTGCTGTACTCTTCTATTTTTGTGGTTGAAAGCAAGTGTCATACCGTTGGCAACTGAGCCAAAGTCTCACCAGCTGGTGCTTGGAAACCTTTGCAGAAAACAGATGAGATTTTCCTGTATTGTGCCTGTATTCTGATGGAAAGGACTGGTGATGCCAACTGAACCCTTATTTTTCCATTTATTTCACATTTTCGGCTTTATAGCATCACATTCTTTCTGTGGTGCACTTGTTTTTTGGAGGATGACTTTGCTTTATATGGAGAATTCTGTTAATGGCTAAAATGCACGACTATGTAGTGACTATGACAATGAAACTTGATTGAATTAATTAATTAATTTATTATTCTTCCTCAATATGGCAGGTTGCTGTAAGTGTTATGTAATGCCTAGTGGTGATCTGTGTGGCTTATGGCTTAAATGAGTTTTTAAAATATTGGGCAAATATTTTTGAAGGTATTGGAAAACTGCCGTATATAATGCATAAAAGCACAAAGTTGAAAAATAACTTTCATTTTGTTTCTGGCCTCTCATATTACACATTAGACCCTAGAGCTTTGTTCATGTTTGCAATTAAAATTCTTGGTTTTACACCCCATCAAAAAACTAAATTACTACATTGACACACAGTTAATCAGACGTGCTAATACTGCATTGTGAGCATCTCCCCTGCCGCCTACTTATTGTTTCAGTGCCCCTCGATGCATTGATTACCGCCATTCTGGGTGTATTTTTAGCCTTCATTTATACCAGACAAAGTGCAGGTATTAAATGCCCCTGCTGGCTCAACAGAGCGAGAAAAGAGCCCTTCTCTCTGATCATCTCTGGCCTGAATGGACCTGTAATTATGTACGGGATGGGAAATAAATGCTTTGATTGGCAGAAATCTCCTAAATTAAATCTGGAAATGGCTTCCACGTATAAGACCCACTATGGGGGTGGCAGAATGATATTAATTTCAACATCTACAATGCAGCCAATGAGATTGGAGGGTCTACACAGAAAATCTTAGGCAGGTTATTAGAATGAAGTGCCTATCCAGTGTACTACTTGATGCCAGTTCTCTCCTTAGATTGTCCTTAAATGGACAGGCAATCCATATCACAATTCTAATGTAAATATATATTTTTGTTTGTCCAGAAACGTTTGTTTGGGAATCTGGAAATTAGACGTGTTGTGTAATAGTGCCTGAGCTTATTGTGCTCTTTATTAAATTACTCAATCAACTTTAAGCATATTGCTTTGCTGTGATGATGTTTAAGTTGAACCTTTATAGCCTTATTTGTAAAATGTTATTCATTTGGGAATTGCCACCTTGCATTGAAGCTTGGCTTCTTCGTTATCTCTTCCTTGTCCCACAGAAACGGTATTAAATCTGCCTTTGTCCCTGAATCAATAAAATATGGTGTTCATGCTGTCAGTTCCCTCCTCATTCTTTTTCAAGTGTAGGTGGCAGTGTCAGTGCTCTACTGTCCAGATTCACCCTGCAAGACCTGCTGGGACTACACCCACGTGTAACAAAAAACATTCTTTCTGTGAATTTCATGCCCTAAATTGTTACAGAAAAAAACTATTTTATCATCACTATGAATCTGTTACTCATGGGTCCTGGATTCCAATGCATGAGAACACCCTGGTAAGCTCCAGGCTAATGCTGGGAGGAGAATGGATGACAGTCACAAAGTCACAAAGCTACAGGTCAACAAGTCAATGGGCAATTGAGAAATCATCATATTCGTGAAGTGCAGAGTGGAAGTGGTTTGGAAAATTACATTATTATTATTATGACAAAAGTCCCTTTGAAGCTCTCATTGTATATTTTGCTCTTTCTGGGTGATGCACATTTTTTAGACTGAATAGTTTCACTTCTTTCTATGAAAATCGTAGTACCTTTTCATCCTCCAGCTTGTTTAAGACTGGTGTTCAGTTTTAAGACAAGGGTCAGAATTTTTACACAAGAAAGAATAGAATGGAGCAGCAAATAAATTTTACATTTACATTTATAGCATTTATCAGACGCCCTTATCCAGAGCGACTTACAATCAGTAGTTACAGGGACAGTCCCCCTCAGGGACACAATGGTAGTAAGTGGGATTTGAACCTGGGTCTTCTGGTTCATAGGCGAGTGTGTTACCCACTAGGCTACTACCACCCCAAATACAGATTTAGGATTAATCAGTTTGGTAAAAATGCATTGTGAAATTAGCAATCAATAAGTAATTAGTAAAGCATTAAGAACATATTTGCAAAACTGTTTCCCAAATACTCACCTGCATTTCCGCAATCTTCCAACCAGCCAACCAACCATTTTTGGTCATTCAATTCATTTTGAACAGATTAATTAGTAGACCAATATAAAAAACAGATTTGTATTAACCCATTAAAAATACTGAGGGTTCCCCTTGTGCCCCAGATTAAACAATATATTCCTGAAAGAGATATATGCCTTCAAGAAATACTGCTGCTACTTAGGAGTAAAGTCCAGAAATGCCATTACATTTCAAAGGGGTGTGAATGGATAAAAAATAAATTATCCACCAGTACACCAACACATATCCAATAATTAGTGGAGATTTATTCCTCAATTCCTTACTAAATTGGATTTGTTTTACAGAGTTGACATTAAATTGAGGTCCAGTCCTCTATTTACTCAGTCAGTAACCGTACTTTCCTCATAAATAGATGCTATTTAAAATAAAATTGATAAATGTTTTTCAAAAACAAGCATTATAATAACATACATTTAGTTAGAGGATTCTAACTAAATGGTTGCGGACAGGACCAAAATGTTCAAAGTGTGTTCAAAACCAAAAAGCTTGTTTACTCTAGTTTTGGATAGAGTGGAAAATTGCATTACACGAAAATAAAAAATCCATTAGGTCCATATTGGGCAGTCTTTTTCATGAAGATAGGGTTAATTTGGGCCAACTCTTGATCATTGTTTTATACTGTTGTGCTTGAGAGCTTGTGCTAGTTCACTCACATATTTAGGCAATAATCCTAACTCCTTACCTGTAGAAAATACAACTGGGAGCCAGAAAACTTGCTGATTGATGCATAATTTTGGATTTTTTCTTTATTGTTCTACCTCTCTATGTTCCAATAAACCTACCATTGAAATTATAGACCAATCATTTATTTTTTAGTGGCAAAGTGCAGAGGATCAAATATTTTTTTCCTGACTGTACAAACACCATTTACTGTAAATTAAACAGTGACATGTGTGTGGATTCCATAAAATAGGTGTGTTCTCAATAGAATTTGTAGTTCTATGATGCTATTGAAAGTGTTCGATTCAAACCACTGGAATAAAATCAGTAACCTGTAATCAAAGACAGCATTAGACTCTTAATTAAGTGTGAGTGTGTTTGGGATGTGATATCAGAGTTTAATCTGTCATTCAATTTTGAAAGCCAGGTGTGCTTGCACCTTGGAAGTCTGATATTATCAGATTTGCCAGGTAGTCCATCATGCGTGAAATGAACCACAAGCAACAGCAGCATTCCAGTGAAGCTCCCTGAACTGAAGTGGACATGAGAGGAGGTGGTAAAGAGCACATCCTTCTCTACTGGTTCCCCCAGAGATCCTGTTCATTGTGTATAGTTCCACAGCTATTCACATTCCCATGGACTTTTCCTTTTTCATCTGTTTTTGCACATGAACCCTCTCTACAACCTGTATTATACATATCAAAAAATCTTCAAAATACTCCCTTAAAGTATGGAAATTATATATAAAAAAACAACTTAATTTTAAAATGGCATGGTCATGGGCCTAAGTACGTTTGCTATTAAAACAATGTTGACGCTGTACAGGACAAATACTGGCTTGGGTTCAAACTAGCAATGATATTTACACTATGCCTTGCACCAGGTGTGTGTATGGGTAGAAAAGGAACGGAGCCCTAAGGACCATTTTAACAATACTTCTCTGCAACTGAACTTTCTAGTACCAGTGTCCAGTTGTCTGTTACTGGAACATCAGCAGTCACACAACTCTGATGTTGCGGCTCGTGTTTTAATATGAGCTTTCATAGCGAGATATGAGAAAATGATCATTATTTGCCTTTTATGGAACCTTTGGCCCAGATTAATAAAAGAGATTCATATTCATAACAGTTCACACACTGCACAGTTGTTTTAGTACAGAGGATGAAGAAAGTATTCATAACACATCACTGTTGCAGCCTTATGCACTGCAGCCTTATGCACTGCCAGGGGCAGTGGTGGCTTAGCGGTTAAGGAAGCGGCCCCGTAATCAGAAGGTTGCCGGTTCGAATCCCGAGCCGCCAAGGTGCCACTGAGGTGCCACTGAGCAAAGCACCGTCCCCACACACTGCTCCCCGGGCGCCTGTCATGGCTGCCCACTGCTCACTCAGGGTGATGGGTTAAATGCAGAGGACAAATTTCACTGTGTGCACCGTGTGCTGTGTATCACGTGTGACAATCACTTCACTTCACTTTTATTCCAAATTTGATTAGAATTCTACACACAACACCCCATAATGACAATGTGAAAAAAAAGTTTACTTGAGGTTTTAGCAAATTTATAAAAAAAAAAAAGAAGAGAGAAATAAATAAGTATTCACAGCCTTTGCAATGAAACTCAAAATTAATCTCAGATGTTTCCCCTGATCATCCTTGCAGTTTATTTGGAGTTGACCTGTGGAAAAAACAGTTGATTGGACCTGATTTGGAAAGGCACACACATTCTATATAAGGTCCCACAGTTGACAGTTCATGTCAGAGCACAAACCAAACATGAAATCAAAGGAATTGTCTCGAGGCACAAATCATTTCTGATGCTTTGCAATTTCCTTTGGGATTAATAAAGTTTTCTGATTCTGATTCTTTGAAAGTCCTGATGAGCACAGTGCCTTCCATCATCTGTAAGAGGAAGGCGGTTAAGCGGTTAAGGAAGCGGCACCGTAATCAGAAGGTTGCTGGTTCGAATCCTGATCCGATCAGGGTGATGGGTTAAATGCAGAGGACAAATTTCACTGTGTGCTTCCTGTGCTGTGCTGCTGTCACAGATGACAATCACTTCACTTTTTTTTTTTTTTAAGGCTCATCACCAGGCCAATACCATCCCTACAGTGAAGCATGGTGGTGGCAGCATCATCTTGAATACAATTGAACATTTCTGGAGAAATCTTAAAATGACAGTGCACTGATGCGAAACTGGCCAAGGATAGGTGTGCCAAACTTGTGGCATTATATTGAAAAAGTCTTGAGGCTCTTATTGCTGCCAAAGGTGCATCGAGCAAAGGCTGTGAATACTTATGTACATGTTTTTTATTTGTAATAAATGTGCCAAATCTCACATAAACCTTTTTCATGTTTCATGTCATAATGGCATGTTGTGGGTAGAATTCTGAAGGAAATTGCATTTAATCCCTTTTGGAATAAGGCTGCAACATAACAAAATGTGGAAAAAGTGATGAGCTGCGAATACTTTCTGGATGCGCTGTATGTATATGTTTCAAGATGTCTCTCAGAGACATGTCTCTGCTGGCAGTAACGATCTATTCTAGAAACAAAAGCACCACTGTTGCATAACAATGAAAGCAATTAAAGTACTATGGCTTTTATGGGCAAAATATGCCATGGTTATTATAGTTTTTTCCTGCATTGTGAGGTGCTAAGACTAGTTCATCTTTTCCCTCGTTTTAAATGAGAAGAGCAGATGAAATTCCAATCCCTCACTGTGGCAATTACCCTTTAGTAGCACATTTTCCCATGGTCCCTGCTGGCTCAACATCTGACTAGATATTGAAATCATGTCAATTGTAATATGGGCACATACCAGCAACAACCTACATTAATTACACTTTTTTCTTTTTCATTATATTATAATCCTTTCCTGACAATGAAATGATATTTTATGTTATGAGAGTATTAATACATTTTGATAATTTATATGAGAATCAGAATTGCGTTTATTGGCCAAGTATGTGAGTGAACACATTTAATTCTGGTTGATGGTGTCGCTCAAGCACAACAGTATAAAACAATGACAATATAAAATATAATGAAATATTATATGCACAAAATACGACGATTACAGATTACAGAGGTAGTACAGGGATACATAAAGTGCAATTGTGATATGTTTAACAGTTCAGTTGTTGAGGTGGGTGACGGCGAACGGAAAGAAACTGTTCCTGTGTCTGCAGGCTTCTGTATTGTCTGACAGAGGGCAGCAGGGTCTAAGTCCAGGGTCAGTGGAAGACTGGACTTCTTTAATTGCATAAGGAAATACGGTACTATGTGGAGTTATGTACTTAACAAAAAAAGGTGAAATAACTGAAAACATGTTTTATATTCTAGTTTCTTAAAAAGAGCTACCCTTTCATCCCAAACCATCTCGATTGGGTTAAGGTCCGGTGACTGTGGAGGTCAAGTCTGTACTTTTTGTTAAGTACATAACTCTACATGTGTTCATTAACAGTTTTGATGCCTTCAGTGAGAATGTAAATGGTCATGAAAATAAAGAAAACACATTGAAGGAGAAGGTGTGTCAAAACGTTTGGCTTGTACTGTACATGCTCTGCTGGGTCCTTTTGAGAATGGAGTGAGATGAGTCTCACTTCAGGTTCTGGTGAATGCTGGGAACTTGAAGATCTCCACAGAAGACACTGGGATGACTGATATAGTGAGGAGGAGCAGTGATGAAGGATGTCACCTGAAGTCCACTGTCATCTCCACAGTCATGCTTGTTCGGCTCCAAGTTGTGCTGATTGCACCAGAGTACGAGCCACTCAACTTCCTGTCGACAGATTCGCCTCGATCCTGAATTGAGTCTAAAAACTGTCATGAGTTTAACAGCTGAGGTTGTGGACTTGCAGTCATTGGTGTAGAGGGCACCAGTACTGAGGGCCTGCATTTCAGAAGTGGTATACCCAGCCTTACTTGCTGCTTCCTGTCTGTCAAGAAGCTGGTGATCCACTGGCAAGTAGCAGGTGACATCTTGAACTGGGGAAGTTTGGAGGAGAGGAGATTGGCATAAGTCCCTGGACAGCAGGTTTAAGCTGTTGACTGTAAACTGGAATAAGATGGACCAGGCAGTGATCAGAACGTCCCAAAGCTGCCCAGGGAACAGAGCAATAGGGGTCTTTTAAAGTTCTGTAGTAGCAGACAAGTGTGATATTGTCCCTGGTGGGGCAGTCGATATATATCCTGTATGTATTTAGGAAGTTTGTAGTTTAGTTTTGCTCTGTTAAAATCCCCAAGGAAAATAAAGGGAATCTGGAAATTTTCTTTCCAGGGTGATGATCTGGTCAGCCAGTGTGTGCAGTGCTTCACTCGCGTTGGCCTGTGGAGGAATGTAAGTTCTAACCAGGATGAAGGAAGAAAATGGTTTGCAATATAGAAGTATATAGAAGTAATGTAAGCAATGTTCTAACATCAGACTACCAGTCTCTAATAAGGTGCTTAATTCATTGTGTCCTGCCCATTCTCACAAGCTTGGTTATCTTAGACTTTGGAACAATCTTTGGAAGATTGTTTCTAAAGCTGATGGGAAGCCAAAACAAAAAGAGCAACATAACACTTGGAAGATATTTTCAAGTCTCAACATGCAGAGAGACCCCAAAAAAGTTACAGGAAAAGTACCAAAACTTTGGGTATTTGAAAGTGAAGTGATTGTCCTTGTGAAACACAGCACAGCACACGGTAACACAACAAAATGAGTCTTCTGCTTTTAACCATCACCCAGTAGTCGGCAGCCATGAATGGCGCCCAGGGAGCAGTGTGTGGGGACGGTGCTTTGCTCAGTGGCACCTGGGCAGTTTGGGACTCGAACCAGCAACCTTCGCTCCAGCATGGACTGAGATGCTTCAACAGATGAAATTAAATAAAGATTCCTTACCATGGTTGTGAGGCAAGTGCATGAATGTTCCTGAGAAGCTATTTAGCTCTTTCCCATACTTCATTACCTCACTGTCAGTGGCCAATTGATCAACTGCTGGAAATGTTTGCATGCCAATCGAGGGATAGGGCCGTACTTTACAGTCTTGTATTTTACGCAACCACTGAGGCATAGCAAAGAGAGGAGTTTCCTGGTAGAAACTGTCATCACTACATTTGTAATAACACACCTTTTTTCCCGCTGACATGGATCAAAGAGCATAGGACCTGGAAACACCATCTGAGCAGAGGAATGTCACTATAGCAACCATAGAGGATTACATGCTTCAAATGATGTGACATTTCATTGTTTCACTTTCAGGGCAATAATAGAGCCAAATCGATATTTTTTGGTCAGTAAGATGGGTTCCAAATTCTCAGTGTGCTGCATTATTTTCTGCCTAAACAAGGCTGCCTTTGGAATTCAGATCACTTTCATTCGACTTTGAATCTAGTCACAGACTTATCTCTAAAATAAAATCTTGGTTTGCTCTTAATATGCTCAAATAAAACAGCAACTCTGCAAAAAAGCGAGCAGATGGTAAAGTGACGTGTAATTTCAGGTCTTCTGATCTGACACACGGACCTACATTCTAATGACTCTGTAATACGTTTGCATGGTATAAATTGCATGGCCTCTCTCATGAAAGGTGAAAGGGATAGTTTTTTCATCTGAATGATGAACAAAGGAGCCGACCTCTCTTTACCCAACCCAACCAGTGCATCATGGGACTCATGGGCTTGTTTTGTTTTCCCGTGTAGTTTTTTGTTAACACAGAGATGAAAGAGCATCTGGGAGGTTCTGAGGATGGAATAAAAGACAAAGTGCTTCGATATACAAATAGTGTAATCAACATCAACAATATTTTACCTGCCCGCCAGGAGAGGTGCATTGTTTGTCGAGGGCAAAATAAGCAATGCTTCATGATGAGACATGAAAGGAAGAAATTTCAGACTCTCATAATATTTATTTTTCTATTTTCTTCTTAATTGGGTGCTGATTCCTGTTGTTCCCCCTCAAATGTGCAGCTGTAATGAACAGAATCTGCAGCGGCGCACACAGGCTATGTGAAAAGTAACATATTTAACATCCTTATCAAGTCCTGCTCTCAAGATGCCAGCCAGTCAGTCAACAATCTCTAATAACATTTTTCACTTATGAGCCGCTACCATGGCAACATGAAAAACCAGTTTCAGGCAATTTTTTCCAATTTGGGTATGTTAAACACACACAGTTGCCATTTTTGGTGGACAAAGTGGCACTGCTCAAGGAACCTATTTGAGGAGACTTTTTAAATGTTCAAGTGAGCTTTATTGTAATATTAGCTATATACAGGTTACATATTACACAGGTGCTACATGTAACATTTAAACAAATTTACACACTGACATAGAGTGACGTACTGACATAAGGAGGACTTGAATGGCTTGGATTCACACCACACTGGTCCTTCTGAAATCAAATTATTTCACTGCTAAAAAGGCTTACTTTAGACAAGTAGCCAGGTGCATCCAAAAAGTGAATACAGATGTATAATACTGCCAGAGGTAGGTAGAGTAGCCAAGAATTTTACTCCAAGATAATAATACTCAATACTCTTTCTCCCATTCATTTCTGTAAGTCCTGTTGCGTATGCTTGCTCTTTGCACCTCCGCCATGAAAATCCACGCTTGAACCCCTCATCACTGCTCTGCCCGCCCCAGTTTGTGTGCGGCCATCTGAAATGTGTCAGAGCCACTGCCGGGTCTGTCTGGCAAGAAACAAGCATGTAAATGGTTTTAAAAATGAGCAAGCTTTCAAAAAGCTGATCTAGTAAATGTTACTGTTATCTGCACAAATGACCTGGTGAACGTTTTACACCAGATGCCCTTCATGACAAAGCCCTCCCCATTTACCTGGGCTTGGGACTGGCACTGAGAAAGACTGTCACATGCTTTTCCAGTGGCTGGGCAATTTATATAATACTGTATAAAACATAGTTAAATATATTAATAATGATAGCCTTAAATGTGGTGGCCTAGTGGGTAAGGAAGCAGACCTGTAATTGGAAGGTTGCTGGTTTGAATGTTGAGCCACAAAGGTGCCACTGAGCCGTCCCCGCACACTGCTCCCTGGGTGCTTTTCATGGCTGCCCACTGCTCTCCGATTGGAGAGGACACACTCGTTCCTGGATTGCCAGAATTTGGTAATCCAGGTCTGAAGAGAAAAACCCCTCACCAGGATTTTTTTACCAACCTTGTAGACACAAATGTTCCATCAGGTTCAGCAAAAAAATGATAAATTACATGAATTTGGTGGTAGTAGCCTAGTGGGTAAGACACTCGCCTGTGAACCAGAAGACCCGGGTTCAAATCCCACTTACTACCATTGTGTCCCTGAGCAAGACACTTAACCTTAAGTTGCTCCAGGGAGACTGTCCCTGTAAATACTGATTGTAAGTCGCTCTGGATAAGGGCGTCTGATAAATGCTGTAAATGTAATGTAAATGAATTTAATTAAATCAATTTACATCAGTGTTACACATCTTTCTTGTGAATGTGAAGTGATTGACATTGTGAAACACAGCACACGGTGCACACAACGAAATGTGTAACCCATCAAAATTGGTGGGCAGCCATTGAAGGCACCCAGGGAGCAGTGTGTGGATACTTTGCTCGGTGGGATCGGGATTCGAAACAGCAACCCTCTGATTATGGGTCCGTTTTTTGGGCCCGTAATCCTTTGGTAGCAACTTACAACAATGTTGCCAGTGGCTCCATTTAAATTATTTTTTGGTTTTGGTTATTTTTATTCATTTATCTTTTGTCTTTCTTCTGGATAATTGAAATCCCTTTCTCCACTGAGCTGTGAGGCACAGTTCAAAGGGTTTTCGGTTTCTCTATTTTACCATGAGTTCTTGATCAGAAACTGATTTTACTGGTTGGGGTGGCTATGCATCAGAATTTGTTTTAAATGACACAGTTGAGAGCTAATCTCAATCACAGACCCATCTTTTATCAAATTCCACCCTGAAAGCTGCGAGGCAAAGCAGGAGTCCTCATGGTGGCCATGGCAACCTGCAAAAACAAACACTTTTGAATATGCATTAGGCTATGCTGGGGCAAAGTGGAGACAGGAAGGGTCCTAATTAGCTACCCGGGCAGGGAAATGCTGTGCAGAAATGCTGGGCTACAACAATCATTTATTAGTACTATGCTTTATGCTGTTAAGCTGGTGCTTCTTGTTTTATATATGTTTTTTAACAATTTCCCTGTATTTGTTTATGATTTGCTTTTGCATATGGAGAAGCCTTTCATCTTCCCAAGAATTTTCATTTTGAGCCTAAATATTTATTTCATTTTCAGTATGAGGTCTAATTTGGCTTTAGCAAAGCTACATATACATACATTCATCCCAAATGCAGTTTTGTTTTTCAGCACCAGACATACAAAATATCCAAGAGGCATTACACCCAAATCGTAATCAGTGCCATTCCACAAAGCTATTGACCAACTCATTTGGAACCAGTCACCACCCATCTAAACAACTACACTGTTGAGCTGGGCGATTGGTCTTTAGTCTCATCTAAAACAAATGAATATTAATCAAGAATGTATAAAAGCATAATCAACTATAGTTAAGAGAAAGCAACAGGCAAGGATAACCAATAATAGAAATGCTCAGTGCTAAAGATAAGAAGAATGTAGATACCTGATGTAAAAAATCTAATACAATGTATAGGTGTCATCTTCACTTGCATACACTGTTACATTTATGCCATTGAGTAGACACCCTTTTCCAGAGCGACTTAAAACCAGCAGGGGCAGGACAGTCCCCCCTATAACAAGTGTCTTAACGGGATAATACTGCGGGCATCAAGGAGCCACTATCACTATGCGGGAGATTCACTGAGCTTCCGGGAGGGGCGGGGGGTGCTTTCGTCCCATTGTCTGGGGTTGAGGCGTCATGCTTCACAGATGTATGATGTTCTGGTTCATAGGCAATTGTGTTACTCACTAGGCTACTACCATCCTGTTTACACTGTTTACCATACTGTTTACATTAGTAGATTCTCACTGAAGGCATCAAAACTACGAATGAACACATGTGGAGTTATGTACTTAACAAAAAGTGGAGACCTGGCCTCCACAGTCACCGGACCTGAACCCAATCGAGATGGTTTGGGGTGAGCTGGACCGCAGAGTGAAGGCAAAGTGGCCAACAAGTGCTAAACACCTCTGGGAACTCCTTCAAGACTGTTGGAAAATCATTTCAGGTGACGACCTCTTGAATCCCATCGAGAGAATGCCAAGAGTGTGCAAAGCAGTAATCAGAGCAAAGGGTGGCTATTTTGAAGAAACTAGAATATAAAACATGTTTTCAGTTATTTCACCTTTTTTTGTTAAGTACATAACTCCACATGTGTTCATTCATAGTTTTGCTGCCTTCAGTGAGACTCTACCAATGTAAATGGTCATGAAAATTAAGAAAACACAGTGAATGAGAAGGTGTGTCCAAACATTTGGCTTGTACTGTATGTAGTGTTTAATGATTTGCATATGTTGACTTTATATGTTGACTAACGTTGTGTAGTGTTAGTATTTCACCTAAGTTAGATCAGATCTCCTCTTTTCCCCCGAACATGTCCAGCCGGTCTTTCGACTTGTCTGGGTGATTAAACATTTGCCCTGTAGTTAACTTCTGTGCACATATTCATGCTAAATAAACACATTGTGGTGACATTCACCAACCTTCCACTGCCCCAAACAATCCACACAATCCCCCCACCCCCTTCACAAATCCCCCACCCCCACAAGTTTTCTTTGCATAAATAAAATTTCACAAGCAACACACTAGCTAAGTACTAGCATAAAAGTAAAATGAATATATGCATTGTTACCTTCATTTTACATGTCAAAAATAATTGCGGTTGCTGATCTCTGATCAAGAAGTATGTGATATGTGATTTAAAGTCTTTCAGCATTTACATACCAGCCTCATGCATGCCTATTGGTGCATTTATTTCTTATATAGCCCAAAATCACATACAGTATGTCTGTATTGCATTAACTGTTCTAGCATTCTCCACAGTTATTTCAATAAGTAATTTTATTTAGAAAATTGTACCCAAAATGTATACACATATCTTTTTTGGGGGGCTCAGTGTCTTGTTTGATAACAGTGTTTGCTCCAGGGGTGGCAGACAGTACTGGGGCCTTGTATCCTGGTTCATTAGATAACTGGCCAAACTGACTTATCTTCACACCCCATTACCTTGGTACTTGAGGGAAGCTTCATAATCTCTTATCTGATTATGATTGACGCCTTTGCTCTATTTTCTTTTCCTGCTGAGCATCAAGAATTTATACTGGGATTGAACTGTAAAGATTAACCTATTAATAACAATAATATTTTTCTTCAGTCGCATGTAAGACAAATGACAGTAATTATCAATGTATAAAAGCATCATCAACTATAATAAACACAGATATCAACACAAAAGCTACAAGGAACAAATCAATAATCATTTACTCATTATTATCCATTTCATTATTGAGCTGAAACTCCTAGAGAAAACAACAGGTAAGGATATACAATACTAATAAGGCTCTCTGCGCTAAAGATGAAAGGCCACATGATATAAGGGGTGGCCAGGGAGGGTGAACGTAGCCAGAACACTGCTTTTTATGCCATTTTATTTCTAGAACGAATATGAGTATAGGAAGCACATGATGTGACAAATGTTTAGTCACCTCTAGAACCCAGACAACTCTTAAAAAAAACCACTGGACCTGTTCACCCTAACTTAGTGCATATGTTGACAACTTGTCAACATATGCAAATCATTAAACACGTCATATTGTAAACAACTGTTTACTTACCCTACTCTAATTGAACAATCTGATTAACACCTCTGGTGAGGGTGGTCAGGTGGGGAGGTCAATTAGACATAAAGGGTGTGTCTTCGCCCCTGACAGTGGGTCAAAATTTTTAGCTAAGTCTTAAAATCTGATACACTAAATGCTGAGTTGATTTTGGTTGAATATATTGGTCCATATTTAATGTGCACAAAATTATACTTGATCAACACTGGCCAGAGTCTATAGGAGACCACACCCAAATCTGAGCTTATTTTTAAGTTTATAAAATGGAAAAAAACAAGCCCATGTTACCCACTGTGACAAAGAAGAGCCTGACCAATATAGACCCCAATTTCTTTTAACTGAAGGGCTGTTCTACATATTTACATTTATAGGATTTATCACATGGTGTCATGATCCGGACCGGCAGGGGTTAACATATGCAATGTTTCATGTTCGTCTCGTGTAATGTTCCCTGATCGTGTTCACCTGTTGTATATTTATATGATTGTATAAAACTATCCTGTTCGTGTCTGTTCGCCGTCGG
Organism: Denticeps clupeoides; assembly: GCF_900700375.1. NCBI lineage: Eukaryota > Metazoa > Chordata > Actinopteri > Clupeiformes > Denticipitidae > Denticeps > Denticeps clupeoides. Next base: position 11,850,066 of record NC_041710.1, on the reverse strand, counting down.
GTCATTGCGTGTTGATGTTTCCCTGTCTTGTGTTATGTATTAAACCCCTGTCGTGCGTATGCGTCCTCCCTCATCGCCATGCCCAGCCCACTCATTTAATAGTTGACTTGTCGTTTGTAACAAAAACAAAAAAATTTGTTGATAATTTCTTCTCATGTGATTTTGTACTCTTTAATACTTTAACCTTCTGGAGTCTGAGATTTTCGTGAAATGAATTGACTTAACATATATGGATTCCAAAGTGTTACATATTAATGTTTTTAGCACAAACCTAGCAACATAATATAAATGTGTCCAAATAATATGTTGATTGCAAATTTACTCTCAATCGTACAACTTGAACATGTTGCACTTTATGCTACAGTTAAATAATTATTTGTTGGTTAAAATTTCATTCAAAGTTTACTAACTATCATCTTGTCTTTGGTTTTAATTGGCACATCCATTAAACACTTTAAGCTGTAAGCTAGTGATGGTTATACCAGGGCATCTGTATGATGTGCAACAAGCTGTATGTTTTAAGGTCAACAAATCGCATAAATAATAATCAGAATAATCATTTGTGGCAGTGCTAATTTAGGACACTATAACTACTGAGCAGGGGTGACCCACTGCCCCCCGGGCGCCTGGCTGAACAACTGCTCACAAAGGGTGATGTTAAAATGAAAGGACACATTTCTTTGTATGCACTGTGTGCTGTGCTGGATTGTCATTGTTTCACAATGACAATCACTTCACTTTCACTCAATCCAGTTAATTATTTTCAACATTAGATTTTACAGTGTAGTTTTGTATCTGGTTTCATTTGTTATTGACATTGTGTTTTGATATACTGGTCTTAATATATTTTTATTTGAATGCATTTAATATAGAAATTGAAATGTTCTTAATTTTTTAATCACATTTGAGATTTTCGTCTTTAGATAAATCCATGTTTGGGGACTGATTTTATTTTTGGTATGTGCCCCACTGCTTTTGAACTGTCCTTTTAATGGGGACTGTGACTAATGATCCTGCCTTATTCTGTCTCATTACAACAAGCTGCATTCATCTCTAATATACTATATCATATTGCCCTTAACATAAGCAAGGCATGTTTTAGTTAATTCAATTTGTATTTGACTTGTCAGGGACAATATTTTGTTTAACAGTTCTACATCAACAGAATGTAGTGAAACACACAGCCAAGCCTGGTGCATCATGGTGCTTATACCCTAAATGAGCCATTTCATAAGTGTGTAACTTTCATATTGTTTAATAATGCATGCAACTTACATTACCAGAAAAGAGGCCCTTGGTTCATAGTATTGTTGATTACCATTTACAATAATCGGACTGTTAGTTTAAAAGATAATACGTTTTGCAATATTTGAATGTAACGTTTGGATTTTCTGACAAAACACTAAAAAGACTAAAACACTTACCAAGCAGGACAGTTAAATGCTTTTAACAGTCTGTTTGGTGCTATTGAGAAGAAGCCATTTTTGTGTGTTCAGGACTTTCTATTAATACATATAATACACATCTGTGTTCCTGTCTCAGCTCCAAATGGCTCTGTGTGTCTGTGAACATTAACTGAAGTTAACATTCTTGTGTTATGATAGATCCAAAGAATAAGGACAGAACAAAAATTTTTTCTTAAATAATTTTTCAAACTAAGGTAATATCTATACCATTGAGTACTATTTCTGCCACCATCCTTACAGTGAGGTGTCTACTCTATGATCTCTTGGTTAAATTACTCCTGAGTATAATTGCCCACAGTTTCCAGGTTCATTTGTACACCACATCTTCCTGTGGTGGGGAGACGGGGGGCTATTGGGCCAGACGCGCTTTTCACATGAATTCATCAAGGAAAACAGTCACCCTTGATTGACTGTTTATGGCTGATGGTTCTCTGAAGAGCTGTCAGTTTCTCCCACACATTCTGACATCTCTTTCAGCTCTCTGCTAAGCAAAGGCAGTACATTGTGTGTGTGCGTATTGTGATTGGGTTTGTAATCTCCCTTCCTTATTATCTCAGCAGACTGTCATACAGCAAGTGACTTTAATAACTCTCAGAGAGCAACAAGACAAACAGACGCAAGAGAGAGGACACTGCAGTGTGTGTGTGTGTGTGTGTGTGTGTGTGAATGAGTGTGTGTGTGAGACAAAGAGACAGAGAACCCTGCAGTAACTCTGCTTCCCCACTGGCCCATCATTATCATACTGTGGCCTGCCCAGCCTGGAGGAGCCACCCCACTCGATATATTTAAGTCTCTGGCTAGAGGAGTAATGGATGTCAAGTAGTCCAGGTAGTTGCCTGGGGAGCAGAATGAATTCGCATATTGACAGTTTCATAACAAACATTGTCAAGAAGAGTTTATTTTTTCACACACAGATACAGGAGACAGCATGACAGCAGACGAGAGAAAGTCTGCGTATAATCATTTGTGGGCAATAGGATGACCAGCTTTGACTAACTAGAGACAATCATTAATTCCACTTCCTCTGAGACTACAATCAAAAATGAATATGTTAAAGCAAACAGTGTAGCAAATAAGTGATAAAGTGAAGTGATTGTCACTTATGATACCCAGCAGCACAGCACACGGTCCACATAGTGAAATTTGTCCTCTGCATTTAACCCATCACCCTGAGTGAGCAGTGGGCAGCCATGACAGGCGCCCGGGGAGCAGCGTGTGGGGGCGGTGCTTTGCTCAGTGGCACCTCGGCAGATCGGGATTTGAACCAGCAGCCTTCTGATTATGGGGCCGCTTCCTTAACCTGCAGACCTGGTGGTAATAACCGCTGTGCACATATGTGAGTGAGGTTGTATGTGTGGTGTATTTAAGAGTTCAAGCACTAATGTTGGACAAGAAGGCCTGGTTCCTAATCACTGTGTTCATTGGGGTTGAGATCAAGGCATGGTGCAGGCCAGTCGAGAACTTCCACAACACCCTCATCCAACAATGTTGTAATGGACCTTGCCTTGTGCACTGGAATTGAAAAATGCCATCAAGTGACAATAAAATCACTTACCACTAATTTAAGTGACTGTCTTGTTGTGAAATTGGCTTCCTGTCACAGTATCGAAGACACTGATCACTTTGCACAAAACCACTTTGCACAAAATTACTCTGCGCTTTTTTTTTTTTTTATGGCTCTTTTTCTCTTTTCTTTAAACATTGTAAAAAATAAAAAAAAACTGTAACTCATTTGCGCACCTTCACCCTACCAGCTACACATATTTTATGTTAAAGACGTAAAAGTGTAATATTTGGTTATGTTTGCAATATTTGCATATTGGGTCATTGTATACTTGCAACATTTGCAATACTGTGGTCTGTAGCAGTCGCAAAAAACATTTCACTGCACATCATAGCGTGTATGATTGTGTATGTGACAAATAAAATTTGAATTTGATCTCTTCTATACTACGAACTTTACTTTATTTTACAAATGTTTGTAAGTGGACAATTTTGGACTATTGTCCATATTACAGATTCACTTTTTACAGTAATACTACAACTGTACTAGAATTCTATTCCTATGATCAGATTATATATCAAATGTGTGACAATTTTTTTTAAAGGGGAGATGAATTGTGTTTTTGTGTGTAATTCACTCTATGTGTGAATGTGTGTGTATGTAATTCACTCTGGACAAGAGCCAAGTGCTGTAAATGTGTGTGCATGTGTTCAAGAATCTGGAGTTTGTTGACCTTTTGTGTCCATATTTAATTAATCATCTTTGACATCTTGTTTCCTTCCTAGCCCGGCACTAATAAGAATAAATTAAGCAGGTTAATCATGGGTAAATGGAGCGAGGCAGCATGGAGAACCATGGGTAAAGAAGGCTAATGAGCCAAGAGAGTTGTGAATAAGTGTCTTTAGTGAAGTGATTGTCATTGTGAAACACTGCAGCACAGCACACGGTGCACACAGCAAAATGTGTCCTCTGCTTTTAACCATCACCCTTGGTGAGCAGAGGGCAGCCATGACAGGTGCCCAGGGAGCAGTGTGTGGGGACGGTGCTTTGCTTAGTGGCACCTAAGTGGCACCATGGGAGTTTAAAATCTGAATGGTGTGGTGCTAACATAAATTCACACAGGATTCACTACTGCAGAAACTCAAAGACTTGTCTTTGAGAAGGCCACAGAGTGAGAGTGCTGTTATTACGGATCAACATGAGTCATGTTAGTGCTGCAGGACACAAGTGTTTATGGATGATTGGCGATATTTATAGCCTCCATCAAGGTAAATCTGCTGGAGTCTCATTGTACTGATGGGTGGAGTGTGGTGTTTGTGCTGTTGTGCATGTGGTTGACAAGCTTCATAAAGTATGTTTTTTTTTTGTTACTTATTTGCTGCTCTCAAATATGTCCTTTTTAATCCTATTGTTGTTCATTCTCTCTCTCTCTCTCTCTCTTTCTCTCTCTCTCTCTCTCTCTCTCTCTCTCTCTCTCTCTATATATATATATATATAGTGGTGGGCCGTTATCGGCGTTAACGTGCTGCGTTAATGTGAGACTCTTATGGGGCGTTCTTTCTTGTGTCTTTTAGTTTCTTATTTCCTAAAGACTTTTATTTTGTTTTTGAGACCCGGTTCAGGTCTCTTGGACACATGGCGTGAGTTGTGAGAGGTGCGTGGGGTTTGTGTGCAAAAAGTTATTTCTTTCATTTTAATTTATGTACATATTAGGAATATTTTGCATGTGTGTTATTTTGTGATTTTTTTTTTTGTGTTCTTTTAATACTGTATATTGTAGAGAGAGGTGCAGAAAGACGCGTGTGACGCGATGTTCTGACGCGACCTTGCTTTTTGTACAGAATACACTTTGCACAGAAAATCTCTTGGATGTCAGCTCATTATTTGTGGTTCAAGAAACTAAATTTAAAAAATACACAACGCAGAAGAAGAACCCGCTACACTATGATGACTTCCACCTTGATATTTTACCGCGGATGTATACCTAGCCGAATTGCACTGTAGGAGTCTTCGAACTGTGAAATTACCACATCAAACGGTAACATGGATGCAGCTATTTAACTGAATAAACAGTTGGTAAACACAAGTACATCTTATTGAACATAATTTATTTTCATCACCAATTATCATAGTAGAACAGCTTTCTCAAGCAGTTTGTGATGCATTTTGGAAACAGGAGATGAGCCCCTGGTCTAATGCGCCACCTGGCTTGAGAAACCCGTTCTCAAAGACTTACTTTTAGTCATTTTTTGGGTAGCACACATATTCTGAATGCCTTCAGCAGAATTCAAATGAGCCATTTTAATCTAGATTAATCTACATTAATGTAGATTATTTCCTAGATTAATCTAGATTATATGTGTTTACTCTGGATTAATCTAGATCAATTTTGTTTACTCTAGATTAATTCCAAGATTACAGTGAGATTACTCTAGATTAGGAAAATTAATCTATGTCCACCTCTAATATATATATTGCTTATAGCTCTCTCTCTCTTTTTTTATATACAAATGATCTAAATCCTGCATATATCTAAAGGGTCTGAATACTTAGGACCATGTGATATTTCAGTTTTCCTTTGTTAATAAATCTGCAAAAATGTCAACAATTCTGTGTTTTTCTGTCAATATGGGGTGCTGTATGTACATTAATAGGAAAAAAATAAACTTAAATGATTTTAGTAAATGTCTGCAATATAACAGTGAAACATTTAAGGGGGTCTGAATATTTTCTGTAGCCACTGTAGGTACCTGGTTGAAAGATATAAACCTGTAATGATTAACAAATCATAAAAGGCAAAGTAAATGTTATTATGATTCCACTGCTTTTATCAATACAAAACAAAATCAGTTTTTGACTCACTAAACTACTTCTGCTTTCTATCTGTCATGGCCGTGTGGCATGGCGAGGCAGGTGTTCTGGAACGGACAGGGGAGACATCCAGTAACAGTGAACACATAACCTGTAATAATGACCCGACGGTGAACAGACACGAACAGAGCAGCTTTATACGATCAGACACAGGTGAACACGAACGGGACACATTAAACAGGACAGACATTAAACTAACCCATTCCGGACAGGATCATGACACTATCTATTTAAACAAAATACTTTTTTTGGGAACTGTTCCCTCTGATCCCTATTTTCCTGCTTCCATCCCAAATACTCAGGGATTAGACTTTACATTAACAGTGCAAACTTACATACTATATATATATATATACACACACACACACACACACACACACATATATATACATATATATATATATATATGTGTGTGTATGTATGTATGTATGTATGTATATATATATATATATATATATATATATATGCGCTTGTGTGTGTGTGTGTGTGTGTGTGTATATATTGGTGTATATATATATGTATGTGTGTGTGTGTGTATATATATTGGTTGTGTCACGGGTGGGCTGGACATGGTGATGAAGGAGGATGCATTTGTACGATTTCACATGACAGGGGTTTAATATGAACTACACGAGACAAGGGAACATAAACACGCAATGATCCGATGGCGAACAGACACGAACAGGATAGCTTTATACAATTCTAGAAATATACACCAGGTGAACACGATCAGGGAACATTACACGAGACGAACATGAAACTCCGGTCCGAACTCTGGATCCGGAGTCATCCCTGCCGGTCCGGATCATGACAGTACTCCTCCCTCAAAGGCACTACCTCTGTGAGTGCCCCACAAAATGGTCCATGAAAGGGGGGAGAAGTCCATAAGGATGAGTGGCGGTTGTCCTGCACCGGTGGCGTCAGGCCCGGGCCAAAGCACGGCTTGTCCGTGGGGGACCGGCATCCTGTCCGCTGTCCGCAGGCACCGTCACTCCGGTCAGTCTCCGGCACGCCCCGCTGGAAAGTTTGCCGCCTCCCTCGTCTCGGTTAACGCGGGGAGCACCTGAACTGCGCAACCGGTCTCCTCGACCCCACGGTACCCCATCGCACAGATTCGTCGGTACTCCCCGCCTCTGGAATCGCCAGGGGGAACATGGACAGCGTGACAGATCCTCTCGGCCCCACGGTAGCTTTCGTAGGCCGCAGAGAGTGTCACACTTGGGGAACCGATAAAACATGATGTGGATCATGGCGGGGAACTGGCGATTACCGGAGGGGTTTGATACAAACTACACGAGACAAGAGAACATGAACACGCACAATGACCCGACGGCGAACAGACACAAACAGGATAGCTTTATAAAATTATATAAATATTAGTGGTGGGCCGTTATCGGCGTTAACGTGCTGCGTTAACTTGAGACTCTTTATCGGGCGATAAAAACATGCTGCGTTAACGTGAGACTCTTATCGGGCAATAAAAAAAATATCGCCGTTAATCTATTCACAAAGTTGGGTTCGGAGCTGGGTCCATACTACGCAAGCTATTGTGCCGGAGTTAAATGGTTACACTAGATTTATAAGTATATTTCTTCTTTCTTGTGTCTTTTAGTTTCTTATTTCCTAAAAAACTTTATTTTTGATTTTTTATACCTAGCGCGGATGTATACCTAGCGCGGATGTATACCTAGCGGATGTATACCTGCACTGTAGGGGGCGAGAACGAGTCTTCGAACTGTGAAATTACTAGAGCTGTAATACTCGGATCCTTTTTAGGATTCGGCTCCCTCTGAGTCACTCACTAAACTGATCCGGTCATGAATAGCACAGCTCTAGATATGACCACATCACATGTCGTGGAAACATGGATGCAGCTATGAAGCCGCCGGGTTTGCTTCAGGGAAAATTTATTTTTAAGATTAATCTAGATTAATCTAGATGAATCTAGATTAATTTAGATTGCTATAGATTAATCTAGATTAATTCCAAGATTATAGTGAGATTAATCTAGATTAAGAAAATTAATCTATGCCCACCTCTAATAAATATACACCAGGTGAACACGATCAGGGAACATTACACAAGATGAACATGAAACTCCTGTCCGAACTCCGGATCCGGAGTAACCCCTGCCGGTCCGGATCATGACAGGTTGTGTAGAAGACATCTCCTTTGTGAGGACACTTTGGAATTATCAAGCATGACTTCACTTCAAAGATAATGCGAATGATTGTTACCTCCACCCAAAATATTGGTAAATCAGTGTCTCTAGTGTTAACATGTAACACTATGCTCTAGAGATAAATTAACTGATTTGCATACATTTTGACAGTATTTTCTTTCTTTACTCATTTTCCCTTTCCTCTGTCCTTTTTCCCCATTATCCTTAATGAATCCCCTATTGGCCTTAGAGTAGGGAGCTCCCTGACAATCAGTAGTACCTGACAGCACTTTCCACCTCACTGCCTGTTTCTCAGACAGTGCAAGAAAGAGTACAGAATAAAACCGGGGACGACAGCAAAAACCTAATTGTTTGCTCTGTAATTAGTGTATTGGGTGCTCTTTTTAATTTGAAACCAGGGATTGAAAATCACAAATCATATGTCTCAGTGTATTTCCAGCAGTTGTGAACACAACTAAAATGCACTGTTGACAGTCCGACAGTCACCCTGCTCAGAGACTTCGAGCAGATAAAAGTTGTTTCTTCAACTCTCTGGAGAATTGCTGTAGATAATTGGACACACCTTCTCATTCAATGTGTTTTCTTTATTTTCATGACCATTTACATTGGTAGAGTCTCACTGAAGGTATCAAAACTATGAATGAACACCTATGAATGAACCCCTGTTGGCCTCAGGAAAATATCATTTTATGATTATTATTACTACTACTACTATAGTCTTTTCTAAGCAGGTAAATTCTTGTTATATTGTTTTTTTTCATATTAGGATAGATTAATGGTATGGCGCAAGGTGACAAGACGAGAGCAAGTGTGTCGAAGGGGACGTGAAACCCCCTTGTGCTGCGGTGCAAAGAGGCAAATGCGTCCCAGCTTGCAGCTGTAACACCCAAGCATGTTCGCGTTTACACAACAAAGCAACAAACAGGATAACAGGGTTCAGGGACAAAGGAAGGCATTTAAAATGGATCAGGATTACTTTTCTTTGATGAGGTGAGATGAGACTAAAAAAAAGACCATGTGGGGTGAGAGAGACCAGAGTGTAGAAAAACTCTTTCTCCCTCCACACAAAGCACTGTATTCAACCACTCCAACTTGATGTTACCTGGCAGAAAGAGGCATGGCACAATAGAGGTTAAAAATGAACAGTTTCTAATTTATTAACACCAGTAAATAATTATTGTAGTTACATGTGAATATTGAATGTAAAAAGGTACCAAGGTTACAGAGAAAATAAAAATGAGAAGAAAGAGTAAAGGGGGAGAGAGAGAGAGGGAGAGAGAACAGAAGCCTTCCGGCTTCCGATGGAAAAACCCCTGAGCAAGAAAGCTCAGTCCCTTTTTCCCCATGTGAGCAGACCTTTATACCCCTGGCCTACAGGAAGTTGTCACTGGCCTACAGGAAGTTGTCACTGACCAATCAGAACCTGTTGTTTCTGTTGTCACACCCCCGGTGCCTCCCATTTGGGGAAGACAAAGAGAGTGTGCGGTCCTGACGGCTGACACTTCACACGTTGCCGTCAGACAAAAGGCATGTAAAACAGAGGTGTTGAATCTTCACGCACAACTATTGACACAGGAATGTCTCAGACAAAAGGCATGTAAAACAGAGGTGCTGAATCTTCACGCACAACCACCGACACAGGAACGTCACACATCCCCCCGCAGACGGTCTCTACGCAAAACAAAAGCATGCTCCTGTGATGTCCATTCTTACAAGACGAATCTCTGTCGGGATGACAAACAATGACTGAGCAGCGGACAGCTGTTTTGTGCTTGATTAAATATGGAATGAGTCACCCAGTTCTGGGTTTTGTCACATGACACTACCCCCTGTCCAAGGCCAGAACAGAGGAGCACCACCAGTACTCAGCAAGGAGGGATGGGTCTAGGATGAAGCGGCTTTGCACCCAGAAGCATTCTTCAGGGCAATAACCGGCCCAGTGGACCAGGTAATGAACCCCAACAGCGTGATGCCAGGATGCGCTCAGCCATGTAATTGGGCACCTTGTTGATGATTGCGGGCAGTGGCAGAGCTGGAGCAGATAGGTGCAAGGGTGAGGTGATGAGGAGTTTGAGGCGGCTTGCATTTAAAAAACTGGACTGGTTTTCCAAGGCCATCCATGATGGCCTCAAACTCTTCATAACAGTCATGTCGGGGCTAACTTTTTGCAGTCAATTACAGCTCTAATATAGGCTCTATATACTCTACAATATAAAACAAGTAGGATAAGAACAAAAACTTACAATTCAGGTAATTTTTTACAAATAAAAGTTTGTAATTAATAATTTTATTCTTTTAATGTATGTATGCAGGAAGAAATTAAGGTTAGGGGGCCTAACTTACCTTGGACACAAGCAGTGGGTGTCACAACTCCTGGTGGATGAAGGTGCATCCTGGGTGGTTGGAGATGGCAGGGTTTGGGGACGTACAGGCACCCTGGGGGAATGGTGGAAGGGCCAGCAACATGTGTCTCCCAGATCCGACTCTCCAGAGATCACCAGAGGGGCCACACAACATTGTCTGGAGGGAGTATGGGAGATTTTTCGGATGAGCAGGAGAGGGCGTTGGCCCTGGTGTTTTGGCTACCGAGGCACTAGGAGAGGTGGAAGCTGAAATGCTCTAAGAAGAGGGCTCATTTGGCCTGTCTGGGGTTTAACTCTTTGGTCTGATGGATTGCCAACTCTTCTGCACTTGGGGCTCTAGATTGTGGTTATGGACCCATCTGACAGCCTGAGCAAGTCAATGATTTGACGAGTTGCCGTTGATCCCACTGCCCTGCACATGAAAGACCAGGCCACACAGACTGCCATCATCCTCCTACAGAGCAATGTGGCTGACACTATGGAGGCGGTACATCATCTGACCGCCCACATAAGGCAGCTGGCCGTTCCACCACCTGTGGAGCCACCGGCTTCAATTCCACAACCTGCTGTGGCCATGGCAGCAAGCCACTCCTATGTGCTGATACCAGAGCCATATAGCAGAGACCCTGTGGGCTGTGCAACCTCTTTCATTGCAGGGAATGTTTCCAGTTTAATTCCTAGGCTGACAACAAGAAGATCACCACACTGACAAGCTGGCTGGTTGATGAGGTAGTGTTTTAGTTTTTGTGTTCTTGGTTTCGTCTTGGTCTCGGCTCTGTTAGGTCTTGGTCTTGTCCTGGTCTCGGACTTAGCGGTCTTAATGGGATAAGAAAAAAAAGAGAAAACAGCTCATCCTTACAGAACAGTATCATTATTTATCGCGCACCTCAATTCAATTGCAACCCGTTTGCATACATTTTCTCAGTGCACACTGCCGGAGTGTCACAGCCCACACACACACATCATAAACATCACATCATAGCAAAGAAATGTCCAAAAAAGTAATCAACTTTGGCTTTACAGAGCACAACAACATGGGGCTTTACCCAGGGTGGTATCATGACATTAGCAAATCACAAACTTGCATGTCAGCTAAGGTAAGGTCCACCTACTAGGTGCTGCCGACATGCTTTTCAAGGAGTCCTGAGTAATCATGCTTAATTGGCTCCAGCATCTCAAGTGAGACTCAAGTAACCTGAAGGCGTGTGGCATAAGGCCAAAAACAAAAGGGGGGGTCAGTGTCGGAAACTACAAGGCTCCTACACTGCAGGCATCACTGGTCCTCCCTGCCTCACTGCCCCTGACATCGTCCGGCATGGCGGCAGCAGGCCCTGCCTCTGCACGTGCCTGTTTGTGTCCCCAGTATCCCTTCCTACATCTGTCCCAGTCACCGGCCAGTGACCTCTTACCATACCGCAGGGTTTCCATATCAGGATGCATGCAACCCCTGCAACTGCATGCCCCTTTTGCTCTAGGACCCATTCCCAACCACTGACGGTTGGCGGGCATGTGCAGGGAGCTGGTATCGGTGGCTGCAGGGAAAGGTGGTGAATGCTCAAGTCACTAACTGTACATCAGTGAACCAGCATTGTCTGACTAATGTTAACTTGACGAATTTGCTAGAAGAAAATGTATTTAAGACTGTAAGTGAACATTTGAGAGCCAAATGTCCATTTTCTTCAATTCAAAGCAAGAGATCATTACATAGCCTTATCCGTACATTTCCAGAGGCATCTGTTCCTGGTATAAGTGACTTAATGTGAACATCTTTCTGGTACATTCCATAAGACACTTAAGACATATCCTACATGTGTTTATAAGGTGTTTGCCACCCCTTTTTTCTGCTTCCTGGTATAAGTGACTTAATGTGAACATCTTTCTGGTACATTCCATAAGACACTTAAGACATATCCTACATGTGTGTATAAGGTGTTTGCCACCCCTTTTTTCTGCTTCCTGGTATAAGTGACTTAATGTGAACATCTTTCTGGTACATTCCATAAGACACTTAAGACATATCCTACATGTGTGCATAAGGTGTTTGCCACCCCTTTTTTCTGCTTCCTTAGAAGAGGTCCATAAGCATTAGCAGTCTGGTTTCATTCCAATCATGAAATTTGCATTTGAAAGTTCTTTGCTGTGAACACTTGATATGAGGTCCAAAGAGCTGTCACTGAATTGCCAGGTAAAGCAGGCCATCATTAAGCTGACACTCAAAAAAGGAAAATCAAAAGGAGAATAACTTAGTAGTGACCAGCCCAACAACTATTGAAAATACAACAAAAACCCAGCTCAACATCACCTAGTCCTGGATCAGTAGATAAGACAATGATGGAGTAGGCATGAGCCCTTGGATGATGAACAAATGGCATAGAACTTATACTGTTCCACTTCGTTGGCTAGGTTGGGCAAGCAGTACCTTCACTCAGTCAGCTCATGGGTCTCCTGGATACCAGAGGCAGGTGCTATACGGGTTCATTGAATTGGATTCCACAGGATGAGAGCCAAGATGCGGTCTGGTGGCAGGATAGGCTGATGGGCTTCCAAGATTACCTGTTCAGGTAAGTACATTCAAGACGATGTATTTGCTTTGAGGTTTTTGGAACCTGGATGATAAGAGATGGTAAAACCAAATCAAGCATGGCTCAACTTCTGTCGTGGCAAGTGCAGGGAAGTCAATGTTGGCAATGAATGGCCCCAACTGGGGATATACACAATCAAGTTTACACAAATGAGTTTACAGAGAAACTGAAACCACCCATGTATGTTTGCCACCCTTTTTTTCTGCTTCCTGGTATAAGTGACTTAATGTGAACATCTTTCTGGTACATTCCATAAGACACTTAAGACATATCCTAGATGTGTGCATAAGGTGTTTGCCACCCCTTTTTCTGCTTCCTCAGAAGAGGTCCATTAGCATTAGCAGTCTGGTAGAACAGCAAAAGAGGATAAAAGAGGGTTCGCAAAGATTGCACATGTGTGGATGGGTTGGGGTTTGAACGCTGCCAGAACACAGCATTCACTAGTACGAATATGCATGTAGAAGCCGATGACCACAGAACCATTGCCCTGGATCTTGTACATTATCTCATTCATCATCCCCACTGGACATTACAAAACCCATTGGGGTTATGCAATGCACCTGCGGTCTTATAGCAATTTATCAATAATGTTCTTCAGTACATTTTAGGATGGTGGGCATATGAATACCCAGACAATGTCTCATCTATTCATTCATCTAATCTAGTCACACATCCAGTATGTGACAGCAGTGCTCAAGAGACTGCTCACCCACCAACTGTACTGTAAATGTGCTTTCCCTCAACACTCCATCACATTCCTGGGCTTTACCATCTCTCCATAGGGTGTGGCCAAAAAACTGGAACTGCTAATTTATATTGACATTTCATTTAGGACTACAGTACAGTTGATATGCCCCTCACCATTCTCACAAAAAGAGTAATAATGCAATCAATATATCAATCAAAGTAATAAGACTATAAAACAAGATAGAATATCTTTAATGTAGTAATTGAGCAACTTAAAATTGCAAGCACCTTTTCATGAAAATTAAGTTGACATTAAATGGTACAAAAATAATGATAATGTTGTACTAAAGTAATTGAGTTAATCAAACTCTTGTGGTATTTACCCAACAATAGTGAAGTTGGAGTGAAGTACCTTAAAAGATCAATGCAAATTGTTACAATAAGAAAGGGTGTTTAATTATTTTTTAGGAACCAGAGTTCGACATCCCATCAGCCTGCCATTTGGGGCTTCCTGTTGGAGTGCATTACATAATACGATGGGAGGGCTATGGCCTGAAAGACTGGTCTTGGGGTCCGGGTTGATTAGTCCTGGATCCCTCCTAGACTGCATCTTTCTCCCTACTTGTCTAACCCAAGCAAGATTACCCCTATTCCACCTTGTACCTTATGCCTCATATCCACGCTGTGTCATCATTGGAGCATACATGGGTGGTTTCAGTTTCTCTGTAAACTCATTTGTGTAAACTTGATTGTGTATATCCCCAGTTGGGGCCATTCATTGCCAACATTGACTTCCCTGCACTTGCCACTACAGCAGTTGAGCCATGCTTTTACCATCTCTTATCATCCAGGTTCCAAAAACCTCAAAGCAAATACATCGTCTTGAATGTACTTACCTGAACAGGTCATCTTGGAAGCCCATCAGCCTATCCTGCCACCAGACCGCATCTTGGCTCTCATCCTGTTGAATCCAATTCAATGAACCCGTATAGCACCTGCCTCTGGTATCCAGGGGACCCATGAGCTGACTGAGTGAATGTACTGCTTGCCCAACCTAGCCAACGAAGTGGAACAGTATAAGTTCTATGCCATTTGTTCATCATCCAAGGGCTCATGCCTACTCCATCATTGTCTTATCTACTGATCCAGGACTAGGTGATGTTGAGCTGGGTTTTTGTTGTATTTTCAATAGTTGTTGGGCTGGTCACTATTCTCCTTTTGATTTTCCTTTTTTGAGTGTCAGCTTAATGATGGCCTGCTTTACCTGGCAATTCAGTGACAGCTCTTTGGACCTCATATCAAGTGTTCACAGCAAAGAACTTTCAAATGCAAATTCCATGATTGGAATGAAATCTATTCCTTTGACCTTATTCATTGTTAATAAAAAAAGAGGGAACAGCCCACAGCTTGCAATAAATAGCTTGTCAGTCACTAGTTCAATTATTTCTGAGCCTGAAAAAAATTCATAGGGACTATGTATGAAGGTGACTAATTCCTCAATGGTTTGTACAATATTTTTGTCAAACTGTCTGCATAAAAGCTAAAAGACCACGCTTCGCTAACATCTTCATTGCCCCTTCTGAAATCCTCACAAATGCATGTGCAACAGTATATAGATACAGGCAATTTCATTTGTATTCTGACTGCATTACTTTAAACTATAGAATAAGACTTCAGAGCACGACCTTTCAATTTGGGCGCAAAAGATACAGCAGTTAGGGCTTTGGATAGTTGCAATTACATTTATTACATTTAATTCCATGGATTTATTCTGTGAAGTAGCAAAGGGGTATGGCATTATTGCCAGCAAATGCTCAGAAAATATGAATGTGTATGTGAGTGTCCTCTGTCACTTTAAAGAACATTACTGTCAGTCATCCAAACCCCACTTCATATAACACCAGTCAATATTTCAAGTCTCCCCATCTGGTCACTACAATTTTACACCACTGTACAAAGTTGTTAATGATGATTGCTGGGGAGCAGCTATTTTGAAATCTTGCCACATATTCTCAGCAGTATTGAGGGCTGGGCTCTGAAAGGGTGGCATTCAAAGAACTTTTTGTTTATAAGCCACTCTAACATTGTCCTGCTGGGAGATAAAATCCCAGGCTTTCGAGCAGCCGTTCTTAAACAGTTCTCTACACATTGTTCCATCCATTTTGCCTTCTATTTTTATGGGCTTTTTCTGGCCCCTGAAGCAGAGGAGCACCCTCATGGCATTAGCCCATTGCCTTCATGCTTCACAGTGGGGATAATGTTCTCTGGATGATGAGCAGTGTGCCAGGCAGCGCTTAAAACTGAGGCCAAAAGCTCAATTTTCGTTCCCCTCAGACCACTCCACTTGCTTGCAGAGTCTCACACATGCCTTCTGGCAAACTCGCAGCAATATTTGATTTTTCTGTTTTTCACTCAACTTGCTATCCCCCAACATTTTAAAACCCATATGCATGGTTATAGCCATGCCAAACCAGGGTTCTTTTTTTATATATATCTTAAGTTATTTATTCTAACTAAGGTTAGTTTATTTCTCAATTCTATTCACTAACACATTGCAACTAAACATTTTCAAGTCTTTTAGGAAAAATGTTCCTTTTGAGAATCCAATCCACTTAGTTCATGCAGTGCACTTTCAAAATGACAAAACAACCAGCATTTCCCAGCCTGCTGTTTATTTATTTTGTGATTAATTTAAATGCCTATGTTTTTACTGCAGTAAATTATTTCTCACCCACCCGCAGACATGCGGCCAAATGTGCTCAGTGTGGTGTCCAGGTTGAGGCAGCCAATGGGAGGCACATTTGGGGATTTAAACCCTGTGATCTCAGCGGCTGGATGCCCAGCGGGCTGCCTGTTTAGTCCTCAGCTGGACGTGCCACCTTGCCAGGCCGCCAATGTTCCTGTGTTTATTTCTTTTTCTTCTTCTTCGAAATTCTTCTTTCAGGATTAGCCGTTGGCTTTATAGCCATGTGTTGTCTCACGAGCAGAGTGCGTAAGATAAGCTGCGCTGTTTGGCGGGTTATCGTGCTCTGGCTGTGC